>NC_133512.1:122609807-122917692 GCF_049354715.1 Callithrix jacchus | reverse complement strand
CTATTGTATATAATCAGTCAACTAGTGTCAGAAAGTTACTTAAAAGTTGATGATATTGAAAAGGGAGAAAGACAGCTGAGTAACTCCACTCTCCTTTAACTTCAATTAAGGATAATATCCCATAGATTATAGTGTGCTTTAGCCAGTTTTAGTAGTTCTCTCTATAAGAGCTTACTGTATCCTGTCACAGGAAGTTTACTTATTAATTCTGTCTCCTTGAAAAGTGTACATAGAGATTCTAAACCCAACTAGTCTGGAATTCACTATTCTTTTAAGTAATACAAAAGTTATTAAGAGAACATGTTTATATGTTGACCCCGTTTTATGTTTCTTTATTCAGAAGTTTTTTCACAACACCTCTACCCCTACATATGCAAAGCCTCTCCCATGATCAGTATCCCCCACCAGAGCAGTAAATTTGTTATACTTGATGAACTGCATTGACACATCTTGATGTCCTACAGTGACACATCATACAAAGTCCATGTGTATAATAGAGTTCATTCTTGATGTTGTACATTCCATAGCTTGGAAACAATGTGTGATGACATGTATTGATCATTATAATATTACACAGAGTAATTTCAGTGTCCTAAAGAATCTTCTATGCTCTATAGCCCCTGACAACCACTGATCTTTTTACAGTTTACATAGTTTTGCATTTTCTAGGATGTCATGTAATTGGAATTACATAGTTGTAGCCTGTTCAGATTGGCTTATTTCACTTAGTAATTTACATTAAAATTTTCTACGTTTATTAATGATTTGATAGCTCATTTCTTTGTAGCACTCAATAATATTCCATTGTTTGTATATACTACAATTTTATCAATCCATTCACTTACTGGAGGATATCTTGGTTGCTTCCAAGTTTTTGAAAATAAAGCTGCTAAAGCATTCATGTGCAGGTTTCTGTGTGGACGTAAGTTTTCAGTTTCTTTGTGTAAATACCAAAGCGCATGAAACTGCCAAACTGTTCTCCAAAGTGGCTGTACCATTTTGCATTCTTACCAGCAATGAGTGAGTTCCTGCTGCTCCATCCTCTTCAGCATTTGGCACTGTCAGTGTTTTAGAGTTTGCTCATTCTCATAGGTGTATAGCAGTATCTACACATACTCATAGGTGTGGAGTAGTATTTCGTTTTAATTTACGTTTCCTTGATTACATATGATGTGGAGCATCTTTTTATATGCTTATTTGCCATCTATATACCGCCATTGGTGAGGTATCTATTAAGGCCAGGGTGTCCAATCATTTGGCTTACCTGGGCCACAGTGGAAGAAGAATTGTCTCAGGCCACACATAAAATACACTAATGCAGTAGTTGATGAGCTAAAAAAAAATCATACACAAAAATCTCATAATAATCTCATAATAAAAATCTCATAACAAAAAATCTCATAATAAAAAAATCTCATAACAAAAAATCTCATAATAAGCATTTGTATTTTTTAATAAAATACAAATGTTTAAACTTTTAAGAAAGTTTAAGAAAGTTAAGTTGGTGCAGAAGTTATTGTGTGTGTGTTTTTTTTCCATGAAAAGTAAGTAATGGCAAAAACTGCAATTACTTTTTCACCAACCTAATGTCAAGATATTGAGCTATTTTCCAATTGAGTTTTTTAAATTGAGTTTTCCTTTAATAAGATATGTCTTTTGCAAATGTTTTCTCCCAGGCTGTGGCTTGTTTTCTCATTATCTTGACATTTTCTTTTGTAGAGCAGTTTTAAAAATTTTACTCAAGTTCAGCCCATCAATTATTTCTTTCATGGGTCATGCATGTGGTGGTGTTTCTAAAGTTCATCACCATACCAACGTCATCTAGGTTTTCCCCTATGTTATCTTCTAGGATAGTTTTGCATTTTATATGTAGATCTGTGATACATTTTGAGTTAATTTTTGCAGAGAGTGTAAAACCTATATCTAGATTCATCTTGCTTCCTGTGGATGCCCAGTTGTTCCAGTGCCACATGCTGAAAAGGCTTTCTTTGCTCCATTGTATTGCTTTTGCTACGTTTTAAAAGATCATTTTACTGTACTTAATGTGGATCTATTCCTGGACTCTCAATTCTGTCCCATTTATCTGTCAGTTCTTTCACCAATATCATACTGTCTTGATTACTGTCGTTTCATAGTAAGCATTAAAGACAGGTTGTGCTGCCTTTGCTTTTAGTATAATAATCACTCATTTGTGAAACCAAGCTGCCAAGTTGCTATCATGGAGATGGAGAACTTCTCTGCTAATATCAGTAGTGGCTGGAGTATCACTTTTGTATTATTCCCCCCTTAATGTGTCTTACTTTGTAGTTGGTAGGAGGCCTATAGCGAAATAGTTGTTACAATAAACAGAGGTTTGCTTAAATAACATTAACGAGGAGGATTTGAGGGAGACAATTAAGAATACAGGGACTTTTATGAGATTAAACTGGAAGAAGTGCCTCACGTGAGTGGGAAAGGGCAAAGTCATCAAGCTTCGGTCTGTTTTCTGTTTCTCTGACACACACACACACACACACACACACACACGTCCAGACACACACACGTCCTTCTTCCCAGATGCACATCTGCTTTGTTCTTTTCTTGTCATAGGTTGGCTTCTCATGCTTAATCCTCAAGTCCCAGTCCATCTGGTCCTTTAGTTGAAGTTTTCTTGCTGGCTAATGCAATCTCTGTGACCCTATTTTGAGATTTCAAGAAGAATCATCTGGTACTGGATCTGAGATACATGCTAAATCCAGAGCCCACAAGTCTATAGTGAAAAGCAGTCTGAATTCTGACACAGGTGACCAGTGTAAGGTCTTGAATATGTCAGTTCATGTCCCTGGGTTGCAGTTTCAAGATCAAGTCAGAAAGGGGGACAACAAAATTACTGGGAGAGTGCTGAGCCAGACAGACCAGAGTGTAGGAGCAGGCAGGGATCAACAGGAAGTTGGTTCCCTTTCTCTATCCCTGCTCAGAACCTTTGGGAGCTTCATTTTTGGTATCATGATCAGAGACTGTACCAGACACACAAGATAAATAATTTTATGTTTTTATGTGTGCTTTTTTCCCACTCCCTACCCTTTTAAATTTCACTCCATTTATTTTCTTTTCCTGTCTCCTTCATCTGCCTTTTAAACAACAGTCTGAGGAGTTACAAAGATAGAACCTGGTGCATGTATCAGAGACCACAAGGAAAGGCTGGAGGGCAGGAAAAGGAGTCATTAAGGCTGTTCCAAGCCTGGAAGTCTGACTCACAGTACATGGGAGTCATCCTCATTGTTCATTTCTATATTAGCTATTATTAGGCTTTTAGAAATTGGCAAATTCCAGTTTTGACTAACTCTGTTTTGTTATTGCTATGATAATATAACTCTATCTCATTTTTAAAGTATGAAAATGGAGTTTTCTAAAATAACCAATATGAGTTATTAACCAAAATGAATAATATAAGAAATGCTTTCTACTAATTTTAAAGATATGGTAACCCAAGCTGATAATATGGTATTTTGGGCTGAGAACTGTTAATGTCAATTATTAGAATTTAAGTTGCTAAGAAGTAAAGGCTGCCTGTAGTATCAGGGACCAACCCATCTATACATTCTTTGATATGCTTGTTAAAAAATCCATCTCATTCTTTTGTGATCATGCTCTGTACTTATTTCCCTGAGATAGAATCAACCTCAAAGTTCCAAGGTTTGTGGATAGAGGTGATTTCAAAAGCAGAACTTATCAAAGGGTCAGGGGATGACAGAAGCATTTGCATTCATATCTTGGCTCTTGAATGCCTAAGTCCACAAATTTAAGGGCCTTTCAAAATCTGGCTTATGTAAATCTTTTTAGAACATATGCCCACTTGAGTTCAACTCCATTCAACTGTACTTTCTGTTCTGTTGTATAGATGTTCTCATGCTTATTATATATTCAGTGAAGAACCTGTGGGTAGAAAGGGAAATTAAATGGTAGGGATTTTTAAAGAGGAGTATGCAGTCCTTGTCTGTATCCTTTGCAACATGTAGACAAAGCCAAAGAAGCCCAGTAAAAATCCTTTTGATTAAACAAAGAAGACAAGACCCCTAGGCTTGACTTCTCTTCAGACTCCCTGGATCTGTCCTGCACGTGGGTCTGTTTTTCTGTCTGGCTCATTTCAGTTGGACCCTGCTTGTCTCCACTTGTGCTGTAGCACCACCATTTTTCTTATTATGTTGTGACTATTTCTGAGTTCCATTCCTCTTGCTTGATTTCATACCTCTAGCTTAAGGTCCCCCTCCCAGAGTGGTGTTCTTGGTCCCTTGCTTGGGTATGATGAGTTTGGGCCCGAAGCTGACAGAACCTTGCTGTATTTAGTAAATGCACATTTTCTTTCTTTTGTTCTAATGATTTTGTTTGTTTATTTTGCTTTTGCTTTATTGGACAATTAGCTAGATGTTCTAATGTAATCCAATTTACATCTACATTCTTAAGTGTATAGTCTAAAGACACATATGCCACAGAACAGAAATGTGTGCTTAATGTCTATGGGCCTTCTGAAAATGTTTCTTCTAAACAAAAATCCTGGCTGGACACAGTGCTTATGTTTACAATCACAGAATATTGGGAGGCCAAAGTGGGAGGATCACTTGAGCCCAGGAATTAGAGACCAGCCTGGGCAACATAGTGAGACCCTGTCTCCAAAAAATGTCCTATAGTGCTGGGCATAGTTGCTCACACCTGTAATCCCAGCACTTTGGGAGGCTGAGGTGGGCAGATCACAAAGTCAGGAGATGGAGGCCATCCTGGCTAACATGGCAAAACACTGTCTCTACTAAAAAAACAAAAAATTAGCCAGGTGTGGTGGCACACACCTGTAGTCCCAGCTACTTGGGAGGCTGAGGCAGGAGAATCACTTGAACCCGGGAGGTGGAGATTGCAGTGAGCAGAGATCACGCCACTGTACTCCAGCCAGACGACACAGCAAGACACCGTCTCAAAACAAAAAAAAAGTCCTATGGAATTTAATATTATACAAAAGTGTTTTTTTTTCTCAGAATAAATATCAATACTACCTCTCCTAAACTCATAGCTTGACAATTTATTACTCAATTTATGATGCAAAGAAGCTCATGTCCTAGTTTCTTTATAATATGTTCTCATTATAGTACACTAATGTACATTCAATTACACTGCATTCCATGATATGTCAAATTATGTGATAGTGCGAATAAACAGAACCAAAGACAAAAACCACATTATCATCTCAATAGATGCAGAGAAGGCCTTTGACAAAATTCAACAGCCCTTTATGCTAAAAACCCTCAATAAACTAGGTATCAGTGAAACATATCACAAAATAATAAAAGCTATTTATGGCAAACCCACAGCCAATATCATACTGAATGGGCAAAAACTGGAAGCATATCCTTTTAAATCTGGCACTAGATAAGGATGCCATCTCTCACCACTCCTATTCAATATAGTATTTTATATATTGAAAGTTCTAGCCAAAGCAATCAGGCAAGAAAAAGAAATGTAGGATATTCAATTAGGAAAGGAGGAAGTCAAATTGTCTCTATTTGCAGATGACATGATTGTATATTTAGAAGACCCCATCATCTCAGCCCAAAATCTCCTGAAACTGATAAGCAACTTCAGCAAAGTCTCAGGATACGGAATCAATGTGCAAAAATTACAAGCATTCCTATACACCAGTAACAAACAGCCAAATCAAGAGCTAACTCTCATTCACAATTACTACAAAAAGAATAAAATACCTAGGAATACAACTAACAAAGGATGTAAAGAACTTCTTCAAGGAGAACTATAAACCACTGTTCAAGGAAATAAGAGAGGACACAAACAGATGGAAAAACATTCCATGTTCATGGTTAGGAAGAATCAATATTGTGAAAATGGCCATATGGCCCAAAGTAATTTATAGATTCAGTGCCATCCCCATCAATCTACCAATGACCTTTATTCACAGAAGTGGAAAAAAAAAACACCTTAAACTTTATATGGAACCGAAAGAGAGCCCACGTAGCCAAGAAAATCCTAAGCAAAAAGAAAAAAGCTGGAGGCATCATGCTGCCTGACTTCAAACTATACTACAAGGTTACAGTAATCAAAACAGCATGCTACTGGTACCAAAACGGAGAGATAGACCAATGGAACAGAACAGAGGCTTCCAAAGCAACACTGTACATCTACAACCATCTGGTTTTTGACGAACCTGACAAAAGCAATAGGAAAAGGATTCTTTGTTTAATAAATGGTGTTGGGAAAACTGGCTAGCCATGTGCAGAAAGAAGAAACTGGACCCCTTTCTGACATCTTATACTATAATTAACTCCAGATGGATTAATGATTTAAACATAAAACGTGACACCATAAAAACCCTAGAAGAAAACCTAGGCAAAACCATTCAGGACATAGGCATAGGCAAGGATTTCATGACTAAAACACCAAAAGCAATGGCAACAAAAGCCAAGATAGACAAATGGGATGTAATTAAACTTCAGAGCTTCTGCACAGCAAAAGAAATGTTCATCAGAGTGAAGTGGCATCCAACAGAATGAAAAAAAGTTTCTGCAATCTACCCATCTGACAAAGGGCTAATATCCAGAATCTACAAAGAACTAAAACAGATTTACAAGAAAATAACAAACAAACTTATTCAAAAGTGGGCAAAGGATATGAACAGACACTTTTCAAAAGAAGATATATATAAGGCCAATAAACATGAAAAAATGCTCACAATCACTGGTCATTAGAGAAATGAAAATCAAAGCCACATTGAGATACCATCTCATGCCAGTTAGAATGGTGACCATTAAAAAATCTGGAGATAACAGATGCTGGAGAAGATGTGGATAAATAGGAACACTTTTACACTGTTGGTGGGAGTGTAAATGAGTTCAGCCATTGTGGAAGACAGTGTGGCAATTCCTCAAAGACCTAGAAATAGAAATTACATTTTACCTAGCAATCTCATTACTCGGTATATACCCAAAGGATTATAAATCGTATAAAGACAGGTGCATGTATGTTCATTTTGGCACTGTTTACAATAGCAAAGCCCTGGAACCAACCCAAATGCCCATCAGTGATAGACTGGACAACGAAAATGTGGCACATATACACCATGGAATACTATGCAGCCATAAAAAATGATGAGTTCATGTTCTTTGTAGGGACATGGATGAATCTGGAAACCATCATTCTCAGCAAACTGACACAAGAACAGAAAATCAAACACCACATGTTTTCACTCATAGGCGGGTGTTGAACAAGGAGAACACATGGACACAGGGAGGGGAGCATTACACACTGGGGTCTGTTGGAGGGGAGTAGGAGAGGGACAGCAGTGGGTAGAGAAGTTGGGGAGGGATAACATGGGGAGAAATGCCAGATATAGGTGTTGGGTGGATGGAGGCAGCAAACCACCTTGCCTTGTAGGTACCTATGCAACAATCCTGCATGATCTGCCCATGTACCCCACAACTTAAAGTACAATAAAAAATATGTGATAGTAAGACTTCTGTACTTTACTTATCCTATTAAACATTTATAAGATATTTATATTTAGATATTAATATTTATATACCACAGGTGTTTAGTACAATGCTCATATTCAAAATCTAGGCAGTAATATGATTATTGTTACTGTATTTTGCTTTTAAAGTAGGTTATACCAATTAATAGATGACGTTACATGCAGCTTTGCAAGTAAAAAGCAGATAAAACTGGATCATGCATCCTTTTTGCTATTGCATTTATCCATGTAGAATGTGAAATCAGCTTTACTGTTTCATATTTATTCATTTATTTCAAAATTTTTAAAAATCCTAGCAATCTGGTCAAATAAATTGAAGCAAGTTTCTTCCTGACAAGGACTGGATTACACTAAATAGAGCTTATTATGCTGTCTAGTCTGCCCATGGCCATATCATTCACAGCATTGATTTTCCAGTAGTTATAATGATTTGAACTTTTCTATAGTGAGAATGCAAATTGCCTCTTTGAAACACTAGAGGGTGGTATTTGTAAAGCCATTTAGGACTATGGCAGTGCTGACTTCTGTGAGATTATTTGTTCAAATTGTCTTTGAATGAGGACAGTGCATATACATGTTTTCTAAAATTCCTATGAGACGAAGGACTATAAACTGTCATTTAAGTGCAATTAGTTTGACTTTCACAAAAGTGAATCTATCTATATTAATCTAGTACTTTTTTCCTTTGCTTGGTACTTTGATGTGATAGGCTTTGGTTTTTAGCAAGGCAAGCTTGTTTTTCACTAGAGAACTTTGTAGAAATGTGTGTCCATTATTGTTTCAAGACAGCAGCACAAATATCAGATTATTAAAGAAATAAAGGCCATTTCACAAGGGGACTGCCATCTCTTTGCCTACCTGTCCTGAGAGCTGAATATGTAAAACTACATATGCATAAAACCAAAGAAAATGAGTCACAGAATTGCTGATCATAGGATACAGGCCGTTGACTTTATATTCAAAACGCTTAAATATATTTAAAGCTTTTTGCTTCTAAACCTTAGACCTTGTTATGTTAAGCCACTGTGCTTTTGAGGTTGATGTATTGCCATAATATAACCTAGCCTGTTCTAAATCACAAATCCACAAATGTATCATTTTTTATGCTCTTCATTCTTTCTTGCATCTCAGATTTTCCATCTAGAGTTACTTTTCTCTGAAGTACATCCGTCACCTCCTTTGATATATGTTTATTAGTAGTCCAGTAGTTCCCCTTTATTCACAGGGCATATGTTCCAAGACATCCAGTGGATGCCTGAAACCTCGTTTCAGTACTGAGCCCTCGATACACTACGTTTTTTCCTCTACCTGCGTATTTACATAAAGCTTAATTTATAAATTAGACACAGTAAAAGATTAACAACAATAATAAAATAGAGCAATTATAGCAACGTAGTGTTATAAAAGTTATGTGAATGTGGCCTCTGTCTCTCAAATGGCTTCTTGTCTGTACTAACCCTTCTTGTAATGATGTGAGATGAAATGACTATGTGACTGAGATGAACTGATGGAGCAGGATGGCAAGAGGTTTCATCACACCATTTAGAATGGCATGCAATTAAAACATTATGAATCATTTGTTTCTGGAATTTTCCATTTAATATTTTCTGACCATGGTTCACCGTGGGTGATGAAAGCTGTGGAAAGTGAAGCACTGGATAAGGGAGTACTCTACATACTTTGTTGATCTTTACATATGTAAAACCTAGATGACTAAACTGAGAGTGCTTAAATCCCCACAGTGTTTGTGTTCGCTTTTGCTGGAGCCAGGTGGCGTTCCCTGTCTGATGCTACTGCAGCCCCTTCTACCTTCACTGCTTCAATCCTGAAATGTTAAGTTCTGTGTTTTTAACTAATTAAAACTTTTATATCAGCATTTGTTTTAGGGTAACTCCACCCCTTACATGTTCTCAAAGTTTACCTAGAGTTTACAAAATGTTTCAGCACTGGACTCTTGTCACATTAGTGGGGAGTTAAAAGTCCCAGGCTCAGTCCTTCTCCCTAACCGCTTTATCTTTTTGCTTTGCATCTTTGAGGAACATTACATATGACTTCTCTCTGGGCTTCACTTGAGAAACAGTGCGTCAAAAATTCATAAAACTTAAAAAGTTCTAAAACCTCAGAATTGAAAGATTAGACATTTTTGCCTCCCTTGTGTTATTTTATTTTGATATGCTAAATTTGTTGATTACTTCCTTCTTGAAAAACTTACAACCTCCTGTACAGAGAATAACTCAGAGATCGTTTTGTAAAATAATCTCAATTTAAAGATGAGGAAATGTGAGCTTATTTTATTAATGTGGCTTGCCGAGATCACACAGAAAGAAATCCAGGCTTGCTATGTTTTACCTGAGAGAAAGTAAGAGAGAGTGATCAAATTTAGGCTTTAGACTATTTACCACTGAGTCGTAGCCTCTTTACCTCAGTACTTAGTTGATTGAAATCTAAAAGATTCTAGTAGCCTTTAAATGTCAAGGAATACACCACTGAGTTAAACACATGCTGGAAACGAGTTTCAGAGGGTGTTTCAAATTTGTAGAATTAGTTGTTTCAAAAACTAAGAAAATCAACTTTTAGACCCCAATACTAGTAGTGAGCATGACAGTGTCAGCACGGGGTAGCCAGCTCCTAAAATTTGGAAACATGCTGCCTTCTTGTTTCTATTTGTCTTAAAGTTTCCAAATCAGGTTTTATAAAATCGGGTTTCATAAAATACGTCATGAAATAGTGATACTGTTTGGTTAAATAGAGTAAGAGTATTTCGCTTTAACTTCAGCTATTCCAAAGCCAGCTGGTACACTGAAAATCAGGTCTGACACTAACCACCCAGAGTTAGTGTCAAACTAGACAAATTTAAGGGCAGGGTCCCCAACAAAATCACCCCCACTTTAGATGCCAGACACAAGTTAAGGGGTTTCTCAGGTGACCTACACTTCTGATTAACTGGGTATAAAGTAGGGGGTTCCCACGACTCCCTTCAGATGTCATAATTCACTGGAATGACTTGGAGAACTCAGAAAAGTGCTGTACTTATGATTACAGTTTTATTACAATGGATACAAATCAGGAAAACCAACCCATTGATGAGTTTTATAGGATGAGGTCTTGAAGAAAAGGAAGATCTGTTTTCTTTCCTCATGGAATCAGGGCACGTCACCATCCTGACACATCAATATTCTCTGGCATAGAATGTTCCACTGACCTTTGATGTCCAGAAATTTTATTGAGGTTTCATTGCATAGGTATGATTGACTGAATTATTGATCACATGTTTCAACTCAATCTCCAGCCCCGCTACCCTCTCCAGAGGTTGGGCTGATATCACATAGCTCAGAGTTTGAACACTTTAATTGCATGATTAGGTTTTCCAACATGACCTGTTTCTATTATGAAGCTGTCTGGGGCCAACTTGAGGTGCCTCCTTGGCATAACAAAGATACTAATAAGACGCTGAAAATTTCAAGGATTTAGCGTTTTCCTCGTAGGAATCAGGAACACAGTTCAGTAAGAACTAAAAAATCCTGTGTCTGTGATGCACTGTAGAATTTTTATGTTGAAAATAGATACAGAGAGAAATTCTCAAGGAAAATGTGTGGCTATTTAGACAATATATAAAGACTGTTCTTGATTAAATATTTTTAAAGTTTGTAAATTATGAGAGAGTATGTTCTAAAGCCTGGGATTATATTCAGCTCATATTGATGATAGGCAGGGGAAAAATGAGCAAATTATAGATAAATCAACAGAGACTGTAAAACTGCTGAGTGACGAGTAATGTAGTGTGTTTAATTAGGCATAAGGAAACTATATTCATGTTTTTTTTGGCTCTGTCCCTAGCTGGCTATCTTGAAGACTCGACTGATCTCAATTTCTCTCTTCCATTTCCTACATGTATAAATCATACACAATTATTGTTATAATAGTTAAAAATAATATTCTTACTTTAAAAATGTACAATTCTTTCCATTTCACGTATAGTGTTCAAGTGGGGCTAAGGCCATAACTTCATAGGATACTGGCACCTTAAGTTGGCAATGGAGTTCTGGATTTCAGTGCCTCAGAGAAAAGTAGTCTGAATATATTGCACAAGAGGCAAGGGACTGGAGATCACATATGACATAGTTTGGGTCTGTGTTTTCACCCAAGTCTCATGTTGAATTGTAATCCATGGTGTTTGGGGAGGAGTCTGGTGGGAAGTGATTGAATTGCAGGGACGAACTTCCCCTTTGCTGTTCTTGTGATAGTGAGTTCTCACGAGATCTTGTTAAGTGTTTGATGCCCCCCCCACCTCCCCTCCTCCGGCTGCCACATAAGACATGCCTTGCTTCCTCTTTGCCTTCTGCCCTGATTATAAGTTTCCTGAGGCCTCCTGAGCCTGTGGAGTCAATTACATCTCTTTTCTTCATAAATTACCCAGTCTCAGGCAGTTCTTTATAGCAGTGTGAAAATGGACTAGTACACTGAGTCAATTAAACCTCCGTACTTCATAAATTACTCAATCTTAGGTAGTTCTGTGGAGCAGTGTGAGACTGGAATAATACAATATTCCCCTATATATAAATGAAACCAGTAAAACCTCTATTTTTTGTGTCTAATTTTGCATTAAGAAACATCATTCTTATGAATGTGAAGGGAGAAAGCAGAAAGCCTGAAATGATTGATAATTAGTCAAATACTAGGTATTGACTTCAGCTCTAAAAAGTGAAATCCCTGAAGAGATATAAAACATGCTTCTGAGTTGTGAATCCTTAAGAACTGAGCTGAAACTACTTAAATATTGCCCAATAAGAAAGAAGATGTGGAAGAGAGAAAGCAAAGCAAACTAATGGAAAATAAACACACCAACAAAAATTACAAAGCATATAAGGAAATCTGACTCCAGGATACCGATCCTCTGCCATTGCAAATGAACACATAAACATAAAAACAACAAAAAGCAACAAAAGAAAATAATTACCTCTCAAAAACAGAAAACTAAGTAAAGAATATAGAAAGTACTTTAAATAAATGAGAAAATAATATCCGTAAAATAAAAGTAGGGGTTATTGAAACAAAAACTTACTTGTGAATCATGAATCAATTAGATTCTTTATAATGAAAAAGTTAATAAAATGGAAATAACATTAAACATGAGTGTTGAGAAAAATTGTAATGGAGAACTTTAACAATTACTGTGACTATAGTCTGAAGGGAAATATATATAATGTGTGTATGTGTATGTGTGTTTTAAATTCAGAAAAATAAAACATAGATTTAGATTCTCTAGGAAAATCAGAGTTTCCAGAGAGAAAGAGAAGCTAGCAATTTCTAAAATTGAAGAGTGAGGTAAGTCTTTATTCTGAAAGAATACTCTAAATGTTACATATAATAAATGAACAAAATATCAGATAGATTGGACCTTATGTCCTTAGGATTGCAAAGTGTTAAATGAAGCAATGGTGAAAAACACATATTTTTGAACATGTAAAGACTAAAACATACTATTTTCCCTTGAGAATGTAATGGAAATAGAAATTTCTGTAAAGGGTATATTTTAGCAACAAGAAAAAAATGAATTCTGAAGAAAAAATTGTGATACAAGAAAAAATGTTTAGCAAAGGACTTGATAAAATCATATTGGAAAAATAAAAAGTAATGACTACAAATATAATTTTTTAAATATTTAAAATAAAAACTAACACTGTAGTCAACAATTAGATGAAAGGTAGAATAAATAGCTCATACTTACTATGTCTTACCTGAGAGAAGGCTAGAGGCACAGATTAAGTTTCAGATTCTATTAATATATATATAAAGTTAAGTAGGAGTGCTGACAAATTTTAAGGGGAAATGCTAATAAAAAATAAAAATAGAAACTCTTCCAATCCCATAGTAGTCGGGAAAGAAAAACAGGCAAACATATAATATGATAATAGGAAATATAAAATAAGATGATTGAAATTTGTTCAATTATAAGTAATCACAGTAAATTTAAACTTCAATCTATTATGAGAAAGAAACTCTAGAAGCAAAAAACTATAACTAATTTATAGTTGGCACAACCAAAATCAAGTGGCACAGGGCTACGGACAGAATGTCTATCACCAACCCCCCAACCTCTCCCAGTGCCAGTTCGTATGCTGAAGTCTAAATCTCCAATATGATGGTATTTGGAGATGGAGCCCTTAGGAGGTGTCTTAGTCTGTTTGGGTTGTTGTAACAAAATCCCATAGATTGAATGACTTATAAACAACTGAAATTTATTGCTCATAGTATTGGAAGCAAGGAAGTCTAAGATCAAGGCATCAGCAGATTTGATGTCTGTGAGGGTCTGTTTTCCGGTTTATAGGTGACACCTCCCTGCTGTGTCCTCACATGGTAGAAGAAACAAGGCAGCTCTCTGGGGCCTCATTTATAAGGGCACTAATCCCACTCATGAAGGTTATGCCTTCACCTAATCACCCCTCAATGACCTCACCTGCTAATTATCATCATATTGGTGATTAGGTTTCAACATGTGAATTTTGGAGGGACACAAACATTCAGCTTACAGGAGGAGGTAATTAGGTCATAAAGTTGTGACCCTCATGAATAAGATTATTGCCCTTATAACAAACATGAGAGATGTTTCTTCTCTGCTCTCCACCGTGGGAGGATCCAAGAAGATGACCAACTACAAACCAAGAATCAGGCCATCAACAGACATTGGATCTGCTGGCACCTTGACCTTGGACTTTCCAGCTTCTAATTCAGTGAGAAATAAATGTTTCTTGTTTAGGCTACCCAGTATATACCATTCTGTTACAACAGCCTGAATGCATTAAAACACAGGAAAGATTTAAAAAGAAGGGAGTGGAAAATAATCACTACTGCCTCCTCCATGCTACTCTTGCTACTTTCACAATCATAAGCAATATTTGTGGGGTGCTTACATTGTTCCAAACATTATTCTAGGATCTTTACACATTTATTGTATTCATTCTCATTGCCAGCTGAAAGTAAAAGGTGTTATAATCATACTAATATCAGGGGAACAGAGTTTATGAAAATAATATTTCCTCCTTAAGCCATTTTAACCCTATACTAGCTATGCTATTGATAAAAGGGATTTTTCTGAGATGCAAATCTGATCATATCAGTTATTTTGTCCAAGGCTTTTATTTTCTACATCATAAATAATAAAGGCAATTAAACTTCCAAAGCACTAACTACATCTCAGGAAGTCTCTGACTGGTTTATATGTACATGTAGCTCATTTAAGCAGCACGCAACATTATGAGGTGGGAACTCTTTTAATCCCATTCTTCAGATGACTAAATGAGGGACTAAAGTATAGTTTTCCCACGACTACACAGCCATTAAGTGGCAGGGCCGTGAGTGAATCCAGGAGCACCTGGTTCTAGAGATCATGCTTCTAACCACAACATTACATCACCTATCTCAACAAACACTTTGACTTCTAAAATTTTGTTTTTGAACTCTTACGTTTTGTCACTGTGTTTCTCATCAACTTTCAACACACACTGCAATTTATCCGTAACAATTTATTAACGTTACAATTTCTGCAATTTCGAGCCTTAGTACCTTTACTAGTGCTATTTTCTTGGGCTGAAATAGCCTTTCCATCTTGTCTGCTTATGAACACCTTTCAAAATTCAGCTCAGGAATATTATCTTCTCTGAAGCCTTCGCTAGTACTATGGATGAGAATCAAAACATTTAATAACAAGTAGGAAGAGGTATGAACCAAATGGAATAAATGCTTTGATCAGTTAGAAACAATGTGGGGCACAACCACTGAAGCAGTTTGGGCCCTGAGTGTTTGGCTCTCACATAAATGAAGGCCAAAGAGAAATTTTTCTCAGGCCAAGTTTGATAGACTTGTTTTGTGGCTCAAGCAAAGCAAGGGGGCAGTATATCAGAAAGGGATCCTGGTGCTAGCTTCTGCAGGGGCTTAGCTCTTGTCATTTTAAGGAAGCTAAGGTGTAAAAAGGATCAATGTGCAGGCATGTAGAGGCAGGGAACTTTTAGCACCTGTGCAGTCTGACAACATGCTTCTTCATACATTGCGTGTCTCATGTTAAATTTCCACCTCTGGGTACAATGACATCATAGTGAGGAAAAACTCAGTGAAAGGTCAGCACTAAAGGCCATCTTGTGTTTAGCTGGCTGGGTCTGATAGGGTTTTTATCAGGAATGCTAGAGTCCTGCTTTAACAACCTTGGGAGAAGAAACTGAAGAAGATAAATGGGTAGGTTCTTTCCTTCCTGATTGGGAATTCAGCTTGGTTAGCTAAGTTAGGAGGAGGCATCTTTCTGCTACATAACTTGGATCAGCTTGATAAGGGAGACAAGAAGGTAAGAGAGGGAATATGCCTGGACATGTGAGGCCCATGTGGTCTTGAAACAGGAAAGGTTCCCTTGCCCTCCTAGCAGGGCGTGCAGTGGGGGTATGGCTCCCTTCAGTGCCTCACTGCTCAAACCTTATGGGAGCTTACAGATGGGCAGGCTGTGGGTCTGTGACCTGATGGCGGTGTCTAGGGGTGAATGTTCGCAGCTACTGAAGCCCCAGTGGGTGTCTGTCACAGGGTGCTCGTTTCGTTTGCAGTATATAGGCGGCTTGTGTTAACCAGCTCAAGAGGGCTTTCTGTATTCCAGGTTCTTGCCTTGGTGTCCCCGAAGAATTGTTTCACATGTGGGCTTGGAGAATGAGTGCAAAGTTTTATTGAGTGGAAGTAGCTCTTCCATGATGGGGGAGCCAGAAGGCAGATGGTTTTCCTATGGAGTTGGGCCACTCCTAAGCCCCAGCTCTTCTCTGACTGCCCTGGCCAAACTCCGCCTCATCCCACCGATCATATGGGCAGCTGGTGTCTGTCAGTGTGATCACATCAGCAGCCAGAGTCTGTCAGTGTGCTCTTTTGTCTGCATGCTCCCTTGAGCCCTTCATCCTCTAGCCCCTTGTGTCTTCTTCTGCTGATGTGCTTCTCTCAAGGTCTGGCCACCTTTGTCAGCCTGTTAGAGTATCACGGTTGTTTTTTATAGGCACAGGATGGGGGTGTGGCAGGCCAGGGTGGTCTTGGGAAATGCAACATTCAGGGAGGAAATGCCTGTCCTCACCTAGATCCATGGGGGTGGAGCCCTAGCCAGGGACCACTCTCTTCTTTGCCCAGCACTTCCCTGCCCCCTCTACTGAGCACTTCCCTTCCCTTCTTCCTTATAATTTAAAGGAACCGTGTTCTTCCCTTCCCAGGACTTACCTTCTGTATCAGTTTTGGTTACCATGTTTCTTGACTGCCAGGACTGAGTCTCTTCCCTATATTGTCTCACAACTAGTATGCTCTTTGGTGGTGTGGGCAGAATATTGGACCCGCCTGGCACCCTCCATCTCTCTTTGAGCAGAACTGGCTCATGAGTCTGCTGTGCCCTCTATCACTTCATACATAGGTGTTATAATAGTATTGCCCTGGAGGCGATTAGCTTCTTCAGGACAAGAACACTGTCTTTTCATATTTATATTGCCGGCAATAAATACAGTACTTGGCATGGACTTAGTGCCAAATAAATATTTGTTGACAGCGTGAAAGAAGAAATGAAATCACTTATGCTTTCTAGGGTCTTGGTTTACTTATTTGATACATTAAGACATTTGGAATAGTTGAAATATAAAGTCCTTCCAAAAAATCTAAATGAAATGAATTTTATGAATTATATCAACTGACAAATAATGACTAGATGGTTTCCCCACAATAGTTCACAAAGAAAATGCTCTTTAGTGAGACATTCTGAAATAATTAATATTTTCAGCAGAATCATTTGGACCTGAACAAGTCTACATTAGATACTTTGGAAAAGGCATACACTAAGCCTCCCTTCAGCTTATATATTACTTTTTGAAAGAAAAAGGTGGTAGAAAACACTTCCAAAAAATATTTGGTTGACATTTCATAGAATGAATTTATTCCTCTTTAGCAGACTTTGAAAAATTGTTGGTTAATTAAGATATCAAGAAACGTGGAATAGAAAGTGCTTATAATTGAGCTATTCAGATCTGTAGCAGCTTGAATAAATTGAAGGGGTCATGAAAACCGTTTTGCCCTTTTCTTTTTTGACATTCATTCATTTGTCATTTTAATGAGAATATCATTTAAAAATTTAATTTTCGGGAAGGTCAAGAGTGAGAATTGAAGAAGAGAAAACAAGATGCAAGTAGAGAAAGTAACAGTAAACAGAAGGAAGTGAGATAGGCGAGAGAGAAGGGGGTGGGTAAAAAAGGAAGAACATGTTTACGACTGGATCCAAAAACAGGGAAGGACTTTTAAAGTTAAGTCAGACTGGAAAAATGCAGAAGAGATGTTTTAACCGTAATGTGAATTGGCATAGGAGGGAAGCAGATGAAAAGAAGGGCACAGCCTTCTATCGCATATATGTGTATAAATAAAGAGTCTAGCTTATTTCATATAGGCAAGTTGTTAAATGCGTGAATGGAATTAAGTATTGCGTATTTTAAAACAGATTTGGGACCAGAAAATATTTACCTATCTACCTTTATTTGCTTGAAAATTTAATAACACAAAATCTCTCTAAAAACACTATGGCTTATCACTACCCACATTATATTCTTTTTGTCATCATATACAAAGGAAGGTAGTTTCAAAATCCTGAAAATAAACTAAAACAGAATGGGGAATCATTATCATTGAACTTTTGCACAGTAGTCTGATTTTGCAGAGTTAAATTTTTAGGACCATGACATTTTTGTTTCAAGGTACATTATAATTATGCTTTAAAAATTCTCTTTTAGATACCAAATTATTAAGCTAGCTCTTAATTGGCTGAACCAAAATTTAATGGTCAAATTGGCTTTGGCAATTAAGTGTTAGATTAATAATTTAATTATTAGATTATAGTGTTGAACCTCAATTTGATAATTAGAATACTATGTTGAAATATTAGGCTCTGTAGATTTAAAAAATTATTAACTGGTAGCTATTTAATGCATTCCGTGGTATGATATTCCACCTTGAAAAAGATTTAATTTATGTTTGCAAGCTGTCTTCTAAATTTATAGCTTTTCACATTTAGAATAAAATAGAACTAAGTTGCTAGTTGTTTACCAGTTCTCAGAATTTGGTAACTTTCACTGCCACACAGTGAAAAAGAGAAATTGAATTTATACAAATCATTTTTCTCTTTTCCCTTTCCCATAATTTATTCCTTTTCACATTAATTTTTTTCAATAAAGTTATATAAAAGATACGTTGAGAACAACAGAGACCATTGAGCCACATATGTCAACTTGTAACTTGAACATCCCCAAATCTGAGATGTGGATTTAACAGGTTATAGAGCATATTTACACTTAACAAAGTCACTATAGTATTTTGTTGTTTAAGTGTTTAAAGGACATAACTAGTCTTTTGAATTAGACTATTATTTTGACAGTATCTAGTGAATGCTGTATATCTTTCAAAACAATCTTAGCATATAAATGCTTCTTCAGTGAAAATTCAAAATCCAGACAAATTGATGATGAATTTCAGTGCTGATCAACCAAATGAACCACTTTTCCATTGTGAATTGGTTGCCCACTGTCATAAAGCTCTGAACAGAAGCCTTCTAGTATTCATACCCTGTTCCACAGAGGAATGTTGTGATAACACTATTTAATTTATATTGGGCTGTAGAATGCAATTCCAAGAATGGGTACTGGTTGTAGCTTTGTTTGTGTTGCTTCTAGGTGTGAAGCAATGATATCTTTGTAGCTGTCAGTGGTGGAAAAGTGGAAGCTGTTTGCTTCCTAGATATTCCCATTTTTATTTTATTTTACACAACAATCTGTTTGCTGTTTCTAATTAAGATGCCATCACCCAGAGCAATTTGAGAAGAGCAAGTTGTATTCCTGTGAGTTGCTTTTTGCAATGGCGACATGTAAAAACTGAAACAGCTTTTTAAATTATTTGTTTCAAGTGTAACAACTCAATGAAGTAAAATAATGACAGTTTTGCTTTTGCCAAGACAGAACAGGCTTTGTTCTCATAATACATATGACATTGAGATATTTTTCTTGTGTTCAGATTTCAGGAAATAATATATTGAATAAGTCAAATGTAAAATATGTTGTAAGCACAAAACAAAACTCACCAGAAAATTTCTGAATTTTAGAATTCCTTAATATTGTAGCATGAATGAATGAAAGTGAAATTGTTATATTGTAGGATGAGATGATTAAATAAAATTTTAGGGATATTAATTTGGAGTGGGACGGATAGGACAAATTGGAAAGTGGTTCAGATAAGTCAGGGAGATAAATAAGGAAACTAAGAATTTTCACAGTGTAGGCTGAGAAAATAGCTTTAGTAATAATCTAGTGGTGCAGGTGAGAAGTGAGGCCCAAGAGAAGTTGTCTTGACCAAAGTTAAGCAGTCACAGTATGATTTATCAATCTAAATTTCGTAACGCCACTTCTGTCCAGCAGGGGTTTTTATTACAGTGTGCTACTTCTAAGATTTATTTTTGAAAATGAACTATTTTAAATCTCTCATATTTCACTAACTTGGGATTGGTAGGAGAGAAAGACTCTGTATTGGAGAAATTGCCTACATTTTCCTGTCTGTTTTTTTTTTAATAGGAATAAGAAAGAAATTATGGATTGGGAGTTAAGCCACTTGGGGCGAGTCTCAGTTTTTACCAAAAATTTGCTGATATTTGATGAAAGTTTCACTATTATTTACCATGAATTTCAGGATTCATAAAATACAGATTACCATAATCTTCAGGAACTTCAGGTCCACAGGCCATTTCATGAGAAGCATTGGCATAGTTGGTAAAATATTTAAAAGTGGCCGGGCGTGGTGGCTCAAGCCTGTAATCCCAGCACTTTGGGAGGCCGAGGCGGGTGGATCACGGGGTCAAGAGATTGAGACCATCCTGGTCAACATGTTGAAACCCCGTCTCTACTCAAAATACAAAAAATTAGCTGGGCATGGTGGTGTGTGCCTGTAATCCCAGCTACTCAGGAGGCTGAGGCAGGAGAATTGCCTGAACCCAGGAGGCGGAGGTTGCGTTGAGCCAAGATCGAGCCATTGTACTCCAGCCTGGGTAACAAAAGCGAAACTCTGCCTCAAAAAAAAAAAAAAATGCTTAAAAGTAAATATTTGAACACAATCAATACCACAGTCTCTATTTTCTGAACTCCATTTGGCCACATGGCCCCTTATATGGGTGGTATTGGAGTGACCACAGGCATTTTTTACATCACCCTGAGGAAAAGTTAAGTTGACAATAAATTTAAGTTTGGGTTTAATGGAATTGTATTTATTTGAGTTGTAGTCACATTGTGTACAGGTCTTTTCTAGCTATCCAAGTGAAGGAATGGTTTCCAATAATTATTCTACACCCCTTTGAACAAACAGACTCAATGACATTAAACAACATAGTGGTTAGGAACACTGTTAATTCAAAGAGTTTTCAGAGTAGTTACAATACAACAGAACTTGAAATGCCCTAAAATATTACATGTCATACAAATTTTAGAATCTTATTGCTCATTTACAAAAGAAACCTGACAGATAATTCACCAAATTTGACAACAGTTTAAAGGATTTACATGGCAATGGGCAGGGTGCGATGGCTCAAGCCTGTAATCCTAGCACTTTGGGAGGCCGAGGCGGGTGGATCACAAGGTCAAGAGATCAAGACCATCCTGGTCAACATGGTGAAACCCCATCTCTGCTAAAAATACAAAAAATTAGCTGGGCATGGTGGCGCATGCCTGTAATCCCAGCTACTCAGGAGACTGAGGCAGGAGAATTGCCTGAACCCAGGAGGCAGAGGTTGCGGTGAGCTGAGATTGCGCCATTGCACTCCAGCCTGGGTAACAAGAGCGAAACTCCGTCTCAAAAAAAAAAAAAAAAATTTACATGGCAATGAATTGGGAAGCTAAATTGTCAATAACAGATAACTAACTTGTCATCAACCATTCTACAGAAAATACTAAATTCCTTTTTTTTCTCTTTATAGAAAATATTAAATTAATGTATATGACAAGGTAATCAGATCATGCATTTCAAAATATAACCAATAAGTATGTAAGACAGTTAACTAATAAAAATACTATGTTACTTTTTCTGGATTTTGTGATGTTTGTCCACTTTTAGGAATCCAGATAAATAGAGCTAAGGAAAAGGGAGACTAGGAATCCTGGACATTTTCCCTCATCCCTTTGAGGATTGTTCTCAGATAAGAGTATATGTATACACATGTACAAGATTATTCATTGAGATATGGGCAAAAATACTTTGACATCTCTCTATATATTTTCTTTAAAACTTTTAATTTCTTTATATATTTATATTCACACATAATTTTACGTAGAATTAATGTTACACATTTTCTGCAGTCATTATTTTTACCTATTTTTTCTTAATTGAAATTTTATCATAGTTTGATCAGGGAAGCATAACAACTTCATGTGATATAGAAAAGAGATTTATTGTAGAATTAGACCCAATGCATTTGTGGAAGCTGCTGAGGAAGTCAATAGAGGGCCATTACCACTGCATATGGTATGAGACTGAGAATTATGTAGGCTAGAAGGGCCAGTAGTTAGGAAGAAAAGTTAGAAATGAAGCAGGGAAGAGTAAGAAAAAATTACAAATGATGAAGCTTAGCTAGAACCTGTGAAGTCAAACTGGAATCCACGCCTGCCTTTTACTGCCTCTCAGCTTGGCTATATGTTTGACCTACAAGAAAAAGCTGATGATCTTCACCATAGGTTTGCACAAGTGCCTGTCCCAGGACTCAACAAAACTGAAGAGAAGATTCCTTGAGAGTTGATGTAGATGTGGGCCTGGCAGCTACCCCAGACCAACATGGGGAACTACTAGATTAGCTACACTATGTGCAAGCTGGAATAATGTAAGGAACTGTAGTGGTACCCAGCACCTGTATCCACCTTCATAATGTGATGGCTACTGTTTCACTTTAGCCTTTCAAATCGTAGGCAAATCTGTCTTGTGACTAACTCTAAAATGCAACCATACCACAAAGGAATTCTGGGAAACATCTTTCCAGCTGGTGTAAATTGGCACATTCTCCATTGACTAAAAATCGTTGGATATATTTTCATGATTGTTGAATATTCAGATATACTGCATAAGAATTAATAGTTTTTCTTTTTTTTGCCGCTAAGAATAATGCAGCAATAAACACCAATAACCTATGTCCTTATGTATTACTGATAGTTTTATTTCTGTGGGACAGAGTCCATAAGTGGCTAAACCAACTAGCAGACATATTTCTTTTAGTTTTAACAAATGTTGAAATATTTTTTTAATGGCTGTATAAGTCAACGTTTTTACCTAAAGGCTTTTTTTTTTTTTTTTTTTTTTTTTACTATTACTAATTTTCTATCTCTATGCCAGTAAGTAATATGATAGCTTTTTTTAATGTATACCATTTCAATAGGCAAATGTGTTGTCTCATTTTTAATTTTTATTTCTCCATGTATAAGATTTTGAGTATGTTTTTATATTTGAGATTTTGGTTGTATTTTTATAATTGCTGGTCATTAAATTTGTTATTTTGTTAATTGTTAATTCATATTTTTATTCATATTTCTATTGTCTTTTGGTCAATGTACGCATGTTATACTTTATTGTGTAGGTACTTGTCATTGCAAAATTGTTTGCAGAAATAATCCAAAGTCTTTTATGATGTTTTCTGTCTCCAGAGAAGGCTTGTGTTTTCATCTTCCAGACTCGTACTTCATGGTCCCAGCAACACAGAATTGTTCAATTCTATTTCAAGAATTTCAGTCTACACTAAGGCATAACTACTTCTGCTTTATATTTACTTACAAGATTTAGTATTTCACAGCTTTCTACTCTAATTTTGAACCCCCTATCTTGAGAAGGCCTTCAACAGGCACTATTCAATTTCTTACCCTCTCTGACATTTCTTTTGAAATCTGCAAGAAAAAAGCAACTCCAAATTTCTGGACTCATCTTCCTAAGTTTCTGGGTAAATATTTACTGTTTTGTTAACTCTCTTAGCCTTTTGTGCAAATTTTTAAAAATACGACAATGAGCTTTTCTATTCAGAGTTTAGGCCAGATTACTCGATCCCAGAATTTGATAATCTGGATCTGAAATTTTAATGACACTTATGCTTAGAATGATAGCATTATTTTAGAGTTAGAGTTTTTGAGTTGGTCCTCCATAAATATCATTCCCTCTTCTTCATTTGAGATAGCAACATCTTGGGAAATAAGGTGAAGAGTAAAAATATTATCTAAAATATTTTCTTTATTAATAATGGAGTGAAACTTGCAGAGATAGCATAGCATGAGAGTAGATCCTGCCTCTTAATTAAATCCCAGAATAAGGCAGATGTACTCAGCTAGTTATAGGCCATGCTGGACACAGCAGCCTCTTGGAGTTGTAGCCTTTTCTGACTGTACAGCTGAACGGATGATAGCTACAGCTTTGTACATGTTGGCCTGGTTTTTAGTCAGAAACCTGTCACCTGCTAAACTGAACAGGGATGACAGAGGCTTGATGGTGTTTAGAGAAAATCCTTTCTCATGGACCCCCGAGAAAATGAATTCCTCCTAAAGACAGAATTGCAGCAATTTAATTTCATTAATTGAGAAAGGACCCTCAAGAAGGCTAGTATTTGATATTCATATTATACAGCTTAGTATAAAGAGCTATGTGCTTTTGAACTGTTGGATATTCTTAAATACTGAATACACCAATACCCTGTGCTTCAACTTTATAAATTGTGTGACTTTGGACAAAACATTTAACTTCTTTGAATCAGTGTTTCTTTAGTGGTATACAAGAGATCATGATCTCTTTTTATCTTTTTTTTTTTAAGCTCAAATAAGGTGATGTATTTAAAATACTATACATATATTAGGTATGCCTTTGTAACAAACCTGTACATTCTGCACATGTACCCCAGAACTTAAAGTATAATATAAAAAAGGAACTTAGTCATGTAAGCAAACACCACCTGTACCCTAAGAACCTATGGAAAAATAAAAAATAAAAGATTAAAAAAAACTATACACATATTAGAAAATGCTCTTAGTATAATTTTTGTGTGTATGTGTGCATGTGGCACTTGTGTGTGTGTTTATCTTTAAAGCTTTCCTAGTGTGGCCTCCTGGGGTGCTTCTTCTCATTAGGATGCTTGTTTGTCTGCCCTCTGCCCTCCTGCCAACGCTGGAGGGGCCTCCTTCAGCTATTTTTAGTGGAGCCACATCACCATCTGCATGTAACACAGGCTGTCCCACCTTTGTTATCTAGCTTTCTATTTTTTCCCCAAGCACAGATGAATGGCAGGTGTTACAGATCTTTTCTAACTTAATATTATGTTTCTGGTGAAAAACAGTTTTCCATCTGAAAACTTCTCCCAGTCCTTGAAGGTTTCTTCCTTCTATCAAAATATATCCTTTAGTTCTCTGACATGCTAGCTTATTAAATCACTGCTCGACTCCAGGTGCTTCAATGGGGAACTATCTATAGGTTTCATTTTCTCTGGTGATATGATATGTCTTAGGCTTTAACCAAAATAAAAGCAGAGAAGTATCTGAATATTTTATATATTGCATAGAGTTGTACTATCCTCTACCCCAGCCACATCAGACATTTCCTCATCATGCTTCTGTGAATGTCACAGGGAATTTTGAAATGTGATTGAGATTACTATTAGGTTAAGCCTAACAGAGTTGTTTTTTTTTCTCCCTGAGAAATTGTCATTACAATGTAAGACTTTAACAGAAAGCTTTTGTATGTTAGCTCTCCTTGCATATAAATTATGGAAAGAAAACATTGAAAATGCAAGTACATGTTTAAAAATTCTATTGCTTCAAGTTAAAGTGCTTTCTCTTAAAATCTCAATGTTAAATTCAGGTCTATTGTCTTGTGAGATATTTTATGAAACTAGCCTATGAAATGGATACATGAAATGTTTGATTTTTCCTTTAATCCTATTAAGTATCCTCTAAAGATCATCTCAGTTTTGGCAAGCCTCTGTTCTTCCTCCCCTTCCATGGCCATGGACAGTTTTACACCCTCTTTTACCAGGTGTAGTCCAAGACCCCTGGCCTTTGGTACTCCACAGGTACCTCTTGTTTCATTCTAGGATCGACAGCATCATGTCATTTTGTTCAACCGCTAGCATCTATATCCACTCAGCAGCTGAGAATGTTTTCCCCACCTTAACTGGAGTTACAGGGTAGATTAGCTTCTGAGTATCTTCCAGAAATCTTTAAAATGCTGTAGTAACAAAAAGAACTCTGGCCTTGGGTTTAAGAAACGTCCTCCATTTATAATCATTCTCCTGAAAAGGAACACTCTGTTGGAAGCTTTTTTAGATTGGGGTTTGTCAGTTCATTTTGCATTGCGGTACATTTTAATTTTTTTATTTTTTATTGGATTATAGGTTTTGGGGTACATGAGCAGAGCATGCAAGACAGTTGCTTAGGTACACACATGGCAGTGTGCTTTCTTTTCTTCTCCCCTTCACCCACATTTGGCTTTTCTCCCCAGGCTATCCCTCCCCACCTCCCCCTCCCACTGGCCCTCCACTTTTCCCCCCAATAGACCCCAGTGTTTAGTACTCCCCTTTCTGTGTCCATGTGTTCTCATTTTTCATCACCCACCTATGAGTGAGAATATGCGGTGTTTCATTTTCTGTTCTTGTGTCAGTTTGCTAAGGATGATGTTCTCCAGATTCATCCATGTCCCTACAAACGACACGAACTCATCATTTCTGATTGCTGCATAATATTCCATGGTGTATATGTGCCACATTTTTCCAATCCAGTCTATTATCAATGGGCATTTGGGTTGATTCCAGGTCTTTGCTATTGTAAACAGTGCTGCAATGAACATTCGGGTACATGTGTCCTTATAGTAAAAGGATTTATAGTCTTTTGGATATACACCCAGTAATGGGATTGCTGGGTCAAATGGAATTTCTATTTCTAAGGCCTTAAGGAATCGCCACACTGTCTTCCACAATGGTTGGACTAATTTACACTCCCACCAACAGTGTAAAAGTGTTCCTTTTTCTCCACATCCTCTCCAGCATCTGTTGTCTCCAGATTTTTTAATGATCGCCATTCTAACTGGCGTGAGATGGTATCTCAATGTGGTTTTGATTTGCATCTCTCTGATGATCAGTGACGATGAGCATTTTTTCATATGATTGTTGGCCTCATATAGGTCTTCTTTCGTAAAGTATCTGTTCATATCCTTTGCCCACTTTTGAATGGGCTTGTTTGTTTTTTTCCTGTAAATCTGTTTGAGTTCTTTGTAAATTCTGGATATCAGCCCTTTGTCAGATGGGTAAACTGCAAAAATTTTTTCCCATTCTGTTGGTTGCCGATCCACTCTAGTGACTGTTTCTTTTGCCGTGCAGAAGCTGTGGAGTTTCATTAGGTCCCATTTGTCTATTTTGGCTTTTGTTGCCAATGCTTTTGGTGTTTTGTTCATGTAGTCCTTGCCTACTCCTATGTCCTGGATAGTTTTGCCTAGATTTTCTTCTAGGGTTTTTATGGTGCCAGGTCTTATGTTTAAGTCTTTAATCCATCTGGAGTTAATTTTAGTGTAAGGTGTCAGGAAGGGGTCCAGTTTCTGCTTTCTGCACATGGCTAGCCAGTTTTCCCAACACCATTTGTTAAACATGGAATCCTTTCCCCATTGCTTGTTTTTGTCAGGTTTATCAAAGATTGTATAGTTGTATGTATGTTGTGTTGCCTCCGGTGCCTCTGTTTTGTTCCATTGGTCTATATCTCTGTTTTGGTACCAGTACCATGCTGTTTTGATTACTGTAGCCTTGTAGTATAGTTTGAAATCCGGTAGTGTGATGCCCCCCGCTGTGTTCTTTTTGCTTAGAATTGACTTGGCTATGCGGGCTCTCTTTTGGTTCCATATGAAGTTCATGGTGGTTTTTTCCAGTTCTGTGAAGAAAGTCAATGGTAGCTTGATGGGGATAGCATTGATTCTGTAAATTACTTTGGGCAGTATAGCCATTTTCACGATATTAATTCTTCCTAACCATGAACATGGAATGTTTCTCCATCTGTTTGTGTCCTCTCTGATTTCGTTGAGCAGTGGTTTGTAGTTCTCCTTGAAGAGGTCTCTTACGTTCCTTGTGAGTTGTATTCCAAGGTATTTTATTCTTTTTGTAGCAATTGCAAATGGCAGTTCGCTCTTGATTTGGCTTTCTTTAAGTCTGTTATTGGTGTAGACGAATGCTTGTGATTTTTGCACATTGATTTTATATCCTGAGACTTTGCTGAAGTTGCTTATCAGTTTCAGGAGTTTTTGGGCTGAGGCGATGGGGTCTTCTAGGTATACTATCATGTCGTCTGCAAATAGAGACAATTTGGCTTCCACCTTTCCTATTTGAATACCCTTTATTTCTTTTTCTTGCCTGATTGCTCTGGCTAGAACTTCCAGTACTATATTGAATAGGAGTGGTGAGAGAGGGCATCCTTGTCTAGTGCCAGATTTCAAAGGGAATGCTTCCAGTTTTTGCCCATTCAGTATGATATTGGCTGTTGGTTTGTCATAAATAGCTTTTATTACTTTGAGATACGTTCCATCGATACCGAGTTTATTGAGGGTTTTTAGCATAAAGGGCTGTTGAATTTTGTCAAATGCCTTCTCTGCGTCAATTGAGATAATCATGTGGTTTTTGTTTTTGGTTCTGTTTATGTGGTGAATTACATTGATAGACTTACGTATGTTGAACCAGCCTTGCATCCCCGGGATGAATCCTACTTGATCATGATGAATAAGTTTTTTGATTTGCTGTTGCAATCGGCTTGCCAATATTTTATTGAAGATTTTTGCATCTATGTTCATCATGGATATTGGCCTGAAGTTTTCTTTTCTTGTTGGGTCTCTGCCAGGTTTTGGTATCAGAATGATGTTGGTCTCATAAAATGATTTGGGAAGGATTCCCTCTTTTTGGATTGTTTGAAGTAGTTTTAGAAGAAATGGTGCCAGCTCTTCCTTGTGTGTCTGGTAGAATTCGGCTGTGAACCCGTCTGGACCTGGGCTTTTTTTGTGTGGTAGGCTCTTAATTGCTGCCTCAACTTCAGACCTTGTTATTGGTCTATTCATAGTTTCAGCTTCCTCCTGGTTTAGGCTTGGGAGGACACAGGAATCCAGGAATTTTTCCATTTCTTCCAGGCTTACTAGTTTATGCGCATAGAGTTGTTTGTAATATTCTCTGATGATGGTTTGAATTTCTGTGGAATCTGTGGTGATTTCCCCTTTATCATTTTTTATTGCATCTATTTGATTGTTCTCTCTTTTATTTTTAATCAATCTGGCTAGTGGTCTGTCTATTTTGTTGATCTTTTCAAAAAACCAGCTCTTGGATTTATTGATTTTTTGAAGGGTTTTTCGTGTCTCAATCTCCTTCAGCTCAGCTCTGATCTTAGTTATTTCTTGTCTTCTGCTGGGTTTTGAGTTTTTTTGGTCTTGGTCCTCTAGCTCTTTCAATTTTGACAATAGGGTGTCAATTTTGGATCTCTCCATTCTCGTCATATGGGCACTTATTGCTATATACTTTCCTCTAGAGACTGCTTTAAATGTGTCCCAGAGGTTCTGGCACGTTGTGTCTTCGTTCTCATTGGTTTCGAAGAACTTCTTTATTTCTGCCTTCATTTCGTTGTTTACCCAGTCAACATTCAAGAGCCAGTTGTTCAGTTTCCATGAAGCTGTGCGGTTCTGGGTCTGTTTCTGAATTCTGAGTTCTAACTTGATTGCACTATGGTCTGAGAGGCTGTTTGTTATGATTTCAGTTGTTTTGCATTTGTTGAGCAGTGCTTTACTTCCAATTATGTGGTCAATTTTAGAGTAGGTGTGATGTGGTGCTGAGAAGAATGTGTATTCTGTGGATTTGGGGTGGAGAGTTCTGTAAATGTCTATCAGGTTTGCTTGCTCCAGGTCTGAGATCAAGCCCTGGATATCCTTGTTGATTTTTTGTCTGGTAGATCTGTCTAGTATTGACAGTGGAGTGTTAAAGTCTCCCACTATTATTGTGTGAGAGTCTAAGTCCTTTTGTAAGTCCTTAAGAACTTGTCTTATGTATCTGGGTGCTCCTGCATTGGGTCCATATATGTTTAGGATCGTTAGCTCTTCTTGTTGTATCGATCCTTTTACCATTATGTAATGGCCTTCTTTGTCTCTTTTGATCTTTGTTGCTTTAAAGTCTATTTTATCGGAGATGAGAATTGCAACTCCTGCTTTTTTTTGCTTTCCATTTGCTTGGTAAATCTTCCTCCATCCCTTTATTTTGAGCCTTTGTGTATCCCTGCATGTGAGATGGGTTTCCTGGATACAGCACACTGATGGGTTTTGGCTTTTTATCCAATTTGCCAGTCTGTGTCTTTTGATTGGTGCATTTAGTCCATTTACATTTAGGGTTAATATTGTTATGTGTGAATTTGATACTGCCATTTTGATGCTAAGTGGCTGTTTTGCCTGTTAGTTGTTGTAGTTTCTTCATTATGTTGATGCTCTTTAGCATTCAGTGTGATTTTGGAATGGCTGGTACTGGTTGATCCTTTCTATGTGTAGTGCCTCTTTTAGGAGCTCTTGTAAAGCAGGCCTGGTGGTGACAAAATCTCTGAGTACTTGCTTGTTCGCAAAGGATTTTATTTTTCCTTCACTTCTGAAGCTCAGTTTGGCTGGATATGAAATTCTGGGTTGAAAGTTCTTTTCTTTAAGAATGTTGAATATTGGCCCCCACTCTCTTCTGGCTTGTAGTGTTTCTGCCGAGAGATCTGCTGTGAGTCTGATGGGCTTCCCTTTGTGGGTGACCCGACCTTTCTCTCTGGCTGCCCTTAGTATTCTCTCCTTTATTTCAACCCTATTGAATCTGATGATTATGTGCCTTGGGGTTGCTCTTCTTGCGGAATATCTTTGTGGTGTTCTCTGAATTTCCTGCAATTGAGTGTTGGCCTGTCTTGCTAGGTGGGGGAAATTTTCCTGGATGATGTCCTGAAGAGTATTTTCCAGCTTGGATTCATTCTCTTCGTCCCCTTCTGGTACACCTATCAAACGTAGGTTAGGTCTTTTCACATAGTCCCACATTTCTTGGAGACTTTGTTCATTCCTTTTTGTGTTTTTTTCTCTAATCTTGGTTTCTCGTTTTATTTCATTGAGTTGGTCTTCGACTTCAGATATTCTTTCTTCTGCTTGGTCAATTCGGCTATTGAAACTTGTGCATGCTTCGCGAAGTTCTCGTATTGTGTTTCTCAGCTCCTTTAATTCATTCATATTCCTCTCTAAGTTATCCATTCTTGTTATCATTTCCTCAAATCTTTTTTCAAATCTTTTCTCAAGGTTCTTAGTTTCTTTGCATTGATTTAATACATGATCTTTTAGCTCACAAAAGTTTCTCATTATCCATCTTCTGATGTCTAATTCCGTCATTTCGTCACAGTCATTCTCCGTCCAGCTTTGTTCCCTTGCTGGTGAGGAGTTTTGGTCCTTTCTAGGAGGCGAGGTGTTCTGGTTTCGGGTGTTTTCCTCCTTTTTGCGCTGGTTTCTTCCCATCTTTGCGGATTTGTCCGCTGGTCGTCTGCGTAGTTGCTGACTTTTCGATTGGGTCTCTGAGTGGACACCCTGAATGTTGATGATGAAGTATTTCTGTTGCTTGGTTTTCCTTCTACCAGTCTAGCCCCTTCGCTGTACGAGTGCTGAGGTCCGATCCAGACCCTGCTTGCCTGGGGTGCACCTCTAGCAGCTGTGGCACAGCGAGGGATGCTACCAGTTTCTTTTTCTGCTATCTTTGTCCCAGGATGGTGCCTGCCTAATGTCAGTCTTTTGGATATAGAGGGGTCAGGGAGCTGCTTGAGGAGACAGTTTGTACTTTATAGGGGTTTAATTGCTGAGCTGTGAGCTGTGTTGTTCATTCAGGGCTGTTAGGCTGCTATGTTTGATTCTGCTGCAACAGAGCTCATTAAAAAAACCCTTTTTTTTCTCAAATGCTGTGTTGAGGGGTTTGGGCTTTATTTTTGGATGTCCGTTGAGGTCCTGCCCAGCTAGGATGCAGACTAGCCACTGTTTGCCTGCCGAGGCTCCGCCCTGCTGTTGTGAGGCTCGCCCTGGCTCTGCTGTTCTGCTGTTCTCCGCCACGCCCTGCGGCGGAGTCTCTCTGTTGTAGCGGGTTGCCTCGGCAACGGCTGGCTGCGTCAGCAGTGGGCGTGTATCTCAGTAGGGACGGGTTGCCTCGGCGACGGCAGGCTGCGTCAGCAGTGGGCGTGTATCTCAGTAGGGACGGGTTGCCTCGGCGACTGCAGGCTGCGTCAGCAGTGGCGTGTATCTCAGTAGGGACGGGTTGCCTCGGCGACGGCAGGCTGCGTCAGCAATGGGCGTGTATCTCAGTTGGGGCGGGTTACCTCGGTAATGGTGGCCGCCCCTCCCCCTCAGAGCGTCTTGGGCCGTCTGCACGGGGCTTGTTTGAAATCGCGGTTTTGTTCGTCCCACTGGGCCAATCCTAACGCTCTGTTCCTGCAATCCCCTGGGCTGACCCACTGTTCAAGTCTAGCTCAGTCTCAAGTCCAGCCCTCTCACGTCTCCGGTTGCCGGTTCAACGGGGCACCCGGACAAGTGCGCCCTGTGGGGAGCGCTGGGTAGGGCCGGCTGCCGCCACCCCGGCTGCCAGCTTCGCCAGGTGGAATATCTGCCTGGCGTCCCGCGTCTCCTCTTCACTTGGGAATTTCCCCGTTCCGTGGGCAACAAAGATCAGTCTGGAAATGCAGCTCAGACTCACCTCTCCGCAGACACAACGAGAACTCCAATCCTGGGTTGTTCTCACAGCGCCATCTTGAGTCCTCCCTCTTTCGCATTGCGGTACATTTTAAAGACAAGAAGCGAATTTTGGCTTACAGATTTGCAGACTGTATAGGAAACATAGAGCTGCCATAGGCTTCTCGTGAAGCCTAAGGCAGCTTAAAATCATGGTGGAAAGCAAAGGGAGAGCATGTATGTCACATGGGGAGAGACAGAGCAAGAGAGAGAAGGTGGGAGGTTCCACACACCTTTAAAAAAGCAAATCTCTAGTGAACTCATTACCACTCATTACTGTGGGGAAGGCACCAACCCATTCATGAGGGATCTGCCCCTATGACTCAATACCTCCCATTAGGCCCCACCTCCAACACTGGTGGGGAGGGATAACCTTTTTGTGGGGGCAGAGTCTTGCTCTGTCACCCAGACTGGAGTGCAGTGGCATGATCTCGTCTCTTGAGAGCCTCTTCCCATCCAGTTATGTGGCTTCAAATTCTGTCTGAACACTGATGATGTTTATATCTTTATCTCTGGCTCTGCTTTATCCCGTGGGGTACAGAACCACATAGCTGTCTTATATATCCATTTGGATATTGAATGGGCACCTCAAACATAACATAACAGTCTCTTTATATCCACCCTTCACATTTATACATTCAACCTATTTTTCCCGTATTAATTTCCTTCTCAATTGCATCGCCATCCACACACTTGCACAGGCTCGATTTAAACTGGCTGTTATCCTGGAGTATCTAACCTTCTGTCACAGGTTGGATTCTCTGTACAAGATGCTTATTAAAGATCAGCATCTGTGAAAGGAAGAGGGAGGAGGCATAACTAGGCAGAGGGAAGGTCAACATGCACAAGGCAGCCCCAACAACACTAAACCAACCCATAGTGAATGAGAAATGCTCTTCAGAGTCCTACCATGTTAGGTGGAAGTGGTTGCTCCTTTAGACTCCTCCCAACTCGTACCAGTCACCATATTAGGCTGCCCAGGGGAAGGCATCACGCACCTTTGGGAAGTTTTCTCTTAGCATGTGCTTAATTCTTGAGGCAGACTCTGCAGATTTGTGGTGTTTCCTTTCTGGGAAACTTTCTCCTCACTGATACTCTGTTTTGAAAACTCTGGCAGCCTTGTTTTCTCAGAACTTTCAGCTCCATCTCCTCATCTCATGATGCTTTGTTTCTAGGTTCCCTTTTCTTAAGCCATGATCTGGAAACCTTCTCAAACTGTAACCTGGGCAATGCTAGGGCTCACTTAGTCTTTTCCTCATCTTTCAGGGATCATTCTCCTTTGTTGTCTGATGTCCAGTGTCTTGAAATCCATGACCTCATATATTTTGTCTGGCTTTATTTTATCTGTTTTTTGATTGTTTCAAGAGGCAAGGTGACTTGGTCTCTGTTATTTCATCTTGGATATAAGTGGAAGTCCTTGGAGTTTATCTCTTGATTGTTTCTTCATATAATTTACTTTTACAAGAAAGTATTTCCTTACAAGATCCGATGATGCATATCTTAGATCATCCCTTCATCGAAACAAAGCTTTGCCCTTTATTCAATCCTTGCTCTCCTTTAAAAGGAGAAAATGTCACACACCCCATCTGACTTATTTTCATTTTGTTATTGCTACAGATATTTAAAATTGAGGATAAGAATATATTTTACTTAATCTCATCCTGTTGAGAATGGTTTAGAGTACTAGTGTGCAATTTAACTTTCTCTGATGATGGAAATGGTCTGTATGTGTACTATTTAATGAAGTAGCAAATAGTTACTTTAAATAGTTACTCATCTGGCTAATGGCTACCATATTGGACAGTGCAAGCATAGAGTTTATGTTTCCTAGAGGTAAATAGCAGTTTAGAATGGTGCAGCTCAAATCTCTCTTCTATACCAATCTTTTAAAAGGAAATTAATTCTAATTATAGAATACATCACCATCGTTTGGGGTCAACAGCGTAGACTCCTCTATTTATATGTGATAACATTTAAATTCTTTAAATTTAGTTTCTGAGACTAATGAAGCTAATCATACTTTGGAATAGATTATTGTAAAATTTATGTGAGTTGATGTGTGTGACATATAGTCACTGCTCAATAAATATTATTTTATCTTTTCCTTCTGATATATTTCTTTCCAAAAAAAAAAAGCATTTCTGTAGGCCATGGAGTATTAAACCACTTACAGGTTATTGTTACATACAATAAATACCTTTCTTCTGGCTTGATTTGTGAACAGGAAAAATACTCTCTATGAAGGAAGGAGAGAAGTAACTCGATTACCTTGTAACAAGTAGGATGCAACAAAGACAAACTGTTAACTTGAAATGTCCACAGAGCAGAACAGCAGGAAAAAAAAAAACCAAAAAATAATTTAACCTTAGAAAGGTAGAGTCTTTTTTACTTCCAGGCTATATGGGCACTGATGTGATTTCTGAAAGTGAACAAAATTTCTTTCAATCTACTGTTCCCCTAAGAACACTCTGATCACAATCATCTTTCCCCCGCCCCTCTGCCCCAACACTTCCCATTATTCCAGCGGAGCTGGAATAATACACTGACAGAGCAGGTGCAGCCAAGGGCACCAGTGATAATGTTCAGATCAGCAGCAATGACAATAAAAACATACTTAGCCTGTCTTTAAAAAATAACATCACAAATACAAAAGAGTCTTAATGTCATTGATTTTCATTGTTGTTTGCTCCCTAACCAACTTGTCCGAAGTGGAATTCGACAGTGAGATCTCAACTAACAATGAGCTTCTCTTTTTATAATGCAGCCACTATTCAAGAGTGTTTCTCTATTAAGGGTAAGACCAGTAAGCCAAGTTTTCTGTTGGTAGCCATAGATGTCTATCAGCATGAAAACTCAGGACTGTGTGTTTGCAAATTAGGTTACCTTCAGATTATCCATTTCCCTCTTAGCTTCAGATTATTTCTTTGCTTAAAAAAAATGAAAAGAAAAATAAGTGCTAAAATGCGGGTTATAGTGCTGTAAAGGATTGTTGTGTGGATAACTGAGATCACAAAAGCAAAAGGGAGACCTCAATGGGTCATACAGCTCTTATTATCTGTATCTATGACATTCATTAAACTAAGCTCCCCAAATCTTACATGCTCAAGTGTCTATAAATGTCTGATTCATTATTTTAAAAGTTTAATAAATGTTGACATTTTCAAAAATAAGTTCTGAACCATTTTCACACCTTGGAAATCATCACATTAGCTTGAGCTGTTAGGCTAACTAGTTGGGGGCTGACCTAAATTTTTTAAAAAAAAGGCTTTTTCTGCTATCACTGAATTATGAAGACGATGGCTGTGTTAGAACTCTTATAGTCTAGCCTCCACATCACTGCTGAGCTAAATTTGTATTAGCAGGTACCCAGTAGAGCACACACACATTGAACTTCTTAAAATGTCAGACAAAGCTCAAGGATATCTTCTAGCCCATGCCCTCTGTCTGCTCATGCTGCTACACTATAGACTAAGCAATGTGAGGAAACTCACACAGTCAGTGGGAGATGAGAAAATGTAATGACAATTATTTGTATTAGAGCTTAAAATTTTATTGCAAAACGGAAAAGGTACTCATTTCCTCAATGTATTTAATACAATGAAATATTGTAAAATATTTCTGTTTTCCCTGCATAGATATAATAGCATCTTGCAACAGCACAGTAACCATGTAAATAAGACTCCACTTCTTTGGAAGACAAAATCTATGGAAATAAATTAAAACCTGACAATGAAAATGTACTTTTAGCCCAAAGTTACCAGTTGGTAGATGAGGGAGAGGATACCATTGAGAATAATCTCATTGAAGTATATACATGTGACATTATTGCAAAGATGTTATATGAATTTTCATTAAATTATTTTTATACATTTAGAGGGTACGAGTGCAGTTTTGTTATACGGATATACTGTGTAGTGGTGAAGTCAGGGCTACCAGTGTAACCATCACCCAAAGATTGTACATTGTACCGATTGGGTAATTCTTAATACTTCATGCTCCTACTCTCTCACCTTTCTGAGTCTTCAGTGTCTAGTATTCCATTCCCTCTGTCCATGTGTACTAATTCTTTAGCTTCCACTTATAAGTGAGAACATATAGTATTTGACTTTCTTTGTATGAGTGATTTCACTTAAGTGATTTCTAGTTCCACTCATATTGCTGCAAAAGAGATGGTTTCATTCATTTTTATGACTGTGTGGTATTCCATGGTATTTGTATATGTGTTTTTCATTTATCTAATCATCTGTTCATGGATGTTTACATTGATTCCATATATTTGCTATTGCGAACAGTGCTGAGACAAACATATGAGCATAGGTATCTTCGGTATAATGATTTGTTTTCCTTTGAGTAGATACCCAGTAGTGGGATTGCTAGATCAAATGGTAGTTCTATTTTTAGTTTGTTAAGAAATCTCAATACTGTTTTCTACGGAACAGTATTGAGATTGCAACAAAAATTTTGTTGTAATTTATATTTACAACAAAAGGGCATAAGTTCTGTCTTATAACATCCTTGTCATCATTTGTTATTTTTTTTACATTTTGATAATAGCCATTCTGACTGTTGTGAGATGGTATCTCATTGTGGTTTTAATTTACATTTTTCTGATGATTAGTTATGTTGAACGACTTTATATGCTTGCTAACCATTTGTATGTTTTCTTTTGAAAAATATCTGTTCAAATCTGTATTAGGGTTCTCCTCTAAAGGGACAGAACTAATAGGCTACACACACACACACACACACACACACACACACACACACACACGCTAAGGAGCAGAGAAGTCAGTCCAAGTCCCAAAAATTCAAAAGTAGGGAAGCTAACAATGAAGCCTTCAATTTGTGGCCAAAAGCCTGAGAGCACCTGGCAAACCACTAGTCTAAGTTCAGGAGTCCAGAGCCAAAGAACTTGGAGTCTGATGTTCGAGGGCAGGAAACATGCAGTACAGGAAAGAGATGAAGGCTGGAAGACTCAGCAAGTCAAGTCCTTTCACATTCTTCTGCCTGCTTATTCTAGCCGAGCGGGCAGCTGCTGATTAGATGGTGCCCACCCAGATTGAGGGTGGGTCTGCCTCTCCTAGTCCATGACCGCAAATGTTAATCTCCTTTGGCAAAACCCTCATAGACACACCCAGGAACAATACTTTGCATCCTTCAATGTAATCAAGTTGACACCCAACCATCACAATATGCTTTGCCAATTTTTAATGTGTTTTTTTTTTCTTCTTGAGTTGTTTGGGTTCCTTGTAGATTCTGGAAATTAGTGTTATGTTGATGTGTAGTCTCCAAATATTAGTCTCCCATTTTGCATGTGGTCTGTTCACTCTGTTGATTATTCCTTTTGCTGTGCAGAAGCTCTTCAGTTTAATTAAGTCTAATTTGTCTATTTTCATTTGAGTTGCATTTTCTTTTGAGATCTTATTCATGAATTATTTACCTAAGCCAACATTCAGAAAAGTTTTCCCAGGTTTTCCTCCAGCATTCTATACTTTCACTCAGCAATGATTACTCCTATCTGATATAGCACAGAGAAACATCTAAGCATGCACATAGCGGCAGTGATGGCACATTGTCTTTTATAATATCCTTTTCCTTTTTCCTAAGAAAGTAAACCACGGCTTTTCACTGGGCACAGACCACCAAGAACAAAGACTGCATTTTCTAGCCTTCCTTATGCGTGGTCATGTAAGCAGAAATTTTATATGGCAGATTCTGAGCGTGCCTCTAATCTTTATTGTTCCTTTTCTCCATCCTATTACTTGAAACCTAATGTGATTGCTGGAGCTCTGGCAGGGATCTTGCTCAACCAAGGAATAGCAGATCAGTGTCTCAGTTGGGCTTGAGAACCTACCTTACTACCTCTGGGCTGCCTATTATGAATTATTTTATATAAAATAATATAAGCTTCTGTCTTGTCTATGCCACTATTATTTTGGTTTTCTGTCATATTCAATTATACAAAATCCTGATTGATGTATACATCTACTCACTTGAAGTCAGAAATTATGTAATGTTTTTACAGTCTACTGATGACAAATCAAAAGCTGTGAATTACTATATTTGTCTTTTTTTTGTCATGTGTTTTGTTAGATGAATATGAGGAGGCTTGATACTTTTAAACTAAGTGCCATATACATAATAGAAGAAAAAATATTAAATAAGATTAACATTTTATACACTCTCAAACTGGCACATCTGTGCTGATAGAATGAGTTATAAAAGTAGAAAACTCTGCACGTAGCTCCTTATACTCTAATGTTCAAGAAGTCCTTGTAAAGTAGAGCTGAATCTTGCACAAAGATTTTATTCTCAAATTAGCACCTCGGGGAAGATCACATATAGTCAGTATTATCCTTTAAGTTTGCTCACAATTCTCATAAAATTAGAATGTATATAGTTTTGGGACACAGCCCTATTCAGATTTATGGGCACTCAAAACATTCTTCATTTGTATTTGTGGTAAAATTCCTAATTGGCAGTGAACCCCAGAGAAGAAAATTTCAAACTCTCCTGCTTTTCTACAGGCTTTACTTCTGATCTAATAAGCTTCTGATTCCCAATACACATTACTAGATTGTTTGTTTTGATGAAGATGAAACAAGATAGAGGAGTTTTATCTTAACTTACAGCTAAGTCTTAAAGTCAACTTAAAATGTGTCATGTCTTTAGGAAATGCAGCTTCACCTGCTATTATATGTTCTATAGTTTTTAGTCAGATGACATCTTTCAAAACAGCATTGGTTAGTTTCCATACAAAATGCAAGTTTCAGGGTATATTTTTATTGTAAACTTTTCAAAGTTATTTTTAATTATGTGGGGATTATTTTTTAATATCTAACTTTAGTTGCAGGATTTTAGCATAAATAATTCACCAAATATATTATAGACGAAGTAAGTATACTGTTAACAATTTTTTAAAAAATAAAATATGCTTGCACTGATTTTGTATCTTGCTAATGTTTCTAAGCTACGAAACAAACTCAACTTGGCAAGTCAGGAATGTTGCTGTACACTGTGGATAAAATCTCAGGCATGAACTTAAAACTTTGTTTAGACTGACATGGAAAATATGATTCTTTCATTCTTTTAAAGATTCGACAGAGGGGAGCACTGAAGAAACTTTTAATTTAAAAATAATTTTTAGTTGTGTCAAAATATTGTGGGAAAACAATTTTTAAAATCACGTGGCGCTCAGACAAAAAACATCAGTCTGCTTTTCCCTTCAAATCCCTAAGTGACTCTTCACAGGCGAAGAAATAAAATATTTTGGTTGTTCCTTCTGATATTTAGTCTGTATGTAAATACTGTTGGCCACAGCTATTTGTTGATTCATCACTTTTAGACACTATCACTTGATTTCCTATTTTGACATGTTAGAATTTGGAATCATCCACAGTTCTTATTTCCTTATCATCATTCTTTTAAATAAAGTTTCGGTAAAACCCACACACACCTTTTTCCTGTTACAATATAAATATGGTTTTCTTTGAGCAAAATTCTTTAATTAGATTTTGTTCCCTGTACTACTTTCTATATTTTGCTGGAGAGGATAATCTGCTTATTGTTATGCTTATTTAATTATCTTTAAAGAGTTAAATTTTATGCAGCCTCCAGGAAATCTGAAATTGTTTTCTATGCAGTCTAACCTTGAGATCTTGTATCAGTTGCATTTTTGTTCTGTAGAACCAGCTCCTGGAACACTTTGCGTCTGCTACATCAGAGGGTTTTGCTTGCCCAGCTTGGTGAAGCTGGTGACTTTGCTCCTATTCAGAGACTTCTCTTTGCCTCTTCCTTGTGTTGCATTCCTGGTTTCTTGATTCCCATGTCTTCCTCTTCACGAGTTTATTCCTGCATTTTGTTGAGGTACATGTTCTAATAGCTTCCTGAGAAATCGTGCATGGGAGATTTTTTTTTGAAATTTTGCACATTTTAAAATGGCTTTATTCTACCCTCATATATGATCCGTTGTCCTGTGGCTCTGTAATTCATGCATAGGACATCAAAGGGAAAGAATAGTTTTATTGTCTTCCAGGGGCCAATGTTTGTGATGAGAAATCCAATACTATTCTTACTTCTAATCTTTATTAGTTGCTTTATTTTTCTTTTCTGGAAACTTTTACTATCTTCTCTTTACTTTGGGTATGTAATATGTCAGTACCATCTGTTCTATGGAACTTAAATGAAATGAGATTATATAGGCCAACTTTTATTTGTTTCTATCAAAATTACCTGTCCAAAGTGTTAGGTAAAAGAAAGAGAATGGGAGGGCTAAGGCTGCTATGTGGTATTAATTTACTTTCCAAAGTTAATGTCATTTCTAGATAGTAATAATTCATCCTTCTTGGGTGCACTCAAAGAAGATCCCCATGAGCCTTATACCATGCAGCAATCCCAGAGAACAGCTACTTATATTTTGCCATGAAGGGTCACATGCATCTACAACAGCTAAATTTTAGTGACATTATCAAGACAGACTGTATTCATCCTGGTTGAGATTCAGTATAGATGATGAATTTCTTATAAGGGGGAAATTTATAGGCTCTGTTTTATTTTTCATTTATTTTTACTTACAGGTTTTAAATTGTTGAAAGAATAGATATTAAATGCAAAAAAACTAAAAAAAGAAAATTTATTCATAATTCCACAGATGATAAACATTCACAATGTGACATATGTTATAGAGAATTTTGTTTTGTTTTTCATTTAAACAGTCTATAAGGAACATTTCCTCATATAAATAAATATTAGTATGTGTATTGTACAACATGATTTTTAAATGCCTAGCACATTTTCTTTTTAAATTTACAGATAAAAATCATTTATATTTATAGTGTATAATATGATGTTTTGATATATGTATACAATGTGGAATAGCTAAACCAAGCTAATTAACATATGTATTACCTTACATAATTATCATATTTTTGTGAGAGTAAAAACACTTAATCTTCTGTCTCAGCAATTTTCAAGTATGCAATACACTGTTATTAACTATAGTTATCATGTTTGTACAACAAGATTTTTGATGATTTCAGAGTGTTTCATTGTATGAATTTGCCCTAATATATACAACCATTTTCTTAGCCCTAAAGATTTCAGGGATCTTTTTGTTTCTTTTTACCATCCTAAATATTATAAAACCAAAAATGGCTCAAGTTTTATCAGCCTACAAATGAAAATAGAGTCACACTAACATTACCTTTCAAATTATGATGTTTCATAGCCCCTTCTTGCATGATTATGATTTTTATCTGTTTTTTTTTCCTGGAAGGCCTGGGGGATGTCTTATTAGTTCACAGGAATAAACACATATATATTTTCTTCCCATTGAGCATCTCCTAGGAAGCCCTGCCACAGTCATTTGAGGAGGAGTCTTGACTTTGCTGCTAATGTTGGCACCTCCTAAGCAAACCCTGCTTCTCAGCTGCCTCTGTCTGCTTAACCTCCATAGGTGATCTGCTGTGTTCTCAGATCCTTCTACCAAGTGTTCTTGCAGATAAATGAGCAGAATGTGACTGATGTGGTCTGGCGCTGTGTCCCCACCCAAATCTCATCTTGAATTGTAATCCCATTTGTTGGAGGATGGACTTCATGGGAGGTGATTGAATCATGAGGGCAGTTCCTCCATGCTGTTCTCATGATAGTAAGTGAGTTTTACAAGATATGATGGTTTTATAAAGGGTTTTTTCCCCTTCACTCTGCACTTCTCTCTCCTGCTGCCTTGTAAAGAAGGATGTGTTTGCTTCCCCTTCTGCCATGATTGTAAGTTTCCTGCAGTCTCCTCAGCCATGCATAACTGTGAGTCAATTAAACCTCTTTCCTTTATAATTTTCCCAGCCTTGGTATTTCCTTATAGTAATGTGAAACTGGACTAATACAATATCTTTCTCCATTTTGAGTTAGATTTTTTTATTTATGCCCTAAGACAGCAATGTTATGCCCAGTCTCAACAAACATTTGCTGAAAGCAGTCTTTCAGTTTCTGGCTCTAACTCCTGTTTCTTAAAGGTAGAGGTTCTCTGTCTTCACCTCCTCAAAACTTACATATGGAGCTTTTAGAAGATTTAGATGCCCAGGTCATACTTCAGACCTATTGATATAATATTCCAGGTAGAACTCCAGCATGTGTATTTCAAATTTCAAAAGTTCATCAGTTGGTTTAGTTATATGTAATAGATCCTCTCTGTTGCCCATGCAGACCCCTTCCACTATAGTAATCCCCTCTCTCAGCTTCTCTAAATGCTGTGGTTAATTGCTTAGACTTGTAGTCTTCTCAAGAGGATTACCACTTTACCCAGAAATGCCGGGGTAGTTACACCAACACCATGCAAGATTTATTATAGAGCACACTCATTAAAACTTAAGCACCTGGCATGTTGCTGGGAATGTAAATTGTACAGCCATTTACTAATGAAAAACAGTATGAAGATTTCTCAAAAAATTAAAAATAGAATTACCACATGATTTAGAAATTCCATATCTAAAGGATATAAAATCAGTATGTCAAAGAATATTGCACTGCCATGTTTATTGCAGTGTTATTCATAATGACAAGATATGGAAATAACTTAAGTGCCCATCAATAGATGGATGGATAAACGTATTGTGATATATTTGTGTGTGTGTGTGTGTGTGTGTGTGTGTGTGTGTGTCTGTGAATACTATTCAGCCATAACAAAACGAAAATCCTGTCATTTGGGATAACATGGATGAGCCTGGAAGATATTATGTTAAGTGAAATAAACCAGGAATGGAAGGACAAATAGAGCATGATCTCACTCATATGTAGAATCTAAAAAAGTTGATCTTATAGAAACAGAGAGGAAAATGGTGGTTAGCGGAAGTTGGGGGAAGATGTTTAGCTATTCCATAATGTACATATAATTCAAAACATCATGTTGCACATAATAAATATTATACATAGAATTTTATCTATCAATAAGAAGCTAAATTCACCTGAATCCCTATTATGAGCTCTGGGTTAATGAAATTGGTCCTAAAACAATATAGAACCAGGTTACCATTCTTGAGCCTCATGTGCAGTCCATGGAACTGGGTACGGGACAGGCATCGTGTTATTAATATTTCAACCATTAACCTTATTTCTCTTCTCCCCTTTGGAGACCCGTGTTCATGAACATCCACATACATGCACATATTTGCATACATACTCTACACATAGAGAGAGGACTGTTGTTTTCTTGTCAACAGAAAAACCTTTGTTCACATGCAGGCTAGCTCATTTGCTACTTCCTGCTGCTACATTATGGATCTGTTTTGGGGTACATCTCTTTTTCTGCCCTAAGTGTCAATGACTACAGCTAGAATGTTTGGGCTGATCATAAGGCTTTTGCTTCATCTTGTCAATCGTTTCTCTGAGAAATAAAAGGTTTTTATTCTTACAAGACTGCCCAGTGTTCTACCATAGTTTTTCTGGGAAGGAGAGAAGTCAGACAGACATAAATGGTGATGATGTTTTATGGTTAGTAAAAGTGACAATTTTTTTCTTTTTTTTAAAAAAATATATATTTTATTGCATTTTAGGTTCTGGGGTACATGCACAGAACATGCAGGATTGTTGCATAGGTACATACATGGCAATATGGTTTGCTGCCTCCAATCCCCCGTCACCTATATCTGGCATTTCTGCCCATGTTATCCCTTTCCAACTTCCCTACCCCCTGCTGTTTGTCTCCCATTCCCCACTAACAGACCCCAGTGTATGATGCTCCCCTTCCTGTGTCCATGTGTTCTCATTGTTCAACACCTGCCTATGAGTAAAAACATGCAGTGTTTGATTTTCTGTTCTTGTGTGAGTTTGCTGAGAATGATGGTTTCCAGATTCATCCATGTCCCTACAAAGGACACGAACTCATCTTTTTTTTATGGCTGCATAGTATTCCATGGTGTATATGTGCCACATTTTCATTGTGCAGTCTATCATCCATGGGCATTTGGGTTGGTTCCAGGTCTTTACTATTGTAAACAGTACCACAATGAACATATGTGTGCATGTATCTTTATAATAGAATGATTTATAATCCTTTGAGTATATACCCAGTAATGGGATTGCTGGGTAAAATGGAATTTCTGTTTCTAGGTTCTTGAGGAATCACCACACTGTCTTCCACAATGGTTGAACTAATTTACACTCCCACCAGCAGTGTAAAAGGGTTCCTATTTCTCCACATCCTCTCCAGCATCTGTTGTCTCCAGATTTTTTAATGATCGCCATTCTAACTGGCGTGAGATGGTATCACAATGTGGTTTTGATTTGCATTTCTCTAATGACCAGTGATGACGAGCATTTTTACATATGTTTGTTGGCCTCATGTATATCTTTTTTTGAAAAGTGTCTGTTCATATCCTTCATCCCCTTTTAAATGGGTTTGTTTGTTTGTTTCATGTAAATCTATTTTAGTTCTTTGTAGATTCTGGATATTAACCCTTTGTCAGATGGGTAGATTGCAAAAAAATTTTTCCCATTCTCTTAATTGCAATTAGTATAGATAAGAATCGACCTAGAAGTATTAGGTGAAGAGGATTTGTAATGAGGTCACTTTGAAGCAAGGGTAATAGCATATAAAATAACAGATTCTTAAGTTGAGAAGGAAAGACTTGTATATTATATAAACCAATATTAGGAATGTGTATTCTTTGAGAGATGTTGCCTAGGCTGGGTGCAGTAGCTCATGCCTGTAATCCCAGCACTTTGGGAGACAAAGGTGGATGGATCACTTGAGGTCAGGAGTTCGAGACCAGCCTGACCAACATGGAGAAACCCCATCTCTACTAAAAATACAAAATTAGCCTGTAATCCCAACTACTTGGGAGGCTGAGGTAGGAGAATTGCTTGAACCCAGGAGGCAAGGTTGCAGTGAGCCAAGACCTAACCATTTCACTCCAGCCTGGGCAACAAGAGCGAAACTCTGTCTCAAAAAAAAAAAATAAATAAAAAAAATGGGAAAGTGTAGTTTTGAAATTTGGCCAAAACAAAAAAAGATAAGAAAAGAGATGTTGCCTAGTTTTCTTTCAATTGCCATATTCTAACTGAAAGGTGGAAAACACCTGAGGCAGTTGAATCCTGTCCAAGGACATAAACTCAATCAAGCTCTTATGAAAATTCAGTAATAAAAAGAGAAGAGTAAATATTCTTTGGATAGAACAAAAACTCTTTTATCCTCCTTCCTTGGAATATTTTTTTTCTGTAATTATTTTTCTTTGACATTGAGCTATAAGTATAGCTGTAATTAAGTGTGATCTTTTGAAATTTAGGTGTGGATATAGAGAATTTATATATATGTTTTCCCTCTGGAGAGATTCAATTTTGCCCATAATAATGATCTCTTTCATCAATAAATTAATAAAATATTTCTGAACACTTATATCTGCTAATTACAGGTATCTTCAAGGAAGGTCAGGAGATAAAGTGGGTTTTCTGCTATTAGGGGCTATCTGTAACATTCTGATTACCTCAGGATTTATAAATGGATTTTTAAGAAGAAGGGAAACATAACTGGATAAAAACAACCCTTTTGTTGTTTGTTTCAACAACATTAAACAATTACTGTTGGGGAAAATTATACTAATTCTAAGCATCTTTGCCTTAATTCTCATGAGGAAATAAATCTGGGAAGACCTACATGTGAGTTACTGTCCTTTTAGGTTCTTGCTTTGAAGGAACCTGAATCAATTTATTAAAGTTTATACTGGAAGTAGGTTAGCATAAAACATCTTTGGCTTTTTGTGTATTGTTCCTCTATGCTCTCTTCTTTCAAAACATCTTTTTAAAAGATTTAACATGACCTGCATAAGAATCAGAGGGAACCCAGATGCATTTCCCCAGGTAACACACCCTGCTCAGAAGTAGCCACAATTAGGGCATTGTGTATAGCAGAGACCATGGATTCTGGTGCACAAATATGCTCACAGAAGCACTCAATTGTCCTGGAAATACAGACAAGAACTTTTGCCAGCGACTCCCCTAAGCTTTTCTTTGCAACTGACCTTATTAAGTTTCTGCTGGGGTAATTTGCTCTGGGGATCTCCTGAGCTACTTGAATGAATAACATAAGCCGTCAGTCTTTGATCTGACTCTAGTTAGTAGAACAGGGTTCATGAGGGGTTAGCAGGGCTTCTGTTTCAGGCTACAACGAAGCTTAAATAGGGTTTACTCAATGCTTCTAGTTCCTTCTGCCCGAACTATAGACTACTTATCTGTTCCTTCCTATTATCTCCTGGTTTCATTTGAAAACACAAAGTTGTTAATATAAATAAGAATAAAAGTGAGTAACATATTAATTTTCCTTTTCTCCCCAGGGAGTGCATGTTGTGCTGGGCAGGGCTGGGTACAGCTTCTTGCCAAACCTTAGAGCTCTGACTGGGTTGCTGGGTTTTCTCTTTGGAATTGACCCCAGCATCACACTTTTCAGGTCACACTATTCAGACTGGTGCCTGGACTAATACAAGATATTTCTGAACTTCAGTCACTGATAAAAGTTTAGATTATATTGCCAGAATAATCTTCTCATGTCAATAGCTATTGATAGACACTTGTAGAGGCAGGTGCTCTTTGGATTCTTATACAAAATCTGCAATTAGATTTAGCCAAAAGAACACAGATCAAAAAGAAATAATAATTAATGATAAAATGTGCCTAGGAGGATGCTGACTATGATTGGTGTAAGTATATAGCCCTTGGGATGACATCTTCCTCAAGGTCAGATGAGAGACAATATGACCACCATGAGTGTCCATGCCCTCTAAAGGCTGAGCTTCTCTATGGTGCTCCTGGTGGGGACACCTGGTGGGGAAGGGAGACCAGGTAGAGTCCAAGGTCAGGCAGGCTGCTCAATCTCAGCTCTTATGTACATGTTACATAGGAACATGTGCAAATTAGCAAGAACTTGTTGGAGCTGGCCCAAAGTCACTGCAGACCCTGTAAACCTCTGCCTGAGCACAGAACTATAAGGTTGAGGCAAGATCAGCATATCTCCTCTCCTGACCTGCATGCTGATGGGAGTCGAGAGATACATCAAAATCTACCATGAGGCATAGAAGTATGGGTAGATATCCTTAAGAGACTGTTTCAATAATTTTAACAGTAAAGGTTTATTTTAGAACAGAGATAGACTATTGCTTAATTTTTGTATCCAGAAACCTGACCTTCAAATGTGATTTATTTTATAATATCCAGAAAACACTATTATTACAAAGGTAATGTAGGCAACAGAAATCCTGGCTCAACTCTATCCATGATCATCAGTTCACCTCTTACCCCCTAGAGTGACTTTCAGAGTCTCAGAGAAGGAATGTGAGTCCAAAAGAAGTTGGGTTTTGGGGATTCCTGTCTTATCTAAAATACTTTAACACTTTGAGTTTGCTCTTTCAATGTGCCTGCATAAAACCAAAAGTTCTCTCTCAAAATGTCTTCTTTATTGAGATTGTTCAGGTAATTATCCAGGAACCCAGCACAGAGTAGATAATCAATGAATATTTAGAGTCAAGGAGAACAAATGAAATAACATAATCAAGATTTAGAAATAGAAGTAGTTAAGAAAGTCTTGTCTTAATTTTCTACCCAACCCCTAAAGATAGAGTCATATTTAAATTACTTAATTTATTGTCTTTTTACAATATGAGTAATGCTAGATATTTTTGTGAGTGCCTCTGTCATTTAGTATTTGTGTGACGCTGAATCTCAGTAGTCTTTGTGAGGTGAGAGGTTGGGCTGGATAATCTTTTGGATTCCTTCCAGCACTGGATTCCAACAAGCCTCATTCACTGAGCTGAGTGATAATGTTATCTCCAATTTTTTTTCACTTGTAGGTCATAACCAGAAAAGTTATGTTAGTTGATGAGAAGGAAAGATGAGTATCTAAATATGTGAATGTTAAATAAAAATATCAGCGTTTTCTTTTTTTTTTTTTTTTTTTGCCACTAATAGCCTTTTGCCCCTTTCATCACTTTGAAGCAAAGCTTAAATGAAAGGGCAGCAATGATTTAACTTTTGAGTAAGTTCATAGTTTCTTTAATTTCTTCCAAAGATGACAAATAATGAATTTTGATAAGGTATAAGGATGGTGATTTTTTAATATTTAAAAACACCCTCTCTGCACTGAAACCTTAGTCATTATCCTTATTATCTACAACTAGTAATTAGCTTTCTCTTCGCTAGAATTGCAAAAATCAGAGTGGAAACTTGTTTACTATTGGAAGGAATGGTCTGGTAATTGTGACTGCACAGAAACAAAGACATTTTATGGTGCTGTTTCTCCTGTCAAGTGTAAAGATGGGCATATGGCTGGGTGAGCTCAGTTGGTCACCATTGTGTTAAAGAGGTCAAGGCCAAAGGTTCAAATCCAATCTGGGTCAGTCAGCTCTGCTCTCGTCTGCCATGCCAACCACCTTACAAACGGGAACCTAAGTGCAAGTCAGACCCTGTTGATGAGATGTCACTTATGACTTCATACATGATGAATGGCAAAAAAGAGGTCACTATGTCCACTCTGTTTTATCTGCTTTGAGTTCATGACTTCTTTATATGCAAGTGCAATTTAATTCACCCAATATTAATTGCTTTAATGTGCTAACAACCATGTGTTAGGTAAAGACAATTTATCTTGACAGTATAATACATATTTATTCTGGAGGAGATTAAAGTCTTAAATGGAAAGAGAAATTCAAGAAATAGTGAATCAAATCAAATAAAAATAAACTATGAATAATATAGAAGAGTATGTGTCTAAATACCTGCAGTACTATTTTACACTCAAGTTTTCTTGAAATAATTTTATTCAAACTATTCATATACATGGTCAACATCAATGATTTAGTTTCCAGAGCAACTTTTTGAGTCAACCTGTGTTTTTCTATAGCAGATTATCTTCACTTCCAACTAAGCTATTTGTTATATCAGCCTAAAAGTAAAATCTATTTATGATTCTGTTCCTGGAAATATTTCCCTGTATATTAATACCCATTTTTGTAACATTAGAACATTAGGTCGGTTTTCTTCCCTCTCCCTTTCATTCTATCTGGGTATATTTTTTATCTTTACAATGCAGTCACTTACCATATTGGTTTTTAAAATAAACTTTAGAAATTTGATTTTCAATAATATTCAGTAATTCGAAGAGTGAAATTATATTCTCAGGAATAATGATCAAAACTTTCTCTGTGTTTTGAAAACATTCATACTTTACTCCCTTTACCCCACTCCCTTAACTTTCCTCCTTGTTCCTTTACTTCTCTGTATGTATACATCTAAACTCTCTATTTGCCTGACTAACTCCGCAGAATGGTCTACGACTTAATGTACACTTATCTTTTACCTAACAACTTAAATATTTTGTTCTGAAAACAATGCTACTAAGTGAAAAGTTGTTAAGTTTTTCAAAAAGTCTTTTGTGTGAATGGGAAAGATTACAATATGCATTTCATACCAACGTAAGATATTCTAGTAGTTTTTACAGGTAAAAACATTTTGTAATATAACAATAAAGTCAAGTTCATGTAAATAAAACATAAATTTGCAAGTAAAGGAATGTAGGTGGTATATAAAATGAAATGCACTGAACACTTACTGTATGTGCTAAATGATGCAAAAAGGTAAAGTGTTGGGGATGAAAGGGTTTGAGGGAAAAAATCTTGAATGTATATTCTTTACAATGTTTCCTCAGCAATTCTTCAAACTTAAAGAGGGTCATGTCTATCTTGCATTTAACTATACTTAAAAACAGTGTAGTACAGGACAATCACATTTAGCGAAAAATAAAAGCTAAACACAAGATTGCCGTGAAGGCTATGGAAAAAGCACATGTATACATTTTCTATGAAGAGTCATAGAAAATGCAAACATTTCATCCCACTCACTTTACACACCCAAATAAAAATGTTTTGAGTTCCTCTAAATATGCCACAGAATTCATATTTGTTCCATATGATAATCTCTGACTAGACTTTTATCTTGAGGAAACGTGTATCTTTGCCTGAAATTAAAATTTCAAACTATTATTTCTTAGATCATATTTATTTAGTGTGTTTTTGGATGAAAAAAATGCTTATGAGAAAAAGGAAGCTGCAAAGCAGTACAGCTTCTCAGGAGCCATTGTTATGACAATGTTCTGACTATTTAGTCATGTGAGGTAAGTCCTTATTTCCAGTCCCAGACACCATCTTTGGACACTTAGCCTCGGCAAGGTATTCCTTTCCTTTATTCCCTCTATAGAGCTTTTCCATCTCTTTCAGCATTGATTTTAATGATATTTTTGGTGTATTTCTCTTACCGCATTTTAAAATCTTTGAGTTGAAAGACCACGATATTTTTGCCTCTAACAGCCCTAGACCTGGTCCAGAGTTAAACAAAAGCATTAAGTCTCCTTGTTCAAGTTAACTACTTGCCTCCCGTTGAAGGCAGGTTTCTGTGTTACTTGCTCAATAGATGACTGGATGTGGTTGCCTGTCTTTAGTTACCCCAGTAGCAATTGATAGATCATTTCGTGTCTGAGAGAATATTCCTCACTATCAAAATTATATCTAATAACTTGGGTAGAAAAGTACTCCACTGGCCAGCGGCAGTGGATCACGCCTGTAATCCCCAGCACTTAGGGGGAGCAATGTAGGCAAATCACCTGAAGTCAGGAGTTTGAGACTAGCCTTTTGAACATGGCGAAACCCCATCTTTACTAAAAATACAAAATTTGCCGGGTATGGTGGTGCATGCCTGTAATCTCAGCTGCTCAGGAAGCTGAGGCAGGAGAATTGCTTAAACCCAGAAGGCAGAGGTTGCAGTGAACTGAGATTGCACCATTGAACTCCAGTACTCCAGTCTGGGCAACAAGTGCAAAACTGTCTCAGAAAAAGAAAAAAAAAGGGAAAGTACCCCGCTGATCAAATGTTTACCCTTTTTAAATTTGAATTTGCCTAAGTTTCAGCTGGAATAGAATACTGGGTTTCTCTTTGTAGTAATCTGAGAATATTTTCCCTGGGTACCAGATGGTTTTCTCTTCCACTTGAAAATGAAAACATCTGACAGACTTTGTTAGGGCATGTGTCAGCAACGTTATTCATGGGGAAAGTCTTTCAAATGACATGCCTGTCTCTGAGGGCATTTGTCTGGAGTATGTGTTATGTCTTTAGATGCCTCAAGTTCACACATTAAAGACATTAGTTCAGTCATACATTGTTGCAGGTCCATAGGCTCAATGCCAGAAATAAGACACACTCTGGGAAATGAACATTTTCACTCTTCTTTTTTTGGGTTTTTACAATGCCCTTAAAACAAATACAAAAGAAAAAACACCCCATTTTCTTTTTTAAAAAACTATTCACCTTTCACTGATTTCCTTATATACTGACAGCCAATAAGTTCTCTTAGAGACTTTAATATCAGCTAAGAAATTGTGCCTGGGAAAACATCTAGACTATCTTCTGACAGGCCTTGATGCACACTCTAACCCCTCAAAACATCAGTTTTGCTATGACAATATGTTGACATCTAGTGTAGAACCATCACCATCAACATGTGCCATACAGTATTTTTTAATAATGAAAATGGGTTTAAGACACCGCTGTCTTTCCACCTTCTATGGCAGTTGACAGTTATTAGAAAGATGAGTGTCTGGAGGTGGCAATCATGATCCTGGAACAGTTGGCCTCTTTATAGTTCTGTTAACATAACCTTAGCTTCACTTGCACTGTGCCCAGCCCTCAGAGAAATGAGCATTTGATGGGTCATCATTTCAGTTTTAGCAAGAACACAGGAACATTTTTGGTGGAAGTAATTGCAAATGGATACATATGCAAGGTGCGGTACGTCTGATTTGGACTTCTTACTGCATATCATACAACAAAATAATGGTGATCAATGTGTATTGATCATTTATAATCAGTGGTCGTTCTAAGCAATGTAAGGATGTGGACGCAATTCTGAAACAATCCTAGAGGGTACATACCCTATTATTATAATTGGCATTGTTCACATGAGGAAATTGATGCAGAGAAAAATGAAATCAATTTCCTAAGCTCCATAGCTGGTAAGCAGTAAATAGGGACTTTCAGATTTCAGAGCCCACATTCTTGAAGCACTATGCCACACTGCCTAGTGGAATGAAAATATCTCACTTCAAGAGTGAGATACCTTAGCTTTGCATCCTTTAGCATACAAGGGTGCTATTTTTATAGGGAAAGCATGAACATATACCTATTCCTTAAATACTTTTCTTTTCCAGTGAAAAAGTTGTACACATCTGAAGGCTAACAATATCTCTTTTGCAGCCAGTTAGTCTGGAGTTTCAGATTAGAGAAAAAACATAATAGCATGTTAACAATGGGCATAAAATCTTTCTTAATATTTCTCTTATAAAATTCAGTCAATGCCAGTTCATAATAAGACATTTCAGGAAATTAGTATAGAAATTTCTTTAACCTGATAAAGGGCAACAATAAAGAATCTGAAAAAAAAAAAACAATAAACACCATGCTGTCTTAAGAGGAGATTAAAGCATTCTTGTATAAAGTGAGGTAGAAGACAAAGATGTACAGAATTACTGCTATTCAATCTTGCATTGAACTGGTAGCCAGCCCAGTTAAACACAAGCAGGGAAGGATTGGAAAAGAAGAAATCAAACAAAATGAATTTTTTAGAAAAATGGAAGAGTATAATGATATGGAGAGATATAAGATCAATGTACAGAAACAGCAATTGAAAAATAACTTAAAAAGCTATTTTAGGCCGGGCGCCATGGCTCAAGCCTGTAATCCCAGCACTTTGGGAGGCCGAGGCAGGTGGATCACGAGGTCAACAGATCGAGACCATCCTGGTCACCATGGTGAAACCCCGTCTCTACGAAAAATACAAAAAATTAGCTGGGCATGGTGGCGCGTGCCTGTAATCCCAGCTACTCAGGAGGCTGAGGCAGGAGAATTGCCTGAACCCAGGAGGCGGAGGTGGCGGTGAGCTGAGATCACACCATTGCACTCCAGCCTGGGCAACAAGAGCAAAACTCCATCTCAAAACAACAACAACAACAACAAAAAAGGTATTTTAAATAACAAATGACAAAGCGCATTCTGTGTTGTTACTGGCTGAATTATGTTTTCCTTCAAATTCTACCCCCATTACGTTCTACACCACCGTACCTTAGAATATGACTGCATTTGGAGAGAGTCTTTAAAGAGGTAATTAAGGTTAAATGAGGTCATATGGGTGAGATGTAATTCAATATGACTGTTGTTCTTAGAAGAGAAGGTTAAGACACAGAGACACAAAGAGGAAAGACATGTGAAGACAAACAGGGAAGATGACTGTCACAAGACAAGGAGTGAGGCCTCAGAATAAAACCAGGCTGGCTGACATCTTGATCTTGGAGGAAATAAATTTTTGTTGTTTAAGCCATCTGTTCTCTGGTACTTTGCTAATGCAGAGCTAGAAAACTAATAGAAGTGCCTAGCAGTAAATCTAACAAACAATGCATACATTCAATTTTTTGAAAAACATTAAATTAGTTCTAAGTAAGTTATGATTCCTTGTCAATGAATAGGTAGGTTTAATATCAATTATTAATATCCCCTAAATATAATTCTATATAAATAATTTAGAGATTTAGTATAACTCCAATAAAAATCATAATAAAATTGTTCATGGATGTGCAAATCAAAACCACAATGTGATACCACCTTAGTCCTGCAAGAACAGCCATAATCAAACAATCAAAAAACTGTAGGTATTGGCGTGGGTGCAGTGATAAGGGGACATTTCTACACTGTTGGTGAATGTAAACTAATACAGTCACTATGGAAAACAGCATGGAGATTCCCTGGAAACTAAAAGTAGAACTACCATTTGATCCAGCAATCCCACTACTGGATATCTACCTAGAGGAAAAGAAGTCATTATATGAAAAAGATACTTGCACACATGTGTTTACAGCAGCACAATTTGCAGTTGCGAAATCGTGGAACCAACCCAAGTGCCCATCAGTTAATGAGTGGATAAAGAAACTGTAATATATATATATATATATATACCATACATATATATGGTATATATATGTGTATATGGTGTGTATATATATGTGTGTGTGTATATATGTATTTATGTGATATATATATGTGTATATGTGTGTATATATATGTACGCATATATATATCACATATATATACTTCGAGTAACATCTGCACATAAAGGACAAGATGAAACCCTGAGGATTAAAGCTGAGTATGAAGGGGATGGCATTCCTACTGTTTTTGTGGCAGTGGCAGACAGAAGTAATGGTTTGGGACCAGTGGTGTCTGGGAACACTGCATATCCAGTTATCAGCTGTCCTCCCCTCACACCAGACTGGGGAGCTCAGATGTGTGGTCTTCTCTTCGACTACCCAGTGGTCTTGGCTGTTCCACCATACTTTCTCCAGAAGGATCAGCTCAGTTTGCTGCTCAGATATTTGGATTAAACAACCAAACTGTGAGCAAGCATTTTGAACACATGGATTTCCTTGAAGCAGGCTGACAAGAAAATCAGAATGTAATTTATAAGAAAGAATGTCATTGAATTTTTTAGGGGGAAAACTGCAGATTTCTAATTTAGCTGAAGGAAAATCAAGCAAGATGAAAGGTGATTTTAAATTAGAGAACACAAACAAAATGTATTATTGAATAAATGCTTCTCTATATCCATATCAATAAACATGAACACCTAACCCATCCTTTCTTAGGCTAGAGACAGATATTTCAGCCAGCCTTTATTATTTGTCTTATTTCACCCTTTTCCCTTAAGTATTGATGGTCTCTGCTATTGAGTTTCTTCCTTAGTACTGATTGAATCATCTTATCTCCCTCAGCTAAAACTAGCATTACTGACTCCCAGCTATGTGTCTCTTTTTTTCTTTTCTGATTTTTCCTGTGGGATGGAGTTTCACTCTTGTTGCTCAGGCAGGAGTGCAGTGGCGCAGTCTCGGCTCACCACAACCTCCATCTTTCAGGTTCAAGTGATTCCCCTGCCTCAGCCTCCCAAATAGCTGGGATTACAGGAGGCCACAATGATGCCTGGCTAGTTTTGTATTTTTAGTAGAGACAGGGTTTCCTCCACATTGGTCACACTGATCTCAAACTTCCAACCTCAGGTGATCCACCTGCCTCAGCCTACCAAAGTACTGCGATTACAGGCATGAGCCACCTTGCCCAGCCAGCTGTGTGTCTCTAGACTTGTATTTTCTTTTTTTTTTTTTTTTTGAGAGGGTCTCACTGTTGCCTAGGCTATAGTGGTGTGATCTCGGCTCACTGCTGCCTTGCCTCCTGGGCTCAAACAGTTATCCCACCTCAGCCTCTCAAGTATCAGGGACTAACTATAATCTTGCAGCACCATGCCCAGCTAATTTTACTTTTTGTAGAGACAGGGTCTCACTGTGTCACCCAGGTTGGTCTCAAACTCCTGGATTCAAGTAATTCTCCTACCTCAGCCTCCGAAAGTTCTAGGGTTACAAGCATGAGCCACTGTGCCTGGCTAGACTTGTATTTTCAACTGTCCACTTCTCCCTGTACATCCCATGGGCACTCTTATAAAAGCCAGAATGCTTCCAATTTTATTCCTCTTCCAAGCCTGTAACTCTTGATATACTCACTGTTGCAAGTCAGAACCTTGATTTAATCATTGATGTTTTTCTCATGTTTCATATTTCATTCATCACCAAGTCATGTTGGTGTTAATTTCTGATTAACCCTTGAATTTTCCTTCTTCTCTTCCTCTGTACAAAAAAATGTCAAGAGAGGGTCAAATTCAACAATTATTCTGATCTAGACAGTCCTCATTCTCAATCCACCCTTTTCCAAGTTGATTCCCCAAGAACTTCTAACATAATAAACTCTTTACAAACTCTTTTGCACCACAGACTTCTTTGAAAAAATTATGCTGTTGACCCTCTCTGTAGAAAACAGCACAAATAAAACTTACCAACAGATTTCATTGGTTCTTGGGTTCTCCTGAAGCCTATTCATGGTTTATAGATTAAGAACTGATGATGTATCTGGGCACAGTCACAGCACTTTGGGAGGCTAAAACCACCTGAAGTCAGGAGTTTCAGTCCAGCCTGGCTAACATGGTGAGGTCCTTTCTTTATTAAAAATACAAAAATTAGCCAGCCATGATGGCGGGTACCTGTAGTCCTGGCTGCTCCAGAGGCCGAGGCATGAGAATTGCAGCACCTTGAACTCAGGAGCTGGAGGTTGCAGTGAGCCGAGATCATGCCACTGCACTCCAACTGGGGCAACAAAGTGATACTCTGTCACAAAAGGAAAAGAAAACAAATTGCTGATGTGACCCATGAAAGGAACTCATTTTCCTCATAATTTGTGGACTGCCACACGTTGGTACCTTTAGTTCTTTGAAAGCCCGTATTTTTATCATTAAGACCTATTTGTTAGTTAGTAGAGCTTTATCTTCACTGTCTCCATGTAACCTTTTGTAACCACAATGACAAGTAGTTCTTTCTCTGTTGAATTATTAGGTCCAGAATGGAAGATGTCATTGTTTACTTTATTTCCCTCACACTGTGTTATGCCCTGATGTGCTATGGTTAGCTATCTGCCAGAGATGGGTAAATTATAAAACTCATGGGTACTACTTAAGTTTATAGCTTATGCTAGTTTATAAGAACAATTAAAAGGACTTAAAAGATTAAAAAAAAAACAGAAAAAGATTTTCACCAAAGAAGAAAAAATAACCAATAAATGAAAGTGTCAGTTTCACTACTCATAGTGAAGTAATAATAAAAGTCATGGTGAGATAGCATTTAACAACTCTTTTAATTACCTAAAATTAAGAAATTGTGAAATTATCAAGTGCTGGAGAAGTTAAAGATCAAGGAAGGGCTTTTTTTTTTTTGCATTGCTAGTAGGTATAAATTAGTATAGGCTGGACTTGGTGGCTCACGCCTGTAATCCCAGCACTTTGGGAGGCTGAGGCAGGTGGATCACTTGGGGTCAGGAGTTCAAGACCAGCCTGGCCATCATGGTGAAACCCTGTCTCTACTGAAAATACAAAACTTAGCTGGTATGGTGGTGGGTGCCTGTAGTCCCAGCTACTCAGGAGGCTGAGGCAGGAGAATCATTAGAACCCAGAAGGGGGGAGGTTACAGTGAGCCGAGATTGTGCCACTGCAGTCCAGAGCAAGACTCCATCTAAAAAAAAAATAAAAATAAAGAAAATATTAGTATAATAAGTTTGGAAAACAATTCAAATTTAATTTTTAAAGCTGAACCTCTACATTCACTACATTTTAATACTCTATCTAGAGGTTTCAATCCTAGATACATTTCATGAGACACCAAGGAGACAAAATACTCTTCGCATCTAAGTTTATTATAATAAACACTAGAAACAAACCAAATACTCATAAACAAGAGAATCATAATTGTATTTTAGTGCATTCACACAATGAAATATTACATAGCAGAAGGATTAAACACGTAGAAAATTACACAGTAGAAAATCATTAATCTATTTTCTACATATGGGAAATCCCAAATGAATTTTTTTAGCTCGATGAGAGAAAAAAATAGTGTCCCCAAAGACTTATACAGTATGCTATGCTTTCAAAACAAAGAAAAATTAGGTTTTAAAGCTGTACCTTTAGCTAGTAATATAGTGTTTCTTAACTTTGCTTCATGCTGTTTACCTACCTCATTATGTAATTTCCCAAATGGAACTTGGGAACTTACATAATGAGATAGGTTAAAGGCAAAATTTGGGATTTGGTAATCATGTCTTGACAAAGTAATGCTCAGTTTAGAAAGATCTTTTGGCATCGTGTTCTGATCTGATTTACAGAATTATTACTCAATTTTCAAAACATGTAGTTAACTGATTCTGCCTTCAGTCCATTCTTGGTAATATTTTACTTTTTAAAAAAAATATTTTATTGCATTTTAGGTTTTGGGGTACATGTGCAGAACATGCAAGACAGTTGCATAGGTACACACATGGCAGTGTGTTTTGCTTCCTTTCTCCCCTTCACCCACATTTGGCATTTCTCCCCAGGCTATGCCTTCCCAGCTCCCCCCCACCATGGGCCCTCCCCTTTTCCCCCCAATAGACCCCAGTGTTTAGTACTCCCCTCCCTGTGTGCATGTGTTCTCGTTTTTCATCACCTACCTATGAGTGAGAATATGCGGTATTTCATTTTCTGTTCTTGTGTCAGTTTGCTGAGAATGATGTTCTCCAGATTCATTCATGTCCCTACAAACGACATGCACTCATCATTTCTGATTGCTGCATAATATTCCATGGTGTATATGTGCCACATTTTCCCAATCCAGTCTATCATAAATGGGCATTTGGGTTGGTTCCATGTCTTTGCTATTGTAAACAGTGCTGCAATGAACATTCATGTGCATGTGTCCTTATAGTAGAACGATTTATAGTCCTTTGGATATATACCCAGTAATGGGATTTCTGGGTCAAATGGAATTTCTATTTCTAAGGCCTTGAGGAATCACCACATTTTTCGTGTCTCTATCTCCTTCAGTTGAGCTCTGATCTTGGTAATTTATTGTCTTCTGCTAGGTTTTGAGTTTTTTTGATCTTGCTCCTCTAGCTCTTTCAATTTTGATGATAGTGTGTCAATTTTGGATCTCTCCATTCTCCTCATATGGGCACTTATTGCTATATATTTTCCTCTAGAGACTGCTTTAAACGTGTCCCAGAGATTCTGACATGTTGTGTCTTCATTCTCATTGGTTTCAAAGTACTTCTTTATCTCTGCCTTCATTTCATTGTTTAACCAGTCAACATTCAAGAGCCAGTTGTTCAGTTTCCATGAAACTGTGCAGTTCTGGGTTGGTTTCTGAATTCTGGGTTCTAACTTGATTGCACTATGGTCTGAGAGACTGTTATGATTTCAGTTGTTTTGCATTTGCTGAGGAGTGCTTTACTTCCAATTATGTGGTCAATTTTAGAGTAGGTGTGATGTGGTGCTAAGAAGAATGTATATTTTGTGGATTTGGGGTGGAGAGTTCTGTAAATGTCTATCAGGTTTGCTTGCTCCAGGTCTGAGTTCAAGCCCTGGATATCCCTGTTGATTTTCTGTCTGGTTGATCTGTCTAATATTGACAGTGGAGTGTTAAAGTCTCCCACTATTATTGTGTGGGAGTCTAAGTCTCTTTGTAAGTCATTAAGAACTTGCCTTATGTATCTGGGTGCTCCTGCATTGGGTCCATATATGTTTAGGATTGTTAGCTCTTCTTGTTGTATCGATCCTTTTACCATTATGTAATGGCCTTCTTTGTCTCCTTTGATCTTCGTTGCTTTAAAGTCTATTTTATCAGAGATGAGAATTGCAACTCCTGTTTTTTTTTGCTCTCCATTTGCTTGGTAAATCTTCCTCCATCCCTTTATTTTGAGCCTTTGTATATCTTTTCGTGTGAGATGGGTTTCCTGGATACAGCACACTGATGGGTTTTGGCTTTTTATCCAATTTGCCAGTCTGTGTCTTTTGATTTGTGCATTTAGTCCATTTACATTTAGGGTTAATATTGTTATGTGTGAATTTGATACTGCCATTTTGCTGCTAAGTGGCTGTTTTGTCCGTTAGTTGATGTAGATTCTTCATTAGCATTTAGTGTGATTTTGGAATGGCTGGTACTGGTTGTTCCTTTCTATGTGTAGTGCCTCTTTCAGGAGCTCTTGTAAAGCAGGCCTGGTGGTGATGAAATCTCTGAGTACTTGCTTGTCCACAAAGGATTTTATTTTTCCTTCACTTATGAAGCTCAGTTTGGCTGAATATGAAATTCTGGATTGAAAGTTCTTTTCTTTAAGGATGTTGAATATTGGTCCCCAGTCTCTTCTGGCTTGTAGTGTTTCTGCCGAGAGATCTGCTGTGAGTCTGATGGGCTTCCCTTTGTGGGTGACCCGACCTTTCTCTCTGGTTGCCCTTAGTATTTTCGCCTTTATTTCAACCCTCGTGAATCTGACGATTATGTGCCTTGGGGTTGCTCTTCTTGAGGAATATCTTTGTGGTGTTCTCTGTATTTCCTGCATTTGAGCGTTGGCCTGTCTTGCTAGGTGGGGAAAATTTTCCTGGATAATATCCTGAAAAGTATTTTCCAGCTTGGATTCATTCTCTTTATCACATTCTGGTACACCTATCAAACATAGGTTAGGTCTCTTCACATAGTCCCACATTTCTTGGAGACTTTGTTCATTCCTTTTTGTGCTTTTTTCTCTCATCTTGGTTTCTCGTTTTATTTCATTGAGTTGATCTTTGACTTCTGATATTCTTTCTTCTGCTTGGTCAATTCAGCTGTTGAAACTTGTGCATGCTTCGCGAAGTTCTCATGTTGTGTTTTTCAGCTCCTTCAATTCATTCATATTCCTCTCTAAGTTATCCATTCTTGTTATCATTTCCTCGGATCTTTTTTCAAATCTTTTTTCAAGGTTCTTAGTTTCTTTGCATTGATTTAAAACATGTTCTTTTAGCTCACAAAAGTTTCTCATTATCCACCTTCTGAAGTCTAATTCCGTCATTTCGTCACAGTCATTCTCTGTCCAGCTTTGTTCCCTTGCTGGTGGGGAGTTTTGGTCCTTTGTAGAAGTCGAGGTGTTCTGGTTTCGGGTGTTTTCCTCCTTTTTGCGCTGGTTTCTTCCCGTCTTTGTGGATTTATACACTTTTCGATTGGGTCTCTGAGTGGACCCCCAGATTGTTGATGATGAAGTATTTCTGTTACTTGGTTTTCCTTCTACCAGTCTAGCCCCTCCACTGTACGACTGCTGAGGTCCACTCCAGGCCCTGCTTGTCTGGGGTGCACCTGTAGCAGCTGTGGCACAGTGAAGGATGCTACCAGTTTCTTTTGCTGCTATCTGTGTCCCAGAATGATGCCTGCCAAATGTCAGTCTTTTGGATATAGAGGGGTCAGGGAGCTGCTTGAGGAGACAGTCTGTAATTTATAGGAGCTCAAGTGCTGATTTGTGAGCTCTGTTGTTCATTCAGGGCTGTTAGGCTGCTACATTTAATTCTGCTGCAGCAGAACTCATTAAAAAAAAACCCTTTTTTTCTCAGATGCTCTGCCTTGGGGGGTTGGGGTTTTCTTTATGATTGTCCATTGCGCTGTCCTGCCCAGCTAGGAGGCAGTCTAGTCACTGTTTGCCTGCTGAGGCTCCGCCCTTCTGGTGTGAGGTCCACCCTGTTGCTGCAGGCTCTGCCCTGCTGCTGTGGTCTCCGCCCTGCTGCCACAGGCTACGCCCTGCAGCGGAATCTCTCTGTTGTGGCGGGTTGCCTCGGCAATGGCAGGCTGTGTCAGCAATGGGAGTGTACCTCAGTAGGTGCAGGTTGCCTCAGTAATGGCAAACGCTCCTCCCCCACTGAGCTGCACCATCCTGGGTTCAGCTGTGCCCACAGTGAAACTCTCCACCCAGAGCGTTTGGAATCGCCGTTTTGTTTGTCCCGCTGCCCTGGTCCAAACACTGTTTCCCTGGAATCTCCTGGCCTGGCTCACTCTCCAAGTCCTGTTCAATCAGATGGATATGCCAATCTGCCCTCTCAAGTCTCAGATTGCCGGTTCAACAGGGCACCCGGACCAGTGCGCTTTGTGCAGAGCACTGTGGACCGCCACTGCGCTGCACCGCCGGCTGCCGGCTGCACCAGCCAAAACCGCCGTGCTGGCATCCCACGTCTCTTTTATACCTGGGAATTTCCCCATTCTGTGGCAACAAAGATCTGTCTGGAAATGCGGCCCTGACTCACCCTCCACGCGTTCACCAAGAGCTTCAATCCTGGGTTGTTCTCACTGCGCCATCTTGAGTTGGTCTCTACTCTCTTTTATTTATTACCTTATAGTTCAGTAATTTCTGTCTGTTTATCTTTTCTTTCATCTCATTATCCATCTTTGGATGGTGATGGAAGTGGGAAATATTAGTAGTAGTAATATTTTGTATCTTTAAACAATACCTAACAAATTTTTTGTACCTTTGAGCAATATCTAATAAAATTATTTTCATGCAGCACTGCAAAACAAATAATTGTTATAAGAATTGATCTGTCAATTATCTGAGATCCCAATTTTTAAACTTTAAATAGAATTATTTTGTGATAGTAGCTACCATTTACTGAAAAATTGCTATGTGTAGCTACTTTACATATATTATTTATAATTCTTATATTAATGATGCATAGTAGGCATCAATTTTACCATCTTATGGAGGAAGAAATTGGGGTAAGACTTCCTTGACAAAGGTCACATAGTAAATAACTAAAACAGCTTTCCCGACTCTGTACACTTATGTTTTCAGTCATGAAAAGCTTTAAAAACCTGATTTTGTTTTAATTTCCTTGTCTACCATATTTTTAATGGTAATTATAGCAAATCCAGTAACTAACCACAGGCTGTTTACAAGCTGTCATATGGCAATGTTATCAAATTGAGAAAGGGTTAAAATTGCGGTGTTCAATTAGATTTAAATTTTTGTAGCAAGCATTCCAAACATGAACATTTTGTTCAGTTTTTATGGGACTATAAAGGGAGTCTCTGAAGCATTTTTCAACAATGTAAGTATAAATTCCCTCACTTATCTCTATGACAATTCAAGAGTAAACTTCTCTTGTCTGAATTACTAAAATTCTGGTTTATTTCACCATTTTTGTACATCTTATTATACATTTCTGATATTATACTTATGTCTGAAAAAAATCATGAAGGCCACAGTATTCCTTCATATTCCCTGCATATTGTATAAAAGAGTGCAACATATAGTAAATACTCATATATCAGTTGAGGTAATGTATCCTCCACCATGGTGGGCTATGACAGAGACATCAGTTCCCAATACATACGTTTAAATGAGCTTATGCTTTCTGGTACTGAAAAAGAGCATGATGATATTGGCAGATGGGGTTTATGTCTCTTTTTTGTAATTTACTAATTTTTTAACTCATACAACCAACCTCTTGGAGCCTTTAGTAACTTAGTATTATTCAGAAGAATCATATTTCTTCATCTGTAAAATGATAGTAATATCAGCTTTACTAATTTCATAGGGTAGCTATATGGCTCAAATTATATATAATGCATGTGGAAGTGCTGCTATGCCATTTTAAGTGATTATGCTGGGGCAGGAATGTGGGGATAGCTAGATAGTTAGTAAATTCATCCACCCTGAACTTAATTAATTCCTCCTATAATCCTGGAATGACAAACCATCCTTATGCTAATGGAGATGAAAGGTCTTGGGCAATGCCATACAGAGTGCTTTTAACAAAACTAAGGAACACATCCATGATTTCTGACTTTGAATCATCCACTAACTTCCTTCAAAATAGAATAGAGTAAATGGGCATTGAGATAGTGTCCATTTTATAATAATTTGGGGTGTCTGATAAGGAAAGATTTTTACAGTACTGACTTCTTTGCATATGAAATTGTCTTTTAATGTTGCTAACCTCCACACGGACATTCTTAATTACTGCTATTCACTTCATGCATTTCAAAGAAGAAAAGCTTTCTTATTTCTCACTTTATATACTTAAAAATCACAATAATGTTGGAAGACAATTTCTGCAAACCTGAACTTAAAAGCTTTCACTCTTCTAGAAAAAAGTAAGTAAGTAAGTATCTTTATGACCTTGGAATAGAAGTAGATTTCTTAGCAGGACAATAACAAGTGATAAATTATACTTCATGAAGTTAAACATTTTGATCAACAAATGAAAAAGCAAGCCAAAGAATATTGAAATATTAACTATATGCATATCTGAGAAAAAAATATACATTTAGAATGTACGAAGAATACTTATAACTCAATAATAAAAACATGACATGATAAAAATAACAGGCATGAACAGACACTTTATAAAAGAAGATATAAAATGACTAATGAAAATTTATTATTGTCAGTGAAATGCAAAGTAAAAACCAAATGAGACACCTCTTAGAATAGGTGAATTAAAAATACCTATAATACCAAACATTGGTGGGGATATGAAGCAACTAAACTCTCATAAGTTGCTTTGGGAAATAGTTTGACAGTTTCTTTAAACATGTAGTGACCCAATGCCCCAGCAATCCAAATTTATTACACTAGAGAAATAAATACATAGACCCACAAAAAGACCTTCACAAGAATATTTGTAACATCTTCAATTTTGTTAGCCAAAATCTGGAACCAACTCAAATACCCATGAACAGGTGAGTGGATAAACACATTGTGATAGAGTCATATCATTGAATACTTCTCAGCAATAAAAAGAATTAATGATTTGTATAAATACTTGGATAGACCTTTGTGATTTATAGAAAATTATGACTTACATAGACATAATGATTTATGTAAAAACTGCACAGACATTATGCTGAACACAAATCTGCCACTGTCATGGTAAAAATATCAGACAAGTGATTCTGCTAAAGAATCAGAGAAATGGGAAGAGGAAACAGTCAAAGTTTCTGGAATGGTGAAAATGATATGCATTGTTCTATTCCCATATTATTACTCATTCCCTAAGGGCTGGATTTCAGAGTCAGTCCCAAATTTACAATAATTGCAGTATATACAATGAAAACAACCTGTGCACAATACTGATAAAATGCATCTACACTTTGATTAGGAAAATCTTTGTGGTCCTTGCTAAATTACAATGTTCAATAGAAGATCTCCATACCATTTGAAAACATAATTTTTGCAAGGTCAATTTTATGTAGCTGGTACTATTTCAAAGCTATAGCCAAAGTTTTGTTTAGTTGATGAAGTTACAAGTTTCTTTAAAATTTGAAACACAGAATCAAATTGCCTCTTGGTATTCAAGAAGTACTCTTCTTCACCCTTGATCAGTTGTCACCTTAATTGGTTTAAAGGTTATCCTAGTATATTAATGTGGATAAATTTGATCTTAGAAAAATATACAATTATGCATAGATTAGAAAAAAACTATTCAACAATATGATAAAATATATATATATTATAATTATTAAATATCAATATATTTTTCTAAACTGATTATGTCATTGCTTCAAGAGGAACTCATGTTACATTTTCTTGTAATGGAATTGAAGTTCTTGACTATTTTTTCCTGTAAATATAATTAAATATTTTGATTGGTTACAGTGGCTCATGCTGTAATCCCAGCACTTTGGGAAGCTGAGGTGGATGGATTACTTGAGGCCAGGAGTTTGAGACCAGCCTGGTCAACACAGTGAAACCTTGTCTTTCCTAAAAATACAAAAATTAGCCAGGCATGGTAGCACATGCCTGTAATCCCAGCTACTCGGAAGGATAAGGCATGAGAATTGCTTGAACCCCAGGAGGTAGAGGTTTCAACGAGCCAAGATTGCACCACTGCACTCTAGCCTGGGTGGCAGAGTGAGACTCTCTCTCTCTTTCTCTCTCTGTATGTGCATATATATGTACATAAGCAACTTCTGAGAATCCAGTTGCTTCATATCCCCACCAATATTTGGTATTAGAGGTCTTTTTAATTAACCTGTTTTAAGAGGTATCTCATTTTGTTTTTAGTTTGCATTTCACTGATAATATTAACAATATTATGTTAATAATACATACGTGTGTGTGTGTGTGTGTGTGTGTGTATAAAATTAAATTTTCTGTTTTATTAAGGAAGCCCATCAATACAGAAACCCTATGATTTTGGAATCAGGGGAAGACTATATGGTTGCTTGTGAATACAACAGCTTATATGCATGCATATTTACATCACTATCACTGCATATATACATGTGTGTACACACACATACAAACATATATGTATACTACAGAAGTATACATACAACAGAGGTTTTATGTTTAATTTTTGTCACTTAGATAATGAAGGTGGTCCTATTTAATGCACTGTTTAGTTATTTTTATAAAAATAAACTTATAGTCTAACATGTCAAAAGTGAAGTTATAAGCTACATTCCATCTCAGTATAACTCAACAAAATTTTTATGATGTAGAAGAAGCCTTAGAGAGAGATCTCCAGATGCTGGTAAATTTCCCACTAGCTAGGGCAAGAGTTGGCAAAGAAAATGAGCAGTTGTTGTAATTAATGAGACAGAATTGATGCTGTAGTTGACTCGAAATGTAATACAGAGACAGCCAGGCTTAGCTTCGAAAAACTGTACAGAAGAGATGCTTTGATGTTCGTGATAGTTCACTCAGATAATTGAACAAGATTTAATCAATTTAGTTCCCAAGTGACAAGAAACTGATGAGATAGAGTGACATGTAAATCTTGTAGCAGAGGGGAAGAACATGAGGTCCAGTTTTTATGTTTCTAGAATTATGTTATTTGAATGGCTATTTCTCATGGATAACCCAAAAAATCAGCAACTTGGAAACATTTTGAGCCCCAAAGTCACAACCCTCTGTGGAGGAAATAGCTTGAACATGAATCTCTTCGGTTGCTAGTCTAAGTGTTCTTGATGACTAAGAGATTTATTTCCCCTTCAAGCAAGAGAAAAAGAACATGACAAATCAGAAGAATGTAGCAAGATGTCAGTTGCCATTCTGAATGCTCTGGTTTGCATTATGACTGGTCATTTATTTTGTTGTTGCCTGAATATGTATCTGCTAGTTAAGATGTTCTTTCCAAAAAAATCACTGTTCTCACATCCAATTCTTAAACTATTCATCAAGGCAATTTAAGTATTTTTAAAGAATCTATTTGGACCAAAAAGAGAGAAATAAACCATAGAATAGAGTCATTGTTTCAGTTTGGGGGACCAGAGCTTCCCAAGTGGATGGAGGTATTTGAAGGGCTCTGCACATTTCCATTGATCATGCTGCTGACAATTTACAAAAGAAAGGTTTAGTTGGATTCACAGTTCTATGTGGCTGGGGAGGCCTCACAATCATGGTTGAAGGCAAAGAGGAGCAAGTCACATCTTATGTGGATGGTGACAGGCAATGAAACTGCCTTGGGGGTGATGGCTGCCTGCTATCTTAGTGCTGCTATAGCTTTCCACCCCTTCTCCCCAGTTCCTAAAATGTTGATGAGAGTTGTTTGCTTTTTCAAGAGTAACTGAACTGGACAATAGCTCAGACCTAAAAGTAGTTTCTTAAGAAAGTTAAATGCCCTGGTTCCTGAGTTTTTCTCAGAAAGTTCTCTTGTCTCCAAAGGTTCCTGGAGTCCGTGACTTCTATTACATTTCCTGTTATATCTCACTGGGGAAGAAATTGCTAATAAAAACATGCTAGAATATTGTTTTCAGCCTGTTTAAGGCCAGCATTTACCTTGGTCTGATAAACTGCATTTTAAAAAACCCACTGTCATTTCAGACACAAATGGAGTAAGAAAACAAAGATAGTACTCCATTTCTGACCGTCTAGTCAAAATAATTTTATGATTTAGGATAGCCATTCATATTTAAGTTGTTTTAGATAGGAGAACATATTGTATTATACCTAAACTTGTATATTATTGGGAGGCCATTTGTTACCAGTATAGAATAAGCTTTTAATAACTTTAAAAAGTGAAACTGATGATAAAGAAATTCTGAAATTAGAAGCTTTAACCTCCGGCTTGACAAGGCTTATTTCATGTCTGAATTGCTTATCTCACTTAGAATTCTGACTCCAGGCAGAGAAGAGTCTATCTCGGATTCCCCACCTTCTCCATCAGTGAGCCCTCTGTCAGCACTGTATAAATAATTAATTATTATGAATAACCACCATCACCGTCTTCTCTGTTTCTCTCCCCTGAATACAGCCAGCACTTTTCTGATAAACTTCAGGGAGCAGGTTTATTATTTGGGTTCTGTGATAAATAGGAAGTGGCAAGCATGCCCAGGGTCACAGAAAATTTCCAGTAATAGTGACTAGATGGAGTTGCTTCTGAGCCATGTGAAATCAAGTCTGTTTGAAATGTAAACATTTTTCATTGACTTTTTTAATTAGTTTATTTTGAGTTACAGGATTTAGTGACTAGATGGAGTGGCTTCTGAGCCATGTGAAATCAAGTCTGTTTGAAACATAAACGTTTTTTATTGACTTGAAAACTATAATTAGGTTATTTTGAGTTACAGGATTTATGAAGTGGCAAAAATTTAAGTTCTAATTTTTAATCAATCAGCAAATATTTGTTGAGTTCTTCTTGCATGTGAGGTACCAAGGAAACCCGCTTAAAAAGAGTGTCCTCTTTCCTTTGCTATGCCTGCCAGTTCCTGCCAAAGAATGCTCTCTCTGCTCCATTTCATGAACTCTCCCAAAGTGTAGCTATGATCATTATCCCATCTTTCTGTTTGATAAAAATAAAGATGCTTAGCATTGCTAAATATAAAATATGCTAATTATATTGATGTATCTATTTTTCCTTCTATTTTTCTCCAATCATATTCAGAATTTATACTTATTTTGAGAAAAGGGAATTAAATACCAAGATCTCTTCAAGAGTTAATAAAACATCCATTCTCTATTTGCCATTTGATATGGTCTGCCAGTGTTCCGACCCAAATCATATCTTGAATTATGATTCCCATATTCCCTATGTATCATGAGAGAGACCCAGTGGAAGGTAACTGAATCATGGCAATGGTTTCCCTCATGCCATTATTGTGATAGTGAGTGACTTCTCATGAGATCTGATAGTTTTATAAGCACCTGGCATTTTCCCTGCTGGTACTCATTCTCTCTTCTGCCAATCTATGAAGAGGTGCATTCCACAATTATTGTAAGTTTCCTGAGGTCTCCCCAGTCACGTAGAACTGTGAGTCAATTTAACTTCTTTTCTTTGACTCAGGTATTTCTTTATAGCAGTGTGAGACAGACTACTAAAATAGCAAATTGGTACTGTAGAGAGTGGGGTGCTGCTACAAAGATACTTAGAAATTTGGAAGTGACTTCACAACTGGGTAACAGGAGGGGTTGAAGCAGTTGTAGGGCTCAGAAGAAGACAGAAAATGTGGGAAAGTTCAGAACTTCCTAGAGACTTGTTGAATGGCTTTGACCAAAGTGCTGATACTGATATGGACAATGAAGTCCGGGCTGAGGTGGTCTTAGATGAAAATGAGGAACTTCTTGGGAACTAGAGTAAAGGTCACTCACTCTTGGTATGCTTTAGCAAGGAGACTGGCAGCTTTTCACCCCTGACCTATAGATATGTAGAACCTTGAACTTGAGAGAGATGATATAGGGTATCTGGTGGAATAAATTTCTAAGCAGCAGAGCATTTAAGAGGTGATGGAATATAAAAGTTTGGAAAATTTGCAACCCAATGATGCAGTAGAAGAGAAAAACTCATTTTCTGGGGAGAAATTAAAGCCCTTGGCAGAAATTTTTATAAGTAACTAGGAGCCAAATAGTAATAACCAAGACAATAGGGAAAATGTCTTCAAGGCATGTCAGAGAACTTCCTGGCAGCCCTTTCCTTAACAGGCACAGAAACCTAGAAGGCAAAACTGGTTTTGTGGGCAGTGCCCAGGGTTCCCCTGCTCTGTGCAGCCTAGGAACTTGGTGCCCGGTGTCCTAGCCATTCCAGCCATGTCTAAAAGGGGCCAAAGTACAGCTTAGGCCATGGCTTCAGAGGGCGCAATCCCCACGTCTTGGCAGCTTCCATGTGGTTTTGAGACTGGGGGTACACAGAAGTCAAGAATTGAGGTTTGGGAGCCTCTGTTTAGATTTCAGAGGATGTATGCAAATACCTTGATGTCCAGGCAGAAATTTGCTTCAGAGGTGGAGCCCTTATGGAGAACCTCTGCTAAAGCATTGTGGAAGGGAAATGTGGGGTCAGAGCCCGACACAGGGTCCCCACTAGGGTACTGCCTAGTGAATCTGTGAGAAGAGGGTCACTGTCCACTAGACTACAGAATGGTAGACCAAGCAACAATTTGCAACATGTGCCTAAGAATGCCATAGATACTCAATGCCAGCCCATGCAAACCCCTGGGAGGGGGGACTATACTCTGCAAAACCACAGGGACAGAGATGCCCAAGGTCATGGGAGCCCACCTCTAGCATCAGTGTGACCTGGATGTGAGACATGGAGTCCAAGGAAATCATTTTGGAACTTTATGGTTTAATGACTGCCCTGTTGGATGTTGGACTTGCTTTGGGCTTGTAGCCCCTTTGTTTTGGCTAATTTCTCCCATATGGATTGGGTGTATTGACCTAATTTCTATGCCTATATTGTATCTAGAAAGTAACTAAATAGGCTGAAGAGACTTGGCTTGTCTCAGATGAGACTTTGAACTTGGACTATTAGATTAATGCTAAAATGAGTTAAGACTTTGGGGAACTGCTGGGAAGGCACGATTGTGTTTTGAAATGTGAGGACATTATAATTGGAAGGGACCAGGTGTAGAATGATATGGCTTTGCTGTGTTCCCACCCAAATCTCATCTTAAAATTCTAATAATCCCCATGTGTGTTGAGCAATTCAATCATGGGGGCAGATTCCCTCATGCTGTTCTCATGTTAATGATTTCTCACAAGATCTGATGGTCTTATAAGCATCTGGTATTTCCCCTGCTGAAACAACATTCTCTTTTCTGCTGGAACTTCCTAGAGACTTGTTGAAGGCACATTTGAAGAGGTGCCTTCCACCATAATTGTAAGTTTTCTGAAGCCATTTGGAACTCTGAGTCACTTAAACCTCTCTTCTCTATAAATTACCCAGTCTCGGTTATTTTTCATAGCAGTGTGAGAATAGATTAAAATACTGATATGGTTTGGCTCTGTGTCCCTACCCAAATCTCATCTTGAATTTTAACTCCCACAAGTCCCACATGTCATGGGAGGAACCTGGTGAGAGAGGTGATGGAACTATGGGGGTAGGTCTTTCTGCATTGTTCTCATAAAAGTAATTGAGTCTCATAAGAGCTGATGGTTTTAAAAGAAACAGGAGTTCTTTGCTTGCCATCATCCATGTAAGATGTGGCTTGCTCTTCTTTGCCTTCCACCATGATTTTGAGGCCTCCCCAGCCATGTGGATCTGTGAATCCAATTAAACCTCTTTCTTTTGTAAATTGCCCACTCTCAGGTATATCTTCAGCAGCAGTGTGAAAACAGACTAATATGAATACCAACTCATCTAAAAAAAGGTGGAAATATGTTTCTAAATAAACAGTGTTTATGCATGTGTGTATGTGTCTCTTGTTTGTGTATGGTCATTTAATGAAATGAAAAACACATGAAAATAATAAAAATGAATAGAAAATTTACCAACTATTAAACTACAACAAAGCAGAAGAAGGTTCTTATCCACATGCCATAAATATCAAGAGGTGGTAACAGGGTTAGAATCTGAAGATTTAGAAGAAACTATTAGCCCCCTTCTACCACCAACTACTGGAAACAGTACAGATGAGTTGACAACATCCTGTAAATTCTTATGAATAGCTGAAATTTTCAAAAAAATTGTCTGAAGTGATTTTCTGTTTCCCCATTTCAGATGAGGGAGAGCAGAAATAGTTGGTGGGGAGATGCAGATGAAGCATTCAGGGATAAATAACCAAGGCTTAAAACTATGTAAAGAATTGGAAAGATTTGAACTTCAAGGGTACCTTAGACATTTCAGTCATCTCAGAGAAGATAGGGCTAAGTTCCATCAGCAAAAGGTGCATGTGCCTTCAGAGGAGGCTTTCCCCACTACCACTTCTCAGAACTATAAAACACAGGACTCCAATTATAGCCAATGGGTCTATGAAAGAGAATTTAAATATCCTGTATCAGAAGAATAAAACACTTTAATAAATGATATCATATTAAGAATGATCAAGAGGAAAACAGATAGTATGATAATGTGGAAACAGAAAAATCCATAAAAATCAATATGCAGGAAAAAAGCATAGAACTTTTAAATAAAAGGCAGCTCAAGGAACATGTTTCTAAAAAGCCCCATGAGACTATATAATATTTTAATGAAACATGCATTTAATAAAATATAAGATCAAATAAAAGTATGAATATAATCTTAAGATCAGAGACTAGATGATAAAACAACTACATGGGATAAAAAGGAAAATAGAAGAGTTAAGAAAACAAATTGAGACTCCCAAATAACACCAACACAGAACAATAAATTAGCAATAGCAAGGGACAGAGGAGACATGAAAGAATAAAATTGCATACTGTGCTGATGTTTTCCATTTGGCTTTAATTGCATTGTATCCCCCAGTGGCCAACAAGAATAAGATAATACATCAAAGGATTCTCATTCTGGGGCTTCTGATTGTGTTTAGCTAAGGGGAAGTACCTGCAAAAGATTGGAGGGAGGTAAGAGAGTGAGGTCTGGGTATTTTTCCCTTTGGCCAGCTCCTCACAGGATCGGAGGATGAGTGTGGGCTGGCTGGCTGCCTTCTCCAAACCATAGGTTCCCTCTACTCTGCATATTCTCTCTCTGTCTCTTCCTCTCCCTCTCTCCCTCTACCCCATCACCTTCTCTCTCTTTGTATATGTCTTTGAGTTTCTGTAACCACTTCCTTGCTTCACCACTTCAGGTCTGGGGAGGTAAGAACTTTTTTCCCCATACTCCCTGCGCTGTACTATCTCTTGGGGTTTTCCTATGATCTTCCCACACTTAAAAACAGTTTATTTCTTGAACACTCCCCAGATCACCAAATTTGATTGTGCTGTTTCATGACCAATAACATTGACATAGAAGAAATATGAGAAAAATAAAGTAAATAAAAGATGATATTATAGCAACAGATAAAATAACAATTAAAAATAAGATTATTAAGCAATTATTTTGTGCCCGGTACTTTTTAAGTGCTTTACATATATCTTTATCTGATACAATCAACACAATAGGAATTATCATTTTTATTTCTCTAATAAAAAGAATTACTTTATTAGCTTTAAGAAGTAAAATTGCTCAGCAGTCACACAAATAGGAAATGAAGAAGCTGGTGCTTAAAGCTGCCCAACCTGGCTCTAATGCAAGCTCTCTTCTTCATCGCTGTATTTTATCACGTTTGTGTTTAGGTGTGAAGGGTGGACACAATCCTGTAAAGGCTAGGTGGTATTTCAGAAGTTAAGAACTCAATGAATGAAACAGAGAAAGCATTAGTCAAAAATATAACAAAGGAGTGATTCCTAAAATTAACAGTTGACTCTACAGCTTAAAAAGGCGCACTTTGCTCCAGGAAATTGGATTCAGATCAATGGATGCCAAGAGTATTAGACCTTAAACATAAGAATGATTTGTTTTTGCAGATTTTTTTCTTTCTGCTAGAGGGCCTTTTGAAAAATAATATCTCTGGCCGTGAAGAAATTTTATGTATTCAGATACTTAGTTTGACTTCCAGTTTTTTCCCCTTATGTTTAATTCAGAAAGTAAAATTGTTGCCTTTTATTACAAAGTAGGGTTTATAATATGATCAAAGTCTTGCGAAATTACTTTTATCTATCTTTGTATCTTCTACATATATATGAATAAGAGCATTTCTGAATTTATGATTGTCCGATGTTAACAAAAGTTAAGTGCCAGTGGTGAATTTGTATACCGTTTTTCTTTACAATGAGCATGAATAATTTTTACAAGAATAACACTATTATTCCTAACATGAAAAAATATATAATGCATACATTTTAGAAACATTTTTAGCAGCTATAGCAAAATTTTCTCTTTGTTACATATATATATATATATATATATATATATATATATATATATATATATATGTCTTTTTTGTAGGCAGGATTAAATGGATGTTCCAGGAATGGGATGATTTTATGTACATAGACTTGCTAACTCAGAGCTATTAAAGCAAGTGTCTTTATACTTCCAGAATATCAGGCTGCTTTTCAATCTGAAACTAGTCAATTAAACTTCATTTTTCTTTTAAGTCTAAGAATCTTGTAGGAGTTAAGTGTTGTCACTTTAAGTTCAAATTCTCAACTATGATATACTCCATATAGAATTATGAAATATTGATCTGCTTTTGTCCTGATTCCAGGTCATCTTTAGGTTTTTAATAAAAGACAAGTCCTTGCTTTCTTTTTCTATGTATTGATGTTTTCTTTTAATTTTTAGCTGAATGCTGAAAAAGGAAAAACCCAATATATGAATGAGATAGATTTTATCTTATTATTTTCCAATAATGCATTCATTTTTTGGCCTTCTTAGGAATATGCAATATTCAACTGATTTGCTACCTGTTACATAGAGAAGGGTAATGGGAAAAATATTTTACTTCAGTTGCTTAATATCAAAGCTGATCTTTGTGGTCACTGGAAAAAATGCAGAATTGAAGTTATCATTTTGTTCATTGACTCAATATTGTTAACTTTATGCTCATTCATTCACAAACTGTATATACACGTATATGATAAAGTGGTTTATTAAAAATTAAAATTTATACGGTCGAATGAGGTAAGTCAATTCAGTATTCTTGTATCTTATTCAAAACTATTCAGATTGCAGTTCAGCCAGAAAATTCATTCATTTACTAGATGTTGATTGAGCCCTTCATCCTCAGCAGGCATACGAGGGGGATCGTGTTGAACAAGATAACACCCTCCCTACATGGCACTTACTTTGCAGCAGGATAGAAAGCCAAACTAATTAATTGGGCTGCTTGAGAAAACTGGAAACACAAAAAATGGAAATTATTGATCTTGTATATCAAATATTACATGAGAGGGGAGATATGAGAAAGCAGATTTAAAACCAAACCTAAATTATATTATGACACAGAACAAATATAGAATGTAAAGTAAAAGAAATAAACAACAGCAGCAGTAAAACCTTTATTTTGGATGATGTCCTGTGTTGGAATTTATTTTGTGAGCTATTTCTTTGAAGGGCTCAGTTATAGTTATCTTAAATATGGTAATTGTAGGGACTTTTACAATAATCAGTTCCTAAATAATTTTCTAATTTTAGAAATGTGGGGTCTATTTTGAAACAACTGAAGATTCTTAACTTGTTGAACATTTAGATTTAAGCTTATGAGTATCTAAAACTAAAAATATGTTACAGAAGGGAGGATCTCTACTAGCAAAATTTTTCTATCTTTCATTCTACAGATAACATCAAAGAAAATTTGTCAAACGTGGAAATGGGCAAAAGAGATTCCTAGGTCCTTTCCATGGACTGCAGGACATTATCTAGTGGATCTTTGGGGAAATTATCTGATTATGTAGGGGTATGCACCCCTGTCTTTCTATTGCCTCGAGTGGTTTATAGCTCTATAGGAGTAAAATATTAAGTTGTAGGAAGCTGAGAGTAATGCAAATTATTCTTGTTTAGGATTATTTATACTCTGTAGAAAAAATAATCCAAGCTTCATATTTTATTACTCTACAAGATATTAAACTCTTTTACATTTATTAGCAAATGTATTATCAGCATTTCTTATTGCCTCTATGCCTATATGGTCTATTCAATTACCTTTAAACTCATTCCAACATCTGACTGATTTCCATACTAATTAATAAATTAAATAAAATCTTTGTCACATGCACACTTTATATATGCATGAGCCTCATGGCTTACTATTTGTAATATTGTGCCTAAGTGGTATAAATATTAACTTAAGGAATATCTGCATTTTTTGAAGATGTTATTTCTTAAATTTTATTTGTTTTGCTTGGTGTTTTGTTTTTAAGTACAAACAGAAAACAGAACAATTTCAGAAAAGTTTGCTTGCATGCATTAAGCATAACATGAGCCTCCTAATTTAAAAGATTTATTTTTTGAGTATATACATTTAGATTTGTTTGAATCACTTTACAACTCCTTAGAACTGCCATACAATTATAAAAGTACTTCCAGTCTATTACTTCATTTATAGTCTCAACACCATCAGAGGCAGGAAGGGAGAATGTATGACATTCTATATTTTAAAAAAGCAACAAGATATTAACTCACGTGGATTCTCATAATTAAACATGGAGATGCTTGCAATACTCTGAACAGATCTTTGGTTTTCTGTTATATGATCAGATTGTGCAGGTCTTTTTTTTTACTATAATGTATGTCGAAATTATGGATGAAATATCATTCCCTGGCTTTTCTGGTTTTGCTGAATGTGTGCAAGTTACTTTGCTCAAGTTGGTGAGCAGATTCTTTTTCACTAAATAATGCAGGAGTTACTAGTGTCACAGAAATGAACAAGGAGCTTTTGTTTTAATAGCATAGCTTATGCAGAATTTGGCTATTTTGTAATTTAAACCAATTTCAAAACAGCGGTTTAGTTTTAATATTTAGTATTTAGTATTTCTCATTTTGTGAACTTGCAATCACTCTAGATGAAGTTTAATTTTTGATCTTTTTAAATTAAAGAGTGAAGTAAAGACCAGGGCATTTCTAACAGTTTTGTGAAGAGGAGGTTTCATTCCACAAAGCCTTGAAATCTTGTGGGAGAGGGGACAGGCAAAGGTTAACAAATAGCAAAATCTAATAGTTTCTTCCTTCTGACAAGATTAGAAAACCTCAGAAAAAAGAAAATTTATCATTTTGTTAATACAATGAATATATATATTTTGAATGCCTCTGTGTGTCAGCCACTGTGATAGAGGCTGGTGGGGGGAAGGAGTAAAATGTGGAATAAAATATGTCTCATGAATGTATGAAAATTCCAGTACAGGAAACAGAGAACAAATAGCAAATAAGAAAAAGGAGATATTAGCTGAGAAGTGCCACAACAGGAATAGGTACCAGATGGTTTGGAAGCATGAGAGCAGAGAACCAGCCCAAGTTCTAAAGGGCAAGAAAGATGATGGCAAAGAAACCAAGGATTTGTAGTAAGTAACTCACCTTACATTACTTAACCTTGGTTTCCTTATCTTTAAAGTATAAATTGATGTACCTCCTCACGGATTTGCTGTGCAAAGAAAAAATTTTGGATATAATGTTAAGCACATAAAAGAAATAATCTACAAACCCCCTTAGAGAAGCTCACCTATGTAACAAACCTGCACTTGTACCTCAAACTTAAAAGTTTTAGAAAGAAACAAAAGAAGAAGTCTATGGGCTTTAGACACAACTGAAAAAGTGTTAGATGGTAACCATCATCATTACTCTTATTACAACTAACAATAAAATGGAATTCGAAGGATGAATAACATTAGACTTTAGAAGAAGAAGGAGGTACAAGAAGAAATTTCATATCCAAAGGCTTAGAATGAGAGCAAGCTTAATTAACTTCTACCACAAAACTGCTTCTAGAGTGAAGGAAAGCGACGAGGGAGATAAGCTGGGAGATCAGGAGAAATACAAATCACACAGCACCTTAGGAATTTGAAATTTATCCTAAAATCCATGAGAAGCTATGAAAATATTTTTTTTTCAAATGGGCTGTGGGATTTTTAGGTTTTCATCTTGCAAAAATCTATTTGGGTACACTTTGGAGAATGTGTTGAAATGGAGCTAATTTGAAGGACATGGGGAGACAATTACAGAAACATATATGGAAAATGACCCTACCTTTAACTTGTCCAGAGACACTGGAAATGAAAAGAAGTGGATTGATTTGCAAGTTATTTAGCAGATGGAATCAACTTTTTGAGATTAGAAGCAAAAGACAAGGGGTAGGGAGGATTAAAAGAAGAACCCAGTGTCTACCTTACGTAAATAAAATATATGGCTAGTGGTAATTCTTCACTGACCTGGGGATGCAGGAGGAGGAAGACAAAAATGAGATGGAGGAGGAGGGAGAAGTTTTGCAGGATTTAATACATTCAGATTTGGCCATGTTGGGTTCTGAGACAACCGATGAAGTGAAGGGTCTTCATAGGTGGCTGGATCTGTGGTCTGGAGCTTAGAAGAGATATCAAAGATGGAAACAGAGGTTTGTTAATCATTGCAGCATAGATATACACACACACACACACACACACACATATATGTGTGTATATATATATATGTACACACACACATACTCTCGGAAAGACATCTTGTTTGCAGAAGCAAACTCAAACAAAAATTCGAATTTGTATTTGTATCTAGCTCAAAAACAGTAGTCCCAAAACAAGTCCTCACTAACCCCTATTAAGACCTTTTGACTTTCACCGCTGTCTAGAAAATCTGGAGTTACCTATTCTCTTATTTTTCAAAGGCTGTCCTTCCATGGCATCACCCACACTGCCCATTCCCTCTGCTCTTACTGCATGCTGTGCTTTGAACTTGTTGCATTCCTCCCAACTTCAAGGAAAGCAGCTGTTACTTTTTGACTGCTTTTTCATGAATATCATGGACATGTGCCAGGAACAGTTTTGAAGTCTACTCACATAAACTAATCTACTGGCAAAGGGGCTGTTTACTACAATAAATGTACTAAAGCAGTAAGCTTTCTATTCTGTTTCTTGATATATAAAAGTATGCTAAAAATGAAACCCCAAAAAGCAAATACAACTAGTACTTTCTTGTGATTATTTTGGGGAATGTTTTATGGAGAGGAATAACATAAGGATATTTTCTTTTGAGCCTCAGAAGGAGATTCAAATGGCAAAAGCAGTAATACCATCTTCATAAATCCAAGTATTACGAAGTTGTACTGAACAGAAATCTGTTTCAGGTTCTGGGCCACAGAACACTATTATTTCATGCTTGTGAATAACAAGCATGTCTCTATAGCCATAATCCAAGTTCTAGATCTGGATTTATTATATAATTATGCAAAAATAAAGCAAAAGTTGAAGTATATAAGTACATACATCTCCATCTATTTTTAATTTGTGGAGAAAACATTCTGTTTTTTTTTCACCCGTTTCTCCCCACTCCTCAAAACATTATAAGAAAGGGAAATGACAGCTGCACGTATTGAGGACCGGCCTCAGCCTCCTGCATTACTGGGACTACAGGTGCATGCCACCACGCCTGGCTACTTTTTGTTTTTTTAATAGAGATGGGGGTTTTACCATGTTGGTCAGGCTGGTTTCAAACTCCTGACCCCAGGTGATTCGCCCACGATTATCAAATCTCTGTTTCCATCTTTGATATCTCTTCTAAGCTCCAGACCACGGATCCAGCCACCTATGAAGACCCCAGGCTGGTTTCAAACTCCTGACCCCAGGTGATTTTAGTCTCCCAAAGTGCTGGGATTGCAGGTATGAGCCACTGTGCCCAGCCTAAATACTGAAATTTATTTGTAGCTTTTACCTTCCATTGGATTATTTACATCCTCTTTCAAGGGTGTGTCAGGACCTTTTGTGTGTGTATATTTTGGATCTTAGATTAAAGAAACTTCAAATGCACCTAGCCACCTACTATTTAGGAATAAATTTCTGTGGCAGTCAGCTTGCCACTTGGGTTGAGGGATTTAAGATTCTTCACTTGTGATTGTCTTCACTTGTGATTGTTTTTGTCTGTGTCATGTGGGAAGAAGGAGCAACAATGAAGAATGTTGCATATGTCTTATGCTATTGCCATCTGTTCAACCTATTTTATGTAAATTTTCCTTAATGACATGTTATAGATGTGGCCTGCAACACTGGTGTGATGTTAATATATGGAGACAAATTTTGGCATTACCACAAACTGGTCTTTACATACCTGGAGTCCACTCGTTGTTATAAACCATAACAGCCCAAACATCAAAGATGCTGAAGGACAAACAAGGATGAAGTTCAAAACTCTGGGTACAAAGTTCTAGGTGTATTTATAATTTTTGTTGCTTTATGTTGTGGTCATTCAGTAGCATTTAAGTATATGAGTATATTTGAGTCAGTGTGTGGAGTTTTATTCATTAATTCATTCTCATTACTATAATCACTTTTGTTAAATACAGTTACTCTTGTGTAAGGTGTTTAGTTACTGTAAGTAAAACACATGTTCCATTGCCCTTCCAAAGAGAAATCTGTAATGTCTTTTATTCTCTCTTATACTTAACCAACAAAATTCATTTGTTTTAAGCCTTGGTAATTTTTGATCTCGAACAATTCATAAACCACTCCGAAACAAGTGGTTTGTAAGCAAAATAAGGGATTAACCTTTTCATGAAATAATCCCATTATCAAATAAGAAACTTCAGTTTTAATTTTTAGAAATTTTACCAACTCCAATAGTGTCTCAAAATCTCTCATTCTGATGTTTCTTAGTGATAAAAGTTAACTGTTGATATAGACACAATTACCAGGGAACAGACACCCAAATATCTGTCTTTACTGCTTCATACCCCTTACTTTCATTCACTAAATAGTGCATACCAGTCAATTCATTAGGCCAATTTCAGTAAGTATGAAAGAATCTCCAAGGAAGAAAAATAGTCACCAAGAAGGGAGCACTGTATTGGGGCTCTTCATTTCTCCTAAACACTTTGTTGAGAGGAAGAAGGCATTGTGCAAGAGAGAATAATTAAATCATTCTCTGCTTCTTTCTGTAGCACATAAAGTACTGAATGAAGTCGTGGATGTCACAGGTGTTCCTTTCTTGTGGTTGAGACCACTTGTGTACTGAGAATGCTGAAAGGCATAGAACAAGATCCTGGAAATGTCAAGCTCTTCTTGATTTGGGGCACACATTAGATTCTCAGTTTTCTCACACCCATAAAGCAGAAGAAAAGACAAAAATCCCATAATGTGCAATGACTTTGACATAAATAAGCCAGTTATTCAAGATCAGCATAATGTATTAAAAAGGAAGGCACAGTTCTTCCTATGGGACAAAGAGTGTAACTTCATATTAAATGACAGCTTTAGTAGTATCTTAGAGTAAATACAATAAGGACCTATATAAAGCATTTCTTATCAGGTCCTATGATATGACATCATTCAAAACACAGTTTTGTAAAAGCATTTTGCTGTCTAGGAGAGGGGCAGAAGTTGGGAGTGATTTCTCAAGGATGCTTATTGATTTGTGGGTCTTAAAGTCTCCCACTATTATTGTGTGGAAGTCTTCAAGTCTCTTAGTTAGTGATTAAGAACTTGCTTTACCTGTGTGCTCCTGTATTGGGTGCATATGTATTTAGGATCGTTAGTTCTTCTTGTTGCATTGATCCTTTTACCATTATGTAATGCCCTTCTTTGTCTCTTTCGATCTTTGTTGGTTTGAAGTCTGTTTTATCAGAAACAAGAATTGCATCTCCTGCTTTTTTTTTGCTCTCCATTTGCTTGGTAAATCTTCCTCCATCCCTTTATTTTGAGCCTATGTGTATCCTTGCATGTGAGATGCATTTCCTGGATACAGCACACAGATGGGTTTTGGCTTTTTATCCAATTTGCCAGTCCGTGTCTTTTGCTTGGGGGAATTTAGCACATTTATATTTAGGGTTAATATTGTTATATGTGCATTTGATCCTGCCATTTTGATGCTAGCTGACTGTTTTGTCCATTAGTTCATGCAGTTTCTTCATTGTGTCGATGCTCTTTACCATTTGGTATGTTTTTGGAGTGGCTTGTACTGGTTGTTTCTTTTTATGTGTAGTGCCTCTTTCAGGAGCTCTTGTAAAGCAGGCCTGGTGGTGATGAAATCTCTGAGTACTTGCTTGTTTGCAAAGGATTTTATTTTTCCTTCACTTATGAAGCTTAGTTTGGCTGGATATGAAATTATGGGTTGAAAGTTCTTTTCTTTAAGGATGTTGAATATTGGCCCCCACTCTCTTCTGGCTTGTAGGGTTTCTGCCGAGAGATCTGCTGTGAGTCTGATGGGCTTCCCTTTGTGGGTAACCCGACTTTTCTCTCTGGCTGCCCTTAGTATTTTCTCCTTCATTTCCACCCTGGTGAATCTGACGATTATATGCCTTGGGGTTGCTCTTCTTGAGGAATATCTTTGTAGTGTTCTCTGTATTTCCTGGACTTGAATATTGGCCTGCCTTGCTAGGTTGGGGAAGTTTTCCTGGATAATATCCTGAAGAGTATTTTCCAGCTTGGATTCATTCTCTCTGTCGCATTCAGGTCCACCTGTCAAACGTAGATTAGGTCTTTTCACATGGTCCCATATTTCTTGGAGACTTTGTTCATTTCTTGTTACCCTTTTTTCTCTAGTCTTGCCTTCTCATTTTATTTCATTGACTTGATCTTTGACCTCTGGTATCCTTTCTTCTGCTTGGTCAATTCGGCTATTGAAACTTGTGCATGCTTTGTGAAGTTTTTGTGTTGTGTTTTTCAGCTCCATTAATTCACTTATATTCCTCTCTAAGTTGTTCATTCTCATTAGCATTTTGTTAAATCTTTTTTCAAGATTCTTAGTTTCTTTTCATTGGGTTAGAACATGTTCTTTTAGTGCAGAGAAGTTTCTTATTACCCACCTTCTGAGGCCTGATTCTGTCAATTCATCACACTCATTCTCCATGCAGCCTTGTTCCCTGGTAACTCAGGTCAATGAATCTTATTTCTCTTAACTGAGTTTCTGATAAGGACTAGGTTGGAGTAACTTTATATCATACCCTTTAATTAACAGATATATTGAGTATACCTCCTTGGTGTTGCCAGCCAAGGAAAAACCATAAACTTACATAATCAGAGTCGTTTTTCTATGGCTTAAGTCTTACCAGAAAGCTGCATCCCTTCTTCTTGGGAATAAAATGAGAGTTATTTTTTCCACAGAACTACAGTATTCCTCAAGAGATAATTGTGGATTTTTTTAAATAACACATTTTTAAAGAAGTGGTCACAGTCTGAAGTTTTTAATGCTAGAGATTTGCCATAATTTATTATATATGTAACTTGATGGACATCTAAAACCTAAACTATGATTTTCTGTTTTAGTAAAACATTCATAGATATCTAGTGTTGAACCATACAATTTATCTTCTAGTCTCCAAGATAAACATAATGTGTGGATTTTAGCTTCAGTTACTAAATGTGATTTATATTAATACTAGATAGTCAAAGATCAAATAAAGATAGAAGTCTCTACAGTTCCAGAAAAAAATTTCTGAAAATGTATCTATAACTCTTCTTTTAAAATTTTATTATTATTTTATTAGAAAAATCATTTATGTTCCTGGTAGATAGAGAATATGAGTAAAATTAGAGACACATATTCTTACCAACAAGAGAAAACCAAATAATATTTCTTTCTGTTTTTTTCTAGGTCTTTTATAAATATATACAATTTATACTTCACAGCCCATTTTTGTACACAGAGTCAAAAGCTGATGAAAATAAAATAAAATGTGCCAACTAGCTTTTTTTGTTTGTTATAGATATAACATTTTAATAGAAGATATTTTGTATTTTTAACTTGTCAGCTCCCAGTGAAGAACACTAATTGGAGAAGCCTAATTTTTCAACTTTTCAAGGGAGAAACAGCATACATTTTATATTAAATGTCTAGTAATCTAATGAGCCTATAAATAAGAGATAGGAAAGGATTCCATTTTAAAAAGTTATATAGAGTATAGACTTTTGTGCACTGGTAAATATAAACAAGATAACAATGTTGGGAACCTCCATACAAAGTGGTCCTTGAATGATTTTGAGGTAGAAAATATCTTTCATATATAGATAAACTGCTGTATTTTTTCTGACTTTCTCTGAGTAATGACTGAATGTTATCATTCAGGGGACTTAAAATTCTGGCTAAAATAAGGCATTCAGTATTTAAATAAATCGTTAAAATGTACATAAAAAGTAAATTAAATATGGTCACAGATTATCTTGCTATGTCACCCTTGTTATTTCAAGGTTAATCTGAGCTGAGTATATTGTTTGCCAATAGGATAGAATGTGAGAGACAATGTAAGGTAAATAGCATTCTGAGACATCTGAGGCTATAAACTGCCTTGCTGCTTTTACTTTGGTGTTTTGGAACACTTATTTTAGGGGAAGCAAACTCCATGTAAGCAGTGCAAGCCTAAGACTCGCCCAAGGTAGTCACAGAAAGAGTAGCAGACACCTGAAGCTTCTGGCTGTTCATCTTTTCAAGCCCAGGTACCAGATTTGAATGAAGAAGCTGTTAGAGGACTTCATCCTCAGCTGCTCTGTGGCTGAAACTCTATGAGGGACCTGAAGCTGAACATACACTCTGTAGAACCACAGGTGAAGAAAAAGTAAGCTACTAAGTTTTGGAGTAGTTTATGATACAATAGTAACTAGGTAACTGGAACACCTAGCTTGTAACTAAAAAGTCAGCCTATAGTCAACTTATCAGTCTCATAGCAGGAACATTAAAGAGCATTTAAATATGTACTTTTGATGAAGTAGAACATTTCTTGAAAGGGATCAGGAGACCTAGGATTGAGTCCTAGTTCTACAACTGCAAGATACGTACACTTGGGCAGGCGGTTAACCTCTTTCAGTTTTGGTTTCATCCTCTATAAAATGAATGACTGGGACAAAACGATTTCTAAAATATTGTAGAGATCTAAAATGCTTGAGTTAATAACTTGGAATCAGTAACAGGTAGTCCCTGGTTGCCTGTACTTTTTAATTCCCTTAGGCTCTTAAGTGCCATCATAACCAAGCAGGGAGAAAATAAGAAAATTATGAGTCCCATTGATGGTAACTTGACTGTTTCACATATTCCCTCTGAGCAATTTTTGGCTATGCCAGGAATATAGCAGTCATGTAGTGGGAAGGTTTTGCTGAATCATAATACCTTAGAAGTAGAAAATTAGATTCATGCAGGATGAGCAAGCCTATGTTTCAAATTTATTTCCAGAAGGAATCTGTGATTAGAGTCTTTGCTATAAAGGAATTAGGTGATGACTTTCTTTCTTTCTTTTTTTCTTTTTGAGAAAGCATCTTACTCTGTCTCCCAGGCTGGAGTGCAGTGGCACAATCTTGGCTCACTGCAACCTCTGCCTCCTGGGTTCAAATGATTCTCCTGCCTCGGCCTCCAGTAGCTGAGACTTCAGACACATGCTACCATGCCTGGCTAATTTTTTATTTTTAGTAGACATGGGGTTTTCACTATGTTGGCCAGGCTGGTCTCAAACTCCTGACCTCAGGTGATCTGCCTGCCTTAGCTTCCCAAAGTTTTGGAGTAGTTTATGATACAATAGTAAGTAGGTAAGTGGAACACCTAGGCTGTAACTAAATTACAGGCATGAACCACTGTGCCCAGCTGCTAGATACTTGACTTTCTAAAGGAGAAAACACAAAACTCATGATTAACTCAAGTTTTAATTTGCTGGAGGGAATTTGAAATCCCCTTTTGCTTTTAATGTTGCACCAAAATCTGCCTACATGTCAACCTCTGAGGACTTTGGATTTGTTATATGAAAAGATCTTTAGTGAAGACTAACTAAATGTATTATAATCACTGTATGTGGCAGGGTAAAAGTCTAGAACCCATGTTTTCCCTTCAAATGATTTATAACACCTCCAGGAGAAAACACATGTTTAAAAAATAAAAGTATTAATAATGAAATAAAGTAATATAGGAGATGTTAATATGTTATATAAATAACCACTTTCAGGGTTTTTAGACTGAGAGTTTTGTATATTCTACTAGGGGCCACGTTTAACTCCTTTTGACAGCAGCATATTTGATGGTCATTAGGAAATCTGGGTTTAGAGGCAGGAAAGAAGTAAGATTGGCGAAAGGAAAAGAAAAGGAAGATGATTTGTGAGATGCATTCATAAGAGGGTTTTACCTTCTCAGAGATGGTGGGAGCATGATCACACACACACACACACACACACACACACACACACACACGCAATCTGAACCTTCTTTCTCTTCCCATTTAAAATGTTTAATTGGTTATAACTACTTGCAGTGTTCTGTCCCTAGCATTACTATTTCTCTGGCAAAGATGGAGTAAGGTGGGGAGGTTTTTCACCTTGACCCAAGTGATTTGAAATGCATTCAGTCTTCATATCATCATAGAACAGCAAACAAGATTATACTAAGGGTTCATATAATGGGGCAGAGTTTTCAGCTTTCTCAGCTTGAGTCTAATTTAGAGTGAGCTCTCTTGAACTTGTCTAGAGAACTTGGACCTACAGGAAGAGCTTGTCTGGAGAGCAGACCTACAGGAAGCCTCGTTTGCCTCAAGATCAAGGTCCTCAGTGATCACTACATTAGGGTATTCCTGGAATGCCTTTTTATTTTGGGATGAGTCCCTATTTAAGCAAAATGCATGTGCTGCATACCTGTGTGGTGCTGCTGAATGGTATGTGTAGCTTGAATATCTCATATTTAAGCATTGCTTAATGTGTGTCTGAGCTTCAGCCATACATTCATTTACTTATGCATTTTGCCTATACATATTTACTTTTACTCTTTTCCAATACTTTTACCTACAACATTCAAACTTTCCTACCTCATACACTTCCATTTAATGTCTCCACTGATCTGCCTCAAGAAAGAGGTCAAGTACCATCTCCTTAAGCAAACTGCAATAGCTTTGACAAGGCACCTCATAGCACACTGCAAACCTCTCATGTGCTTTGCGATGCTGTTTACACTAGTTTCTATACCCCCACTTAACTATAAACTCCTTGAGGGCAAGGATCATGTTTTGTTTTCTAATTTTTATTTCAGATTTAGGGGTACATGTGTGGGTTTGTTATATGGGTTTGTTTATATATATATAAATTGTGTGACACAGGAGTTTTATGTAAAGGTTATTTTGCCACCCAGGTAATAAGCATAATACCTGATAGGTAGTTATTTTTGATTCCCACCCTCAAGAAGGCTCAAGTGTCTGTCATTCCCTTCTCTGTGTCCATATGTACTCAATGTTCAGCTCCCACATATATGTGAGAACATGTAATATTCGGTTTTCTGTTCCCGTGTTAGTTTACTTAAGATTATGGCCTCCAGCAACACCACACATCTACAACCATCTGATCTTTGACAAATCTGACAAAAACAAGCAATGGGGAAAGGAGTCCCTGTTTAATAAATGGTGTTGGGAAAACTGGCTAGCCATGTGCAGAAAGCAGAAACTGGACCCCTTCCTGACACCTTACACCAAAATTAACTCCAGATGGATTAAAGACTTAGACATAAGACCTAACACCATAAAAACCCTAGAAGAAAATCTAGGCAAAACCATTCAGGACATAGGCGTAGGCAAGGACTTCGTGACCAAAACACCAAAAGCATTGGCAACAACAGCCAAAATAGACAAATGGGACCTAATCAAACTCCACAGCTTCTACACAGCGAAAGAAACAGTCATGAGAGTGAATCGGCAACCAACAGAATGGGAAAACATTTTTGCAGTCTACCCATCTGACAAAGGGCTGATAACCAGAATCTATAAAGAACTAAAACAGATTCAAAAGTGGGTGAAGGATATGAACAGACACTTTACAAAAGAAGACATACATGAGGCCAACAGACTATGGAAAAATGCTCATCATCACTGGTCATTAGAGAAATGCAAATCAAAACTACACTGAGATACCATTTCACGCCAGTTAGAATGGTGATCATTAAAAAATCTGGAGACAACAGATGCTGGAGAGGATGTGGAGAAATAGGAACACTTTTACACTGTTGATGGGAGTGTAAATTAGTTCAACCGTTGTGGAAGACAGTGTAGTGATTCCTCAAGGACCTAGACATAGAAATTCCATTTGACCCAGCAATCCTATTACTAGGTATATATCCAAAGTTTTCTAAATCGTTCTATAAGAACACATGTGCACACGAATGTTCATTGCAGCATGGTTTACAATAGCAAAGACCTGGAATCAACCCAAATGCCCATTGATGATAGACTGAACAGGGAAAATGTGGCACATATACACCTTGGAATACTATGCAGCCATAAAAAATGGTGAGTTCATGTCCTTTGTAGGGACATGGATTAACCTGGAAACCGGCATTCTCAGCAAATGGACACAATAACAGAAAATCAAACACCACATGTTCTCACTCATAGGTGGGTGTTGAACAATGAGAACACATGGACACAGAGAGGGGAGCATCACACACTGGGGTCTGTTGAAGGGCAATAGGGGAGGGACAGCAGGGGGTGGGGAGTTGGGGAGAGATAACATGGGGAGAAATGCCAGATGTAGGTGATGGGGAGGAAGGCAGCAAATCACACTGCCATGTGTGTACCTATGCAACTATCTTGCATGTTCTTCACATGTACCCCAAAACCTAAAATGCAATAAAAAAATAAATAAAAAAATGATTATGGCCTCCAGCTCCATTCATGTTGCTGCAAAAGATGATCTTGTTCTTTTTATGGCTGTGTAGTAGTCCATGGTGTATATGTTCCACATTTTCTTTATCCAGTCTACCATCGATGGTCATTTAGGTTGATTCTATGTCTTTGCTACTGTGCCTATTGCTGCCATGAATGTATGCATGCATGTGTCTTTATGGCAGAAAGATTTATGGTCCTTTGGGTAGATATCCAGTAATGAGATTGCTAGGTCAAATGGTAATTCTGCTTTGAGTTCTTTGAGAAATTGCCCAATTGCTTTTCACAATGGCTGAACTAATTTATATTGCTACCAGCAGTGTGTAAGCATTTCCCTTTCTCCAAAACTTTGCCAGCATGTTATTTTTTGGCTTTTTAGTAACAGCGATTCTGACTGGTATGAGATGGTATCTCATTGTTGGTTTTGATTTGCATTTCTCTAATGATTAGTGATGCTGAGCATTTTTTCATACGCTTGTTGGCCATGTGTGTGTCTTCTTTTGAGAAGTGTCTATTCATGTCCTTTGCCCACTTTTAAATCAGATTGTTTTTTCTTGTTGATTTGTTTAAGTTCCTTAAAGAGTCTGGATATTAGTCCTTTGAAGGACTGTGTTTTTATACCTGTGTTCTCAGTGTCTAATTCAGTATTTTAAAATCAATTAATAAATGAGTGCTAGAACTAGAGAAAAGTGGAAGGTATTTTCAATTGGGCAATATTTGATATAATTCAATATATCTTTGTTAGTTTTCTAATGCTGCTGTAACAAATTACCACACACTTAGTGGCTTAAAACAACAGAAGATATTACTTTTCAGTTTTGGAGATTATAAATTCTAAAATCAAGTGCCAGTAAGGCTGCATTTTAAAAAAATAGAATCTCAAGAAAAGAAACCATTGACTTGCCTTTTCTAGCTTCTGGAGGCTGCCTGCATTCTTTGGCTCATGGTCTCTTCTTCCTTCTTCAAAGCCAGCAGTGTAGCTTCTTCAAATCTCTCTGATTCTGACTTTCTTCTTCCATTGATAAGAACTCTTGTGATTACATTGAGGCCACCTACATAATCCAAGATAAACTTCCCCTCTCAAGATTTTTAATAATATCAGCAAACTCCCTTTTGCTACGTAGATAACATATCCACAAGTTGTGGGTATTAGTACCTGGACATCTTTGTGGGGCAATTATTCTGTCTGCAATATCTAGGATGTCTATTAGCAACTGTGGTTAAGTGACTGGTATTCTGGCTAAGACTGGAAGGAGGAGGCTCACAATCTGACAAGATAAAGCTGCATTTTATACTCCTACCTCTAAAAGTTTGTCTTCTTGGATTAACTAGGAAATAAATATAGTGATTCATAGATAATATCGGAAAATTTCATGACTTAATGTTGTCTGCTCTCATATTGAAGAAGCTTTCTTCTAATAACTAGATATGACTCTCTAGACAAATGATAATAACAGTAACAACATCAACATGTGTTATCTCCCTCCTTGAAAGTAATAATCATTGCTGCAACAAATAACAACAGTTGCACATTTATATTGAATGGGAAGATTTCTAAAACCATTAATACCTGGGACTTTCTCATCAAAGATTCTTATTTAATTGGTCTGGGGTGGGTTCCCCATAGTACTATTTGAAAAGCTACCCAGGTGATTTTAATATTTCAGAGGTTTCATTTGGCATATTCATATCCATTATAAGTTATTAAGCTAGTAGTTTCTCTGGTGTCAAGTTGGAAAGACTAAGAACTGTGCAAACTGCAAGTTCAGCATGATTAAACCATATTAAATTCTTCCCGACAATTTTCTCATGTTTCAAAGAGAAACTGTAGTTAGAAATTTGAGATGATATGCGTTTACCTGTAAGTTAACTTCATGAATCTCTCTTTACTTTTGATATAGACAGCAGAGATACATTTCAGGAGAAATGATTTGATGTTTTCAAGGTGTGGTAGAGCTTGAGAGCATATAGAGCAAGAAGAAATTGAGCACTAAGAAACTGATCTTGCTTTTGTCTGAAAGTGGCTAAAAAAAACCCTAATTAATTGTTTCATAATAGTTTGATTCAAAAAGCAATGTAATGCAATCCACAAGGACTGGTGGATTTGGGGATGCATCTGAGCAAACTATGATGATTATAAATAAGGAGAAGGGCTCAAACTTTTTCCCCATAGAGGAAATGACAAGGTTTCCCAATGTACCAATGCTTTGCCAATATGGCCGTAATTATATTGTTCTTTAAAAATATACTGCAAGATGCACTACCTGTCAGAATGGCGGCCACGTTATACTTCTTAAATCACAATGAACATTGTATTATCCAGAAAAATAGTGTTTCCTAAGCTAGTAAGTTACAAGATACATTTTATCTGCACCTTACTCATCAAAATCACTATATTCTGACTATAATGCCTACAGATTTCATTATGTATCAGAATGACTATTTTATTTTGGTGATGATGCTCTAAGTATTCACCCCTGGTTGAAGATAACAGAGGAAATTCAAGAAATGTTCTAGCTCTTCATACTGACATATCTGTTGAATGTGTCTGCTTTATGAGCTTGGATTTCTTTTTTGTCAAAGTGTTGTCAGTTCAGGTAGTAATTCTAGGCAAAAAAAAAAAAAAAAAAAAAAGGTAGAGCTCTCCCTAGAAACTCATAGTACTGTGACATTGTCATCTTTTGTTAGTCATATTTTTTAATACACTTCAACATATTCCCCTGATGTCTTCTCGTAAGTGCCTGCTATGCAGCTCATTGCTCCACAACAGAAGAGAAGTCATGGCAGTAATTTGAACCTTATCAAATATAATGTTCTTGATTCACTAGGAATGGAATGCGTTCTGTGAGCTAGAGGATCCATCTTTTTGAAATTTAGAAATTTCATTTAAACATTTATTAGGCCCTTGTCTATTTGGATAAGTTATTTAGTTTAAGGACAGTACAAAGCATCGTGGCCAATAAATTTTGACATTTAACATAAATAGTACTACTGTGTGTTTTCCCATAAACAAATAAACAGCTAGCAGATGTGCTGTTTTCTCTATTTAGCTCTGCATTGACCTTCAAGAAATATATTTTTTCTCTGAAAAATCTCATATATTTTAAAAGATGCCCTTTCACTTCCTCTCTATCTAAAAACATTGTTGAGGTATGTTTTCTCCTATTGTTCCCCAAACTTACTATAGAAGTGGACCCTAATTATTGCCATTTATGTAGTTATGTGGAAAATAGAAAGTCTCAGACATGAATGGTCCACCCAATAGATAAACTCTTCTAAGTATATTCTCTCTATATTTCTAGTTCACCAACTTCAGCCTATATTAAAGTGGAAGAAATATTTTTTTCCACTATATAGAGTCGATAAGGGAATACAGAGGAAAATGAATTCATCTTGAAGCTGCTTTTGTTCTTGTGCTTAATTGTAAGCTGTAGCGAAGCTGACAGCACACATTAAGGGAAAGGGACACCTTCCGTTTCTCTAATGCATCACTAATGCGGTCTCAGTGGCTTTATTGGAAAGAAAGACAAAATGCTCTAACGACGTCTGCTGTGCTTGAGAGTAAAGCTGGACAAAAAGATAATGCCCTGTGTTCCAAATACAGAATGCGTCTTTTTTTTAAATGCATTTGAAGGGTATTTGTGCTTCTTTATGAATACATTGTGTTTCTTATGTGTATCTTTTCAGTGTACAGGCTTAAAACTTTTCCACAAATAGCAAGTAAAACTAAACATAAGAAACTATCACTTTTAACGAAGTCAGGCACAAAAGGAAAATGCGACTTTCCTAGGTTGAAGGAAAAATAAAAAGTCGGGGTGGTATTTCTAGAGCGCTCCACTCACAACGTCATGGTTGGACTTACATGGTCTTCAATCTGCAAGATTTCTTATGGTTTTAAATTTTCTGCCTCTCTGTTTTCCCTGGGATGGTAGTCACATATTCTGGTGTGGGAAAATTTAGTTAATGAAGGTTTTCTTAAACTTGGCTGCATTGCTGCTGTGCATACTGAGGCAAATCTAACAGTGATCCTAAACATCATCAACTTCTGATGCTTGTGTTTGCAGAGCCATAATATTTTTGAATTGCAACACGCCTTGGAAATAATCCAGGTATAGTCCATCATTTTCCCCCTGAAAATAAATATTCAGGCCCTCTAGTGAGAATGTGTTAGTCATGCTTGTAACTTCTGAGTGAAAACATAAACCAATGTAGTTGCTGACCTTAAGTGGGCCCCCAGGGGCAATTTTGGCAGAACTTCCCTTCTTTCTAGGCAGAAATTCACATGTGCACTAGAAGGTCCATTGTTTAAAGCAATATGCATTTGTCGATTTAATTAATAAAACAAAATGTGATCCTCTGATGGACTGCCTAAAGTGGCTACCCTTGCAGGGATTTTCTTGTGAGTTAAGACAGTATACTTCCAAGTACTCCTTTAGAAGAAGTAAAACATAAAATTAACAGACAATGTGGGGAGCATTATTCTGGGCCTGCTGCTGTCTGAATTCATGTAGTTTAGGGTGATGCTTCCCTAAAACTGTCTAAAAAGTGGTATTAATTCACAACAGAGTTTTTTTTTTTAATCAGTTCAAGGCTAAATGAAAATTTAAATAAATAGAAAAAAAATGATTTCAAAATATTTTAAATTTTTTCAGTTTAAAATATAGCCCTTTACTCTGAGATGAATTCCTTTCCATTTTTCTGAAAACTAAATGTCTATTGTCTTATGAGATAATTGTGCTACTACATGATAAGGTTTTTTCTTCCATCATCTTTACTTGAAAAAAATTGCCAACACTATACTTCATTTGTACATGAAATCAAATGTTTGTTTGGTACTTCTTGACTTCACACCTTGGTGGCGTTTACCATGTCAAGGATAGGGGTCTCTGGGGATGGGTAGGAGGTCTTGTAGCCTGGCTGCTGGGTTAATAATGAGGCACTTGCACAGATAAAGTAGTAAACCATTATAAGCTGCCACCCTACCCACAAAACAGTGACCCTTGGCTCTCCATAGAACACACAAAGCTCAGACTGTTTTTCTTCTGCCATATGTTCCTCCATATCCTTTATCTTCCATGCTCTTTGTTCTTTTCTGGGTAGCATAGGTAAATGTCCCAAAGCCTGATCAATGAATGACTTTAAGCTGCCTACTTGATCAAGACATCCTATGTCAAATAATAATAATAATAATAATGAATCGAAATTTTTGTCAGTGGTGGAAGGAAAAATTAAAACTGCACAGATTTGCAAGGCAGGAGAGCGCTACGAATGTCCCAGACTCTTACCAGTTTGTGAGTACACTTAAGGTCGCCTTAGCAGTTGAACTTCCAGTCCACTGATTGTGTGGCTTTTATGTGCCTGATGGGAGACATTTGTCATCTTCTCCAAGGTCCTTCTCTCCTGTGCTATCTCTTGCACACGTTAAAGTAGACTATCAGAAGGTACCCACATCAGTCCAAACTGCAGATTGCGCATTCCCTGGTTCCACATTGCTGATCTCGGTTCCTCCACAACTTTCTGACCTGTTGCTGCACATTTCCAAATTGTCACCTCCCGTTCCCTCTCTAAAAACACTCCCACATCCCTTCCTGCAGTTCTGGGGCTCTGGACCTTCCTCAGACTGCTGCTCTTCAAAACTGACCTCAGGGTTACTGCTCTTCCATATACTATCTTGACTTAAGCATGGATACAGATTCTTTCCTGTGTTTCCCACGTTACAACTGAAGCTAAACCTCTCATCTCAGCCCCCTGCCTCCTAGGTGGAACATCTCTATATATATATTTACTGGGCTGTTTTCTTGTGACAGAGGCCTGTACACCTCAATCCTCAGGAACATGTTTAAACACATACACACTTTGAAGTTCAGGCTAGAAACTTGAGATCCTTCTTCATCTTTAAGACCCACCCTCCCCAAATTCCTAATTTGAAATCCTAAGATCTGTATCTTTTTAGGATAGCTGAGAATTTAAATGCCCAAGTCTTTCAAGGGAAATGAATATAAGTGAATGTAAGTGAATATAAGTGAATATAACTTTAATATAAGTGGGTGTAGCTTTGCCCACCAGCCAAACCAAAGCTGTCACATGAGCATACAATAGTCTTACAGGAGAGCATTCCGGGTTGTGCTGTGATACTACATACATGGCATAAAGAACGTGGTCTAGTTAGAGCCTGACTTCCTGAGAGTTGCTTAAATTAGATCTTTCAGGTGCTTCCAAAATGTTAAATTTCTCAGGAAACTTTTGAGGTTCTAAATTTACCTGGATATCTAGAACAAGTTTGCGATTTGGTGGCAAGGTTATGGAAGAGGGTCTGCTGCTTTGGAAATGGATTAAGGGGAAGAAGTTTGTGCCTTACTTCACTCTGATAGTGGGATTTTAGGAGAATAGAAGTGATGGTCACTGTTTGTCCCACAATAGGTGACAAACTAAGCCTGTTGGTAAAAGCCCTCAGAAGAGGAATGAGAAGCACTAAAAAAGAAAGGATTGCTTCAGTGGAATGGATCTTTTCATGGTAACAAACGTTCAGTGTTTTAAGTTAGGTTTTCTGGGAAATAAGTTCTAATATGAAGATCTGTATGTAGGATATTCATTGGTGAATGACTTTGTGGGGACAGCATCTGTAATTGGGCAGAAGACTGTGAGACAGTTACAATAATTATTAGTCACTCTCATGGGAGTGCTGTTACCTAGATGACTCTTGAGAGGTGGCCTGAATTAAGGCAAGAAGTACAGCCTTTTTTATCCCATCTCAACTAGTCATTGCATGGGAACTGCCAGTAAGGAAGCATAACGTGGACAAAAAAATTCCCTTTGGCCCAGAGCAATGCCTGATAAGGGATTCAGCTGTCAGCTATCAGCAAACACTCTCTGCCTCTAAGGAAATAGGTGACTCCATTTTGATGGGGTATCAGGGTGGTGAATTCAGGCCATAGCACTCAGGAAGCCCTGGGTGTAAACTAAAGGAAACCATGAAATGTGTAAATTCTCTGACTCTGCTGTTAAAAAGAGGTCACAAAAGTATAACTAAATAAATAGGTTTTTATTATGCATATATTATTTGAGAATATTTGTATCTTCGTTGATTGCAAATGTTGCCTGTCAGCCATAATAAATTTCACCTGAGAGCCTGTGAGGATGAAGTGAGAAAACATATATAAACATTTTTGTAAATGCCACAAGAAAGAAGAGAATGAGGGTACACAGAGCATAGGAACCAGGGCCAGGAGGTATAGAAAGAAGCTTGTCTAGAAACAAAGGTGTCAGGGAAGAGAAAATTAGTAGAGATTAGATGAGCTTGAGAAAAAGGTAAACTTTTTGTGCTGTTTTGAATGGAAAACACTGCTCCTCTGTAAGTCCCATTATCACTGTATTTAAGAATTTAAAATGATGTTAAAGGTTTTCTTTCTGGTTTTAGATGAGGCTGAAAGGTCATTTTTTTTCCTCCTGCCATTATGATTTTTCTCCCCAGGGCCATGTAAATGGCCCAGCATTCCCTGTGCTAGACTAAGAGTAAGCCTTTCATCCTCTATCAAAATGCTGTCTATTTAGGCTCTTTCTAATATCTACTTATTCCACCCCACGGGATACTCTGATTTATGACTGCAAAAATCATTTTCTACATATCAAAAAATTTAAATAGAATAAAGAGCGGTTCTAGTCACCTTGCTAACCAATTGATAATTTGATTACCTTCATTCAAGTGACAGACCCCAGGTGCATGTTGCAGTGATAATCTTTGCAAATACTATTTTGAGGCCCAGTTTGACATAGACATTGACAAGCTGGAACTCAAAAGGCCATATTAAAATTAACGTGCTGTCACATAGGAAATTTAATTTGCTTGTATCTAAGCAAACACAAGGATATCTTCTGAGATTTTATGCTTTTTTAAATATCTGCAGACTAAAAGTTCAATTAGTCTGTTGCACAAAGTTATTCACTCATTTTTTCAGATTATAATTTTTGGGTACTTACATAACGGCTTGTATAAGAAATACATAAGATTTTAGTGTTCTTAGGGACTCCATAGTGACTACAACTTCAGGCTTTAGATTTAGATAATCTGAATTTCGGATTCCAACTCAGTACTACTTGTGAAATTACATGAAATTTGCTTAACTTTTTAAAATTTCAGTTGACTCTAATGTAAATGGAAATAATATTAATGATCAACTTATAGGGTTATTGAAAAGACTGAAAAGCTAAGTATTTGATAGTGCCTGCACATAGTAACCCCTCAATAAATGGTACCTCTCTCTATATGTATGTCTATATGAAAATTTTATACATAATATACACATTGATATGTATATAATCTATATGTATACTAAGTAATGTGTATGTACCTGTGTATGCAAACATACATGTATATATGTGTAATGTATACATATAATATGATGTATTAAATAATAATACAATAAAATTAAGTGGTAAGAATCATTTATAGATTCAGATAATGTGACAGATAATGGGGTGCTAGCATACCAATATTTAGACAAATCTTCATGGACTAGTTGGGGTTCTTACTAAGGCTTGCAGGCCGGTAATCAGGGAAACAAAATGAAGCCACTCTTCAGAGGCAGATGGGGATTTGTAGAATAACCCTGGGAACTGAAGCTGGATGCCTATGCAAAATAAAGTCAATAATTGGCATTATTCTTCTTTTAAAAGTTGATACAACATGATAGCTAACCACCATTTCAAAACTAAACTTTTCTCGTTAAATTAGTTAAGAGTTGAGGAAGACAAATTACTTTTATGCCATGGAAATTTTTTTCCACCCTAAACATTGAAGTCCACAGATATTAGAATGAATCCAAAGGCTATGCTTTTAGTTTGTTTTTTAAAAGAATAAATACCATAATCATCGAAGATTTGTGAAAGTTGGTAATATACAAATGCATCTGTTTGCATTTGATTGATGACATCAAAGGCCCTTTGGTAGGGTTTTCTGATTTTTGCCCTCAGCTTCTGAAACATTAAAAAGGATTTTGAAATGAGCCTTTATTTTTAGAATGTTTTTGGCCAAAATGGAAGTATATATTAAAAGTATTTCTTCAGAGAAGTATTGGACTCTTGCTTGGATGTGGCTAATTCAAGCTTGTTTCTAGAGAGACATGATGTTATTAAACCTGAGTTTGACTTCATAATGTGGTAAGATCTTCTAGGATGTTTTCTTAACAGTTATATTTCAGTGGGTTGTGAGGATCCACCTCTTCCATAATATTTTTTAAAGAGATAAATATTAGGAAATGTATGCTCACTCAACTTTAGGTACTAAATATCTGCTTTAAATATTTATGGTCACTTTAAAAGTATATTTTCTTGCATAGGACTATCTACTGTTAGGAGTTGGAGGACAGGAACCAAACACAGGGTAATTTTACAGAAATTGATGTCTCAATTAATTGTTCTGTTTCAAGATGAACAACAGTTTTCTTACTTCTCATTCACTTTTATGGAATTGGTGATAGCTTCTCATTTATCCACTGGTAATTCTGAAATCTGAATTTCCAGATATGACATATTACTTCTATCCTTAGCTGTATTTCTCACTGTCTTCTAGGCTTTTCTATCCATTATTCCACAATCATGTCAAAGCTAATTTGTCAATGACTGAATTTGTATTTCCATCTTTCTAAAACTGTAACCAAAACAAAAGAAAGAAGCAACCGTAACTCTCCATTTTGTTCCCTTTGCCAACAGAAAGATCTCTGTCGAAGGCTGCAAAATTTAAATTCCTCTTTGCTATTTCTCTTTCGTGTATTCTCCTTTGAAGTACCTTTCAGATTGAGCCTATCCTTTTAACAGTGTTAAGCCTCCCCTACTTTTAGTCCATTAGACAGTGAGGTGACTCATTTAAAAGCACACTGTTAGCCTGCTTTTCTGAGGCATTATCGGCCCTGTTACATAATCCATAGGACACATCCCATTTTTCAAGGTCATCTATTCCTTGTTCCTACCTACCTATCAACTCAACTGACTCCCAGCACCAAGATAGCATGTTCACACACGTGAATGCTCACCTATCCAAGTCAAACCATCATGCTCTTTCTCCTGTGCATGCTACACTCAGGTTCCTTTCCCTCTACTGATTTACACTGTAGACAGTATGAAAATATCCTCCCTTGACCTTTTGCTGTATAAACATCATGACTCAGTTTGGGGTCTGTTCAGATAGATACTGAACCAGTTTGTCTCCTTTGATGTAGCATCCTCCACTATTCAAATTCATCTTTTTACTTCCTCTTTGAAAGTGTTTTGCAAGTAGACAGAATCTCACAAACTATTATTTAGTTGTATTACTTAAACTATTATTGTTACTGATGGCTTCACGTGCATGTTTGAATTCTGGAGCCTATTGTCTAACATGGCACTGTATATGTAGTAAGTACTTATTTTTTGGAGTATTGATTGATTATGTCTCTCTTTAAGGGTTAAATATCACATTCAGGTTCTTGGTAACCATGATCTTACTCAAAAATAATTTGTATACAAAAGTTGTTTTTTTTTAATGACTGTAGACCTGAATCAATCCTTTAAGAAACAGAAATGGCTTTCAGGTTGGGTCTAAAAATCACCACTGTCTTCAGAAATTTATACATAAGAAATTCTGAAGCAAATACATTGAAGACTATATAATAAAAATGTACATTTATGCTTCCATTCTTATCCACATATATCATTGTCAAAGAGACAAGACCGTAAATAGAAAAGGCCCTGAAGGCAGCAGCTGCAGATGCTGAACAACGAATGAACAATGAAAAACAGCAAGAAAGAGATTGTGGGACCATATGCTGATTATTTGAAGAATATTTTTAGTTACAGCAGAGTAATTCATGTCACAAATACTTATTGAACATTTCTATGAGGGGAACTTGCTGTCTAGGAACTATGGGGTACAGAAATAAAACAAGATAAAATATAATAATAGAGTCATATATCTATCTATAAGTAATAAATATATTAATATAATTACTATTTCTTAGGGACCCACCATTTGGTATGCACTGTGCTAAGTGCTTCACATATATTCATATAATCTCATTTAATAGTCACAGCCATCCTAAAAAGTAGATTTTTTTCTCCTGTTTAAGAAACTTAAATTTAATGATCTTACCCAGACCATATAATAACAGGTGGAAATCTGATTCAAGTCCACTTGTGGCTGACTTCAAACCCCATCACACTCTGCCTTCTGACATAGCTCTGAAGGAGTTACTAAGTCTTTCTAAAAAATAAAGGCTTCTTTATGAAGGAGGCCCTTGGCATGTGTTTAGAAAGGTGAGTTTTATGTTGGCAGATGGAGGCAGGAAGAGAGGAAGTGCTGAGCAGTTCTAGGCTGGGGCTTCAGCTTGGGAGATAAAGCACAAAAGTAGAACTGAATAGAGTATATCAGTGTAACAACTGTAGATTGTTCAGTAATGTTCAGGTTAGGGGGTAGATGACAGGAGAAACCAAACTTAAGTTGGTAGAAGCCACACCACATAACAACACTGGTCAGAGTTTATACGTTATCCTACAGAGAATGGTGACCCACTGAGACAGCTAAGCAGGAAAACATAATCAGATGGCCATGTTAGGAAGGCTGTTGCATTTGCGGTATGGAAGATGGATAGGAGGAGAACAATAATAAGGATATGGAAATAATTAGAATGAGAGATGGTGGAATTCTGAACAAAAGTTGTACAACAGTATATGAAGAGGAGTCAACAGACCTGAGAAATATTTTTGGAGGTTGATTAATAGGGCTTAGTAATCAATTTGCTGTGGAGAGAAAAGAGAGAGATGAAGATGGCCTAAGGTGGTACCATCCTTAGATCCAGGCAAAAGTGTTCCTCGCTCTAACCTCAAGTTTTACGTAGTCCTGCTCTGGCCGGTTTCCACAGGGTGTGAAATCTGCCGAACAAAGGACCTAGCTAAGCTGAGTTTACACTTTCTCTTCCAAACCATGCTCTGAGTACCTGGGACAGAGAATACCCTGTCCAAACTACTCTTACACTACTGCCAGGGCTAAGTGGGCCTCTTGCCAGCCTCTTTCTCATGAGGATAAATCAGACCACTACCTATATATCCTTTGGTCTGAAAGATAGACAAAGGCCAGTTGTTTGGGAGTAGGTGGGCAGAAACTAAACATGTCGGATAAGGCCTTACAAGTATTAGGGATAAGCCTTCTCTCAGGTTACTTATTTAGGTAATTGGAGGGGGCAGTAAAGAAACAACATTGTGAATAGAGGAGAAGAAGCAGGTTCGAGGAAAAAGCAAATAACTTGGCTTGAGATATTTGTGAGATATCTAATGCTGCACTCTAGACAGTTGGAAACAATATAAACTTCAGGTGAGAGATGTAAGACATTGATATGGTTTGGCTGTGTCCCTACCTATATTTCACCTTGAATTGTAGGTCCCATAATCCCTAAGTGTTGTGGGAGGTAATTGAATCATCGGGGCAGTTTCCCCCATGCTATGCTTGTAATAGTGAGTGAATTCTCATGAGATCTGATGTTTTATAAGCATCGGGCATTTCCCCTGCTGGCATTCATTCTCTCTTCTGCCACCAGTGAAGAGGTGCCTTCCACCATGAAGGTAAGTTTCCTGAGGCCTCCCTAGCCAACCAGAACTGTGAGTCAATTTAACCTCTCTCCTTATAAATTACCCAGTCTCATGTATTTCTTCATAGCAGCATGAGAATAGACTAATACAGACATAGAAAAAGAAATCATCAACACACAGCGGGAGGTCAAAGGTGTGAATGGAAAACTAAAGTAGATTTCCCACTTTGTCTCTCAAGGAGAGAAGATGATCAGTTATGAAATAGAATCTTAGAGAGCAGCTGTATTTTCTGGGTGATCAAAAGATGAGGAAAATCAGGAAAGTGTAAAGAAACTGGAATAAAGGATCCTTGGATAACCCTGCCATAGCATTGCTTCTTTCTTAAGAGCATGAAATAGCAAGTTGTGAGCAAGTCCATGAGAAAATTTATATACATTATAACAAAAAAGGAAAAGTATTCTTCATTTTTTTTGAATTCTGAAATATGTAAAGAGAATTTTTACTCATAAAATTCATTTTACATGTGTCTGCTAGAAAATAGAAGAAACTCAAATGATGGTATTCATAAAATGCAAAAAGAAAAAGTTGTAAATTTTTAGTTATACCAAATATAAAAGAGATAAATGCTATTCCTACAAGAGTGAAAACGACCAAGATTTTGTTGATGGAGAGTGACAGAAAATTAATTTTATTATGCCAACTCCTTTACAAAATAAGGTAGGTAGCTGGGAGTCTCTGATTTTGTTTGAACTTTTGACATTGAGAAACCAACAGCTAAATGGTGAGAAAACTCATTATGATAATAGCTGATCATTATTTATTATAACTTTCAGTAGAAAATAAAGAGACTGTTTGTTTAGAGCAATTAATAACATCACTAACTATTTGAGTGATGGTTTTCTCTAAGAGTTCTGAATTTCTTTATAAATATAGCCTACTAATTAACTTAGGACTTACTAAGAAGAATGAAATGTCTCCTGAATTTTAGCCAAAATAATCCTTGAAGTAGATCCAATACAATTCTGTTCTTTTTGAATTAGTGCCTAACATAGGGTTGACATATAAAAGAGTTGCTCATGAAAAGAAATATGAAAATTTCAGATTAAGATGGGATCTAAAAATCCTTATTTGCTTTAGCACCCACCAGGGGAAACTAAACGTTTTCACAGCTTGAATTAACTTTAGAGAGGCTTCTAGGCACTGACCTCTCTTATTTTCTTAAAAAAAAAAGAAGTATAATTTTTAAAGTGTTTGTCTGCCTCCTTGAGATGTAAATTAAAAAAAAAATCATCTTGCAAGTTTTACAAGTCAAGACTGTCTTTCCCAATGACCTAGGGTTGTTCTAATTGAAATGTAATTTTCAATAAAGAGAAAGCTCTTTACTTTGTAGAAAAGTAGGAGCCTAACTTCAGTCACCATGTTGCAAGCTGTAAAACTACCCCATCATGAAGATAGGCAGAAGTTCACTGTTCATTTGGGTAAAGCCAATTACCCAAATACAGATGCCATAGTCTTTCAACCCCAGCCTGTCAAAGCAAAGCAAAACTCTCTGCTCTTTACTTTAGCTAAGATGAGTATCCAGATGTAGCTGGACTGCTTCCCCTATGGATGGCAATAGTATTAGAATAAAATCAGTATCTGTTTGCTTAGGTTGATTTTTCTTTAAGAGTGAATGGGAGATCACTAGCAATCTTAGTGAGAGAGCACTTTCAGTGGAACAGAAAGGATGCAGATAAATATATTGGATTGAATGTAATTATGAGTAAGAAACTTAGGAGAGTAAGATAAGCTATCACTACTTCCTCTTTAGCCCTTCCTCTCTTAACTCTTTCTAATATTTTTAAAACCTAGCACTTTAAAATATCGTAACCGGATATATTCAGCTAAATAAAAAGTTCCTTCATTGTAGAGACTATTTCTTTGGACCTTTGCTCATCTCCAGCTCCCAAATGAAATCTGTTAACCACATCAAGCTCTCAGTAATGTTTGTGCAATTAAATGCTTGTATGAGTTTGTGTCGTTTGTAGGGACATGGATGAATCTGGAGAACATCATCCTCAGCAAACTGACACAAGAACAGAAAATGAAACACCGTATATTCTCACTCATAGGCAGGTGATGAAAAATGAGAACACATGGACACAGAAAGAGGAGTACTAAACACTGGGGTCTATTGGGGGGAAAAGGGGAGGGCCAGTGGGAGGGGGAGGTGGGGAGGGATAGCCTGGGGAGAAATGCCAAATGTGGGTGAAGGGGAGAAGGAAAGCAAAGCACACTGCCATGTGTGTACCTACGCAACTGTCTTGCATGCTCTGCTCATGTACCCCAAAACCTAAAATCCAATAAAAAATTAAAAAAAAATTATAGTACAAGATAGAATAGTCATTGTCCTATAAGAGGCAAAAAAGTACTATGAAAGCATAAACATTGCAATAAGGATATTATTGAAAGTTTAAAGTTTTTATTTTATCTTATTAATCCTCTATAATATAATATTATTCAAATTTTTACTTAGAAAAAACACAAGGAATCTGAAAGTTAAATGTCCACTGGGTGGGTTTTCAGATGACGTGAGTTTTTCAGTTAATGTATTAACCTCAATTATGAAGGTTTATTAATTATTATTATTACTGCTAAAGTTAGAATTAAAGAAAAACTAAATTGTTGACACAGACGAAGGGAAATAAGATGTTTCAAAAAGTTTGTTTTAGAAATAATAGTAACATCCTTTTAAAATTATTTTTACAACTAAAGCAACATAACATTTGGAAACAAAAGGTGATATTGGTGATATTGCAATCTGCCTTAGATATTTGACACCTCTATGTAATTTTTGTGGAGCGTATACAGGCAACTAATCTGCTGTAAACCTTTGTCCCATTCACAGCTCTCAGATGGTCATCAAGTTTGGGGGCTCTCAGGTGGTCCTGGTTGACTCACTTCCTCCCTTTTGGTTAGATTCACATCAAAAATACATCTTGGGCACTGTGTGATGTCCAAGAAGTTTATTCTGGCAAGGCTCCTACAAGATGGACAACAGGAGAAAGCTGGAGGCCCTGGCCAGGTGCAGTCAGGGGAAGGATAACTGCCTGAGTGAGAGGGTTTTCATCACAAGACCATTCTCAGAGTTTGGAGGATTCTTCCTCTTCTGTGTACTTCTATTCAGTCTGGGTTAATTGCCAGGTTTTTTTTTCTAAATTCATAAAGTTTAAACCATCTTGTGAGGGAAAGCTTTGTTTTAAGGTTCATGAAGTTGCATCTGTGCTAAGGTGGCCTTGTCTCTAGAGCAGCCAGGGTTTGTAGGTCTCGTTGGAATAGACCTGGTAATCTCCTGGCCGGGGTTGGAAATCCGCAGGCCAGGCTGCATCATCTTGCTAGGCAACACATAGTGTAGGACATGCAAGAGGCCTGAGTGAGCCTGTGGCTATTCTTAATTTTCTAGCCACTTATTAGCCACTTGAGCCAATCTTAATCTTAAATAGAAACATAGAGATACGTCTTTTATAGTTATACCACAACATTTAAATATCATCTATTTGTTTCCCTAAAATGTTCAGTGTTTAAAGAATGGTGTTTTGGTAACCCAGAAACAATGTTTTAAATTTAGAACTTTTAATGTTGAGGTACTACCATATGCCTTTTGTTTTAAAGACATTGAATACTCTTTCTAAGTATGCTGTTTCACCCTGGCAACTTCCTTAATGAAGTAAATTTAAAGAAATAGGTTTCATTTAAAAAGTTTAACGTCTTCAATTTGTAAGCAAATGATACATGCTAATTTTTAAAATAAGAAACAGAGAAAACTCTAAGGAAGCAAGCATAGAAAGGATACCTAATGGGGAGGAGATTGAATCGGTGAAGCACGAGGGTATTTTTAGTGTAGTAAAGCCATTCTGCCTGATAATTTAATTCTGATACGGATAGCATATACGATACATCACACTGCATTTGTCAAAACCCATTGAATTTTGTAGCACAAAGAATGAGGCTTAATGCATGCAAATAAAAAGTCACATAAGATGCTAAGAAATCACAGGATGGAATGCTAACTGAGACAAAATAATCTAACTACATTACAAATATAGAAAAATTTCACTAAAGAGAATGGGGGCAAAGAGGCTCCTCTAAGTAACTTTGTAAATGAATAGCATGTGAAAGACTAATGGCAAAAAGAAATGTGAATAAGCATTTTACTACAGTTGATAAATTTGTTTCCTTTGGGGGTATCAGTTAACAATTATGAAACCACTGTATATGTATGAATATTGGAACTGAGCAGTTAGACAAATGGATGTCAAATGATGGAAGCTAAGATTTTTGCTGCTGGAATGGGAAGTCATAGCAAAAATAGAAGGCTAGAATGATCTATAGAGTTGGAGACATCACTATTAACTCATGTTTGGCTTAAAATCGATTCAAATGGCTACATACAGAAATAGAGATGAATATATACATGGTTAGTATATATACAGTTTCTTGCTCTCTCAGCTGAGAGGAACTAGAAGTACTGACATACCAATAACAATAAACACATCTTGCATCCAGATATTGATTTCTAATGCAATTCTCTGATAAAAGCGACCAAGACTTCTTAGAGAACTGTATGATTCTAGGACTGGGGCAGGAATTATACAAGATGAGCCTAGAACACCCTGCAGTGCTGGAATGTAACAGAGCACCCCTCTAAAAAAACACCCTCAAACCCACAATGATGGGAGTAGGTCAAAGGGACTCAGAAGCCCACTGAAAGAGCTCCTAAAAACCAAAGCTGGGGCCGGATGTGGTGGCTCAAGCCTGTAATCCCAGCACTTTGGAAGGCCGAGGTGGGTGGATCACGACGTCAAGAGATCGAGACCATCCTGGTCAACATGGTGAAACCCTGTCTCTACTAAAAATACCAAAAATTAGCTGGGCACGGTGGTGCGTGCCTGTAATCCCAGCTACTCAGGAGGCTGAGGCAGGAGAATTGCCTGAACCCAGGAGGTGGAGGTTGCAGTGAGCGGAGATCGCACCATTGCACTCCAGCCTGGGTAACAAGAGCAAAACTCCATCTAAAAAAAAAACAAAAAACAAAAAACAAAACAAAACAAAAAAACTAAAGTTGGAAGAATTTGAGCAATAAAATAAAGTAGTATTCAGTTATAATATAAAATATAAAATAAAGTCAGTCCATATTGTTAGAGATAAATGTAAATAAATGATAAATATATTGGAGGGAAATGGAGAAATCCTTCATGCAGAAGAATTACAAATATTGGGTTGGTGGAAAAGAAATTGTGTTTTTTGCTGTTCCTATAATGACAAAAACTACAATGTTGTTTGCACCAACCTAATAATTTATGTAGATATTCTGCTCTCAAGGAAGTGGAGCCTAACTCTTCATTCTTTAGTCTGTGCATTGTGTTTTTCTTTCAGAGAGTACAATTTGGAAAGGAGGAAAAAGCAGTAACCTTTACAGTGAAAAAAACTGACAAATGTTACCTCAGTGAAGTGGTCCAAATTCATATTAACAGTGATGTCCTGTTAAAAGTATGTACTTTTGGTATGATGTGATGAGAATGACGTTTTACCACTCTGGCCTTCTGAAAACCAATAATCTAAGTTTCATTATTAGGAAAACATCATACAAATATTAACTGAAGAACATTCTACGAAATAGGATGGGCAAGCTGTCATAGATGAGAGGAGTCCAAAGAGACATGCTGACTAAATGTAACGTAGCATCCTGAATGGGACCTTTGAAAAAATGATATTTTTTCAATACTAAGAAAATATGAATAGAACATGATTTTAGTTAATAGTGTATTGATATTGACGTTTGTGATAAGTTATTATGATCACATTATACTAATGTATATTTCCTTGCACTAATGTAAAATGTTCTTAGTGGGGGAATTCGTTGTGAGGTATATTAGATTGCTCTGTAATATCTCCACAATTTCTCTGTGAATGTAAAGCTATTCTAAAATAAAACAATTATTTAAAATATCCCCAATCTTGCTACTCAGAATATTTTTTCATTAAATATTTGGTGGACATTTTTATTGGTAGCTGTCTAAATGTTTAGTTATAAAGCCAAGTGGATGGATAGATATATAGCTGTAGAATAAGGATTTCAGAAAATTATTGTACTTGATACACTTTTTTGTATTTAAACTCTAATATTAATTTTCACCTGAATTTAACCAAAAAGGAAAACTGTGAAGCAAAAGCTGAACTTGAAGTAAAAGCTGAATGCAAATAAACATATTTTACTATCAAAAGTATTCGTTCCTAAAAGAATCTTCTAATTCAGAAAAAAATGATTTTGAGAAACAGCCTACATTACTTAACTCTGGGATATAACTTAAGACTGTACATATTGATTCTTTGCTATGGAAGGTAAGAAAAGTAAAAGTGAAAACCTTCCATTCCCATTTCCCTCTCTCCTCCCTGTCCTTTGATAACTTTTATCTTCTCAAGGTTTATAATATATCTATTATCTTTCATAACTATAGTCCTCAAATTCTGAAAATTTTATTCTATGCTTAAACTGTCTCATTTCTTCTCACCTTGTTCTGCAGTTTCTTCATTCTTAAATTCCTTTATTTTTTCATTCTGTTGGCTAAGTTTTATAGTTCAGTAATCTTTTAAAAAAAGGCTCAAGTGTGTATAGTTCCTAATTTTGTTATGCTTGAAAAAATTTACTTTTGCTTTTATATTTGAATGGCAACTTGGCTGAAAGTATTCCTTTGGCGCATCATTTTGCCTTACAACTCACTACATGTTGCTCCCTATCGGCATTATATTTGTTGTAGAGAAGTATCAGGTCAACTTCTTTGTTCCCCCTATTGAATGTACTTTGCGTTTTCTTCCTGGGTGCTTTTTTCCTTATCCTTGAAATTTAAATGTTTAATTTAAATTTGAATTTAAGTGTTTGGCTTAATATAGATTCAGATGGCTACATACAGAAATATTTATAGAGATGAGTATGTGCGTGATTAGTATATATACATAGTTTCTTGCTCTCTCAGCTGAGAGGAACTAGAAGCACTGACATGCCAATAACAATAAACACATCTTATATCCAGATATTGGTTTCTTTCTTTTTTTTTTCTCTTTTTTTATTGCATTTTAGGTTTTGGGGTACATGTGAAGAACATGCAAGATAGTTGCATAGGTACACATGTGGCAGTGTGATTGCTGCCTTCCTCCTGTCACCTATATCTGGCATTTCTCCCCATGCTATCTCTCCCAAACTCCCCACCCCTTGCTGTCCCTCCCCTATTTCCCCCCAACAGACCCCAGTGTGTAGTGCTTCCCTCCCTATCTCCATGTGTTCTCATTGTTCAACACCCGCCTATGAGTGAGAACATGTGGTGTTTGATTTTCTGTTCTTCTGTCAATTTGCTGAGAATGATGGTTTCCAGGTTCATCCATGTCCCTAAAAAGGACATGAACTCATTGTTTCTGATGGCTGCATAATATTCCATGGTGTATATGTACCACATTGTCCCTGTCCAGTCTATCATCGATGGGCATTTGGGTTGGTTCCAGGTCTTTGCTGTTGTAAACTGTGCTGCAATGAACATTCCTGTGCATGTGTCCTTATAGTAAAACGATTTATAATACTTTGGATATATACCCAGTAATCGGATTGCTGGGTCAAATAGAATTTCTATTTCTAGGTCCTTGAGGAATCACCACACCGTCTTCCACAATGGTTGAACTAATTTACACTCCCACCAGCAGTGTAGAAGTGTTCCTATTTCTCCACATCCTCTCCAGCATCTGTTGTCTCCAGATTTTTTAATGATCGCCATTCTAACTGGCATGAGAGGGTATCTCAATGTGGTTTTGATTTGCATCTCTCTGATGACCAGTGACGATGAGCATTTTTTCATATGTTTGTTGGCCTCATATATGTCTTCTTTTGTAAAGTGTCTGTTCATATCCTTTGCCCACTTTTGAATGGGCTTGTTTGCTTTTTTATTGTAAATCTGTTTTAGCTCTTTGTAAATTCTGGATATCAGCCCTCTGTCAAATGGGTAAACTGCAAAAATTTTTTCCCATTCTTTTGGTTGCCGATTCACTCTAATGACTGTTTCTTTTGCCGTGCAGAAGCTGTGGAGTTTGATTAGGTCCCATTTGTCTATTTTGGCTTTTGTTGCCAATGCTTTTGGTGTTTTGGTCACGAAGTCCTTGTCTACGCCTATGTCCTGAATGGTTTTGCCTAGATTTTCTTCTAGGGTTTTTATGGTGCCAGGTCTTATGTTTAAGTCTTTAATCCATCTGGAGTTAATTTTAGTGTAAGGTGTCAGAAAGGGGTCCAGTTTCTGCTTTCTGCACATGGCTAGCCAGTTTTTTCAACACCATTTATTAAACAGGGAATCCTTTCCCCATTGCTTGTTTTTGTCAGGTTTATCAAAAATTGTATAGTTGTAGATATGTTGTGTTGCCTCCGATGCCTCTGTTCTGTTCCATTGGTCTATATCTCTGTTTTGGTACCAATACCATGCTGTTTTGATTACCGTAGCATTGTAGTATAGTTTGAAGTCTGGTAGTGTGATGCCTCCTGCTGTGTTCTTTTTGCTTAGAATTGACTTGGCTATGCGGGCTCTCTTTTTGGTTCCATATGAAGTTCAAGGTGTTTTTTTCCAGTTCTGTGAAGAAGGTCATTGGTAGCTTGATGGGGATAGCGTTGAATCTGCAAATTACTTTGGGCAGCCCCCATTTTTACGATATTGATTCTTCCTAACCATGAACATGGAATGTTTCTCCATCTGTTTGTGTCCCCTTTTATTTCATTGAGCAGTGGTTTGTAGTTCTCCTTGAAGAGGTCCTTTACATTCCTTGTTTGTTGTATTCGTAGGTATTTTATTCTCTTTGTTGTAATTGTGAATGGCAGTTCATTCTTGATTTGGCTCTCTTTCAGTCTGTTATTGGTGTATATGTATGCTTGTGATTTTTGCACATTGATTTTTTGTATTCTGAGACTTTGCTGAAGTTGTTTATCAGTTTCAGGATATTTTTAGCTGAGATGGTGGTGTCTTCTAGATATACAATCATGTTGTCTGCAAATAGAGGCAATTTAACTTCCTCCTTTCCTATTTGAATACGCTTTATTTCTTTTCTTGCCTGATTGCTCTGGCTAGAACTTCCAGTACTATACTGAATAGGGCAACATTGAATATTGAATATTGAATCTATATTGAATAGGGAAGGCATTCTTGTCTAGTGCCATATTTCAAAGGGAATGTTTCCAGTTTTAGCCCATTCAGTATGATATTGGCTGTTGGTTTGTCATAAATAGCTTTTGTTATTTTGAGATACATTCCATCAATACCTAGTTTATAGAGGGGTTTTAGCATAAAGGGATGTTGAATTTTGTCAAAGGCCTTCTCTGCCTCAATTGAGATAATCATGTGGTTTATGTTTTTGGTTCTGTTTATGTGGTGAATTATGTTTATAGACTTGTGTATGCTGAACCAGCCTTGCATCCCTGGGATGAATCCTACTTGATCATGGTGGATAAGCTTTTTGATGTGCTGTTGCAGTCAGCTTGCCAATATTTTATTGAAGATCTTTGCATCTATGTTCATCATGGATATTGGCCTGAAGTTTTCTTTTCTTGTTGAGTCTCTGCCGGGTTTTGGTATCAGGATGATGTTGGTCTCATAAAATGATTTGGGAAGGATTCCCTCTTTTTGGATTATTTGGAATAGTTTCAGAAGGAATGGTATCAGTTCCTCTTTGTATGTCTGGTAGAATTCAGCTGTGTACCCATCTGGACCTGGGCTTTTTTTGGGTGGTAGGCTCTTGATTGCTGCCTCAACTTCAGACCTTGTTATTGGTCTATTCAGGGTTTCAACTTCTTCCTGGTTCAGGCTTGGAAGGACACAGGTGTCCAGGAATTTATCCATTTCTTCCAGGTTTACTAGTTTATGTGCATAGAGTTCTTTGTAATAATCTCTGATGATGGTTTGAATTTCTTTGGAATCTGTGGTGATATCCCCTTTATCGATTTTTATTGCATCTATTTGGTTATTCTCTCTTTTCTTTTTTATCAATCTGGCTAGTGGTTTGTCTATTTTGTTGATCTTTCTGAAAAACCAGCTCCTGGATTTATTGATTTTTTGAAGGATTTTTTGTGTCTCTATCTCCTTCAGTTCTGCTCTGATCTTAGTTATTTCTTGTCTTCTGCTAGGTTTTGAGTTGTTTTGATCTTGCTCCTCTAGCTCTTTCGATTTTGATGATAGGGTGTCAATTTTGGATCTCTCCTTGCTTCTCATGTGGGCACTTATTGCTATATATTTTCCTCTAGAGACTGCTTTAAATGTGTCCCAGAGATTCTTGTATGTAGTGTCTTCATTCTTGTTGATTTCGAAGAACATCTTTATTTCTGCCTTCATTTCATTGTTTATCCAGTCAACATTCTAGAGCAAGTTGTTCAGTTTCCATGAAGCTGTGTGGTTCTGAGTTAGTTTCTGAATTCTGAGTTCTAACTTGTTTGCACTGTGATCTGAGAGACTGTTTGTTATGATTTCTGTTCTTTTCCATTTTCTGAGGAGTCCAATTATGTGGTCAATTTTAGAGTAGGTGTGATGTGGTGCTGAGAAGAATGTATATTCTGTGGATTTGGGGTGGAGAGTTCTGTAAAAGTCTATTAGGTTTGCTTGTTCCAAGTCTTAGTTCAAGTCCTGGATATCCTTGTTATTTTTCTGTCTGGTTGATCTGTCTAATATTGACAAAGGGGTGTTAAAGTCTCCCACTATTATTGTGTGGGAGTCTAAGTCTCTTTGTAAGTCATTGAGAACTTGCCTTATGTATCTGGGTGCTCCTGTATTGGGTCCATATATATTTAGGATTGTTAGCTCTTCTTGTATCGATCCTTTTACCATTATGTAATGTCTTTCTTCATCTGTTTTGATCTTTGTTGCTTTAAACTCTATTTTATCAGAGATGAGAATTGCAACTCCTGCTTTTTTTTGCTCTCCATTTGCTTGGAAAATCTTCCTCCATCCCTTTATTTTGAGCCTTTGTGTATCCTTGCATGTGAGATGGGTTTCCTGGATACAGCACACTGATGGATTTTGGATTTTTATCCAAATTGCCAGTCTGTCTTTTGATTGGGGCATTTAGTCCATTTACATTTAGGGTTAATATTGTTATGTGTGAATTTGATTCTGCCACTTTGATGCAAGCTGGCTGTTTTGCCAGTTAGTTGATGCAGATTCTTCATTTTGTTGATGCTCTTTAGCATTTGGTATGTTTCTGGAGTGGCTTGTACTGGTTGTTCCTTTCTATGTGTAGTGCCTCTTTCAGGAGCTCTTATAAAGCAGGCCTGGTGGTGACAAAATCTCTGAGTACTTGCTTGTTCATGAAGCATTTTATTTTTCCTTCACTTATGAAGCTTAGTTTGGCTGGATATGAAATTATGGGTTGAAAGTTCTTTTCTTTAAGGATGTTGAATATTGGTCCCCACTATCTTCTGGCTTGTAAGGTTTCTACTGAGGGATCTGCTGTGAGTCTGATGGGCTTCCATTTGTGGGTAACTCGACCTTTCTCTCTGGCTGCCCTTAGCATTTTCTCCTTCATTTCCACCCTGTTGAATCTGACAATTATGTACCTTGGGTTGCTCTTCTTGAGGAATATCTTTGTGGTGTTCTCTGTATTTCCTGGGCTTGAATATTGGCCTGCCTTGCTAGGTTGGGGAAGTTTTCCTGGATTATATCCTGAAGAGTATTTTCCAGCTTGGATTCATTCTCTCCGTCACATTCAGGTCTACCTATCAAACGTAGATTAGGTCTTTTCACATAGTCCCATATTTCTTGGAGACTTTGTTCATTCCTTTTTATGCTTTTTTCTCTAATCATGCCTTCTTGTTTTATTTCATTGAGTTGATCCTCAGCCTCTGATATCCTTTTTTCTGCTTGGTCAGTTTAGCTGTTGAAACTTGTGCATGCTTTGCAAAATTTTTGTGTTGTGTTTTTCAGCTCCATTGATTCACTTACATTCCTCTCTAAGTTGTCCATTCTTGTTAGCATTTCATCAAATTATTTTTCAGTGTTCTTAGTTTCTTTGCACTGGGTTAGAACATGTTCTTTTAACTCACAGAAATTTCTCATTAACCACCTTTTGAAGTCTAATTCTGTCATTTCATCACACTCATTTTCCATCCAGCCTCATTCCCTTGTTGGTGAGGAATTGTGATTCCTTGGAGGAGAGGTGTTCTGGTTCTGGGTGTTTTCCTCATTTTTGCACTGGTTTCTTCCCATCTTTTTGGATTTATCCACCTGTCGTCTTTATAGTTGCTGATTTTCAGTTTGGTTCTCTGAGTGGACATCCAGTTGATGATGAAGTTATTTCTGTTTCTTATTTTTCCTTCTAACAGTCTGGCCCCTCTGCTGTAGGACTGCTGAGGTCCACTCCAGGCCCTGCTTTCCTGGGGATCACCCACAGCAGCTGCAGAACAGTAAGGGTTGTTACCAGTTTCCTCTGCTGCTATCATTGTCCCAGAAGGATACCTGCCAAATGTCAGTCTGATCTCTCCTTTATGAGGTGACTCTTTGGATATACGGGGTCAGGGTGCTGCTTGAGGAAACAGTCTGTCCTTTATAGGAGCTCAAGTGCTGAGCTGCTGGGTAGTTACGTTTAGGTCTGCTGCAGCAGAATTCATAAACCGCTTTTTGTTCCCAGGTGCTCTGTCCCAGGGACTTAGGGCTTTATTTATGAGTTTCCATTGTGCTGCTGCCTTCTTTTTCAGAGCTGCCCTGCCCGGCAAGGAGGGAGCCTAGTCACTGTCTGCCTTCAGAGGCTTTGCTGAGCTGCTGTGGGCTCCATCCAGCTGCCATGTAAACTTCCCTGCAGTCCTGTTTATATGGAGGTAGTTAGAACTGCCTCGGCATGGTGGCCCACCTCTATATTGGCAGACTCTCTCTGTAGTGGCAGGCTGCCTTGGCAATGGTGGGTTGCCTTGGCAATGGCAGGCTGCCTCAGTAATGGTGGACTACCTCCATAGTGGTGGAGTGCCTTGGTAATGGCAGACGCCCCACCCCACAGAACTGGACCGTCCCGGGTTCAGGTGTGCTTGCTGTGAAACTCTCAATCCAGAGAGTTTCTAATTCCTGTTCTTTTGTCAGGCTGGAACCAGCTGAGCCTGATCACCTGGCTCCCTGCCTCAGAGCATTTTTTTGTATTTTTTTTTTTTTAGTTGAATAGTCGAATCTCTCCCAGGTGTTCCAGTTGCCTGTTGAAAAGGTGCCAGGATCTCTGTGATTTCCTGTGCAGCGACTCAATGCTTAAACAGAGGTGCTGAGATTCGTGGTGCTTTTTCTTTGCCCAGGAATCTCCTGGCTCCTTGTTCAGTCTGGTGCTTTTTCTTTGCCCAGGAATCTCCTGGCTCCTTGTTCAGTCCCCTTTTTAATCAGATGAATGGGTGGCTTCCTGGGGCTCGAATTGCCAGCTAAAAGGGCACCTAGACCAGTGTATTTTGTCTGGAGAACCACTGTGCTGGGGTGCTGACAAAGCAGCCGTGCTGGGCAAAGCAGCCACGCTGGCCAAAACAGCCACACTGGCCAAAACAGCCTTGCTGGTGACCCATGGGGCTCCTCTGCCTGGGAATCTCCTGGTCTGTGGGCAATACAAATTCGTTTGGAAATGCAGCGTCCGCTCACCCTCTGCACTTTCACTGGGAGCTGCAATCCTGAGCTGTTCCTAAATGGCCATCGTGGATCTTCCCACCAGATATAGGTTTCTAATGCAATTCTCGAATAAAAGGAACCAAGACTCCTTGGAGAACTGTATGATTCTAGGACTGGGGCAGAAATTATACAAGATGAGCCTAGAGCACCCTGCAGTGCCTGAATGTAACAGAGCACCCCTCTAATAAAGGATATATGCCTTTCCTGGATATAAGCTACAAATTATTTCAGTGTTCTCTTTCAAATTTTGTTTAATGTTCACACACATTCTTCATCTTCTGTATTATATTTTTAAAAATTATTGTCATGCTGCTGTTTTTGTCTCTTTTGTTTGTATGTCTAAGAAAGAATCTGACTCTATTTTTGATGTGTGACTGCTGACTGCTTTCAAGACCCAATATCCCTATTTGCTTTCTTCCTCTATATCTAGGGAAGCTGATAAGAAAGCCTGGTGTTACTTCCTTTGTCACTGGCAGGAAATTCAAATCTCTGACCATCCTAGCTCATGCATGGGAACCATCATTCCAATCATCCTTCCAACTATAATAAAAACCCAAGCTAGTAGCTTCCCAACCCTGCTGTGTCTCAAGCCATTTTAGGACCTGTTTGAGATTTTGATCTGCTCTCTTTACTAAAGGAAGCCTTATTCACACCCTCAAGGTGCACATGTGGTGTTATCAGTCTTGATGCTCAAAACGAATTTTAGATGGAGAGTTCACGTCACCTCAGTAAGATGGCTGAAACAGTATGAGTTCTTTGGAAGTGTTTTACCATTTCTCTGATTGGGGTTCCACAGACCTAACTTTTTAAAAAAATTTCCTGGAGTATCTTAGTGTTTATTGCATTGTCACCTCTTCAGTATATTTTCTGTTGTCAGGGAGGATCATCTTAGAAAGATTGGAACCATGGGATGCACCATGGGCTTTGCATGTTCTCTGCAACTGTTTCCTGGAATATTGTGAACTATTAAGGTTTGAAGACTGAGTAAGAGTCTTGAAAAAACAGTTTCAAAATAATGTAATAATGAAACAAGTTTCACCTCATTTAGTTTTCAAAATCCATAATGGTCAAGAAGCACACCTTGGTATTGGATATGCAGTAAAATATTCCACATCTCTTATAAAATATTTGGTTATGGTATCATCTTAAATTATCCCTGAACTTACTTTTCTGATGAACATTCTTTCACAAATATTCTTTTCCCTGTTTTTCTTTATTTTCTTAGTTGGGAAAAATATCTTGTGTTAAAAGGCCTTTAAAATGGTTTGTGTATCTCATGTTAATCTCTTAGGGTAAGCATTGTCAATAAGTAAAGATTGGAATTTAATTGGAGCTTATAAAAGGCAGTAAACTAGGTAAGAACCCTCATGTGGATGCTTTTAATTTTTTTCATCTGAATGTTCTATTCAGTGAATTAAGAAGGCTTTCATCTCCAGCAGAGCAATATTTTGTCCTATGAATTTACTTTTATAGTTTCTAATAGGAGATTCTGTTCTATAAAGCTTATATTATTATTTTAAATTTGTTTTCTTAGCTCTGCCTGCTTAATTCACGTTGAGTTGTCAATAATTTCCATAGTCTACAAATAAATATTTAAATGAATTATCTTTAAATCAACTTCATTGCCAAGTATAATTGACATAATAAAACATACATATTTAAAAAGTAAAATTTGATAAGGTTTGACATATATACATGCTCATGAAACCACTATGACAATTAAGATAATGAAAATGTCTGTTATTATCCCCAGATTTTTCCTATTCTTTTTCCATTCCCTGCTTCTACACTTTCCTGTTCCCTGGCTCCTTTCCCAGGAAACCATTATCTTCTGTCTATCATTATACACTAGTTTGCATTTCCATGAGTTTTCTATAAATGTAATAATATAATATGTGCTGGTTTCTGTTTGGCTTCTTTCACTCTGCATAATAATTTTGAGATTCATCCATAATGTAACATGTATCAGTAGTTAATTCCTTCAGAAAAACTTTTTTTTTGTTTTAGAATAATGTTAGATTTATAGTGAAGTTGCAAATATAGTAAATTAGACTCCTGTAATACTTTGCTTCCCTGAATGTTAACATTATACATAACTATGGCACATTAGTCAAAACTTAGAAATTAAGCTTACAACACTAATGGCTGAATTATAGACTTTATATGAAATTCATCATTTTTTAAACTCATTTGGTTTTAATGTGCTGGAATCCAACCTAGGTAACCTTACTGCATGTAGTCTTTATGTTTTGTTAGTTGTTTCTCATCTCTGAAAATTCTCAGATTTTTTCTTGTTTTTTTTTTTTTACCTAATTTACAGCTTTGAAGAACATGTGCTTTAAAAATACTTTCTCTTGGTCTGTAGATTCCCTTTTCATTCTCACTGTTATCTCTTATGTTTTATTATTCTGTCTATTTATGTGCCAATACCATACTGTATTAATTAGCTTTACCATGTTTTAATATCTGGTGAGGCTGGTCATCCCCGACCCTATTATGTAGTTTGAGTTTTCTGGGTAGTCTTTACATTTTGATTTTTTATGTTAACATTAGAATGAACTAATAGAGTTTAAAATTCTTACTGATATTTTTAATGGGATTCAATTATATTTCAATTTACTTTGGGGAAACTGGTATCTTTGTGATCTTGAGTCTTTTTCAATATCAGGATTCATTTCTCATTTGTTCAAGTTTTCTGTTCATATTCTTGGATAGCATTTTTAAGTTTTATTCATAGTGATCTTATACTTACTGTTATATTTATTCCAGACTTATCTTTTCTTGGTGGTATTACAATGGCATACTTTTCCAATCTATTTTTAAAATTTTTTGTTGGCACATCTGATGAATATTGATTTCTGTGTGTTAATTTTTAACCTACACACACCATTGAACTTTCTTATCATTTTTAATTGTTTCATTTTATTCTTTTGAGATTTCCAAATATATAATTTTTATTCTTTTTAATTTCTATATATCTTATACTTTATCTTTTCTAATTGTGCTATTCTTTCCATGAAAATGTTAAATAAGAGTAGAGATAATGGCTATGGGTTCTTTTTTCTGTTTTTAATAGGTATGTTTCAGGTGTTTGATAATTTAGCATGATAGTAACTTTGAGGAAGAGGTAGATTTATTTTTATTATAATAAAACACTACTCATGTTAGTACCTGCTGGCAGTTGAAGTGCCTGGTTTTGGGCTGGGAGAGAGAAGGGTAATTTGGATAATTGCACAGCTTTTTATCAGAATATACACATGTGAACTGTCATTTTATTTGTTTGGCGTATATCTTTTCCTTTGGTTTTCAGCATTCATAAGTTGTTGTATCTTATCCAAAGTCATTTAAGTCACGAAACCTTCCTTCACCTTTTCTTTGAACTTTTTATTCAACAGTCTCCCTTAATCAAGAGACTGGGTTTATATACAGGAGGAATGACATGTGGTCATGGGTTTTGCTTCAGTCTCAGCTTCCCTGCTGCTCTGTGCTATCACACTGGAATCTTCAGAGACATTTGCTGCCATGCTCGTGGCAGTTCATGACCCTGCATCTTAGTATTCTCTTCACTGAGTAGCTAGGGACGCTTATTTTGTAAAAATTCATGGTCTTTTTTAATTTTAAGTCTAAATTGCATATGTTGGTTTTCAGAAAGATCCTTCTCCAGGTTTGGGCTTCATCTTTTAAGTTAGATATGCTTTTTAGCATGAGGTTTAAGAATGTGACAAATTACATGTTATATAATGTATTATATTTTTCTGCATTTTTTTATACTTTTATACTTTGTGTGTTTTCCCTGTGTGTGAAAGAAAGAGAGTTGGATTTGTCTATGTTTACACTCTTTGATTCAGGAATCTTCTGGAGTAATTTTGGAATGAGCAAAATGTACATGCGGCCCTCCAAATAGTTACTTTATGCAACCTGCCTCCTTAGTGCAGTAGAGAGTAGTCACTCTTATAATCTGATGAAAGAATATGCCGATACTAATGGCAATGATATTTTGCAAAGGCTTTAATGATTTCTCTTTTGGAAACAAGCTTAGGATTGTTTTTTGTGCTATATAATATCTAACTAATTGCTTAACAGTCACAGTGCCTTTTTTTTTTTTAACCAAAAACAATTCTGCTTAAATGCCCACCTCACATTTCAGTTGCTGAATAATTCTGGGCCATATCTGAAGATTACATTAATTAGCAAACACTGAAAATTTAACATTACTAGAGAATTTCAAATAAATGTCCCAAATAGGTTTGTTCTTTGCCTTTCTCTTAGGCAGTTCAAAAGGTATATTGCCTTTTAATTTTTTTCCAAAGGTAGAATTATTTCCCACACAAATTAACATTAAGTATATTTATCCATTCCATTTTTAGTGAAGTATGAATATTTTGTGAATTAGAAACTTGGCACTCATCTTTTTATAATATTCTAATTTTCTTGATTTTCCAAACTGTGTTTCATCGCAGAGCTCTACTGAGGGTAGTTTATAGATGATACAAAAAAAGAGCCCCATTGGTAAATAAGTTTGATAATTAATGGATAAACATAGTTAAACAACTTTGTTTAATTTAATACTTTTGAGGGTTTTCTATGCAAATGTGCCTTGTGAATATCCAAGACAGAAATATACTATACAGAATTTCCCAAATCTTGTTGGCTAACAAAGTTTCCTCCTTTTTAAAAAAATCATTTATTGTCTATGTCAAAGTGTATAATACATAGGTAAGAATATTAACATATAATGCGGTAAAAATATATTTTATCTCTCCTCTCTATTTTTTTATTCCTGAATATTGAATCAAGTTCTAGTTAATCAGTGGAGTTCAGTGCAGAGGTAGAGATGCAAAAAGATGCTTAAGTGTATTGAAAATTCACATCAGCCTATTTATTTTTTAAAAAACCATTATAATGCAAATATATTCCTTTCTTTCTTCTCCTTACCACCCCTCAATTGCTATTTATTGCTAAAAGAGTAAATTTTATGTTTTCCTTTTATGTTTCCGGACTCTTCTACCACAATAACTTACAAGCCCTGAATGCTCCAGCAACACCAGACAGCTCACAGATCATCTAACAGGACAATTGTGTTATGGTGTTCTAGAATGACAATATAGAAGCTGCAAAGATCCACTCCTCAGTTGAAATTACTAACAACCATTTAATGGCCTCTGAAAATAGTCATAAAAGCAAACTACAAACAAATATATAAATTTTATTCATAAAAGTTCAGAAAGAAAGGCATGAGTCTATGCATTTAAACCATAGCTGCTTCCTTATTTCCCTCTTCAAGCTCATTAAGGCACATACAAGGCAGACTTTGTGCAGCCAAGAACAAAGGACTCTCTCATCTAAGCCCTAACTCAAAGGTGTTTCTTTCTTGGAAGAACAGGATGTAAGCATTTCTCATCCTGCCCCTTGGTACCTATTATCGAGGTTGTTTCAGGCAAGTATGGTCATGAGGTGAGGGATCCCTTTTTCTGCACAACTACCACACATAGAAAGAAAGCTTGATCTTGGACAGAGCACTGCTAATGCTACTGGGTCACTATCACTCTGGCTTGTGAAATAGTGCTTCCGTACCAAAAAAGGTAAGCTTAGATCATATCAGGCTACTGCCACCCTGCCACCAAAGGCTCGGTTCCTAAAGGAGGGATATGAGAGAAGAAGAAAGGATGGACAAAATAGTCTAAGAAAAATCACTGAAAACTCCTGGAATTTATTTTAAAAACACTAGCCTAAACCTCCAGGAAGCTCTACAAATTCCAAGCAGAATTTTTGAAAATACTAAAAATCTTCAATTCAGAAACAGGCACATCATAGTGAAAATACTAGAAGTCAAAAAAGACAAACTCTTGAAAGCAGCAAAAGTAAAACAACTCTTCTTATGGGGAGTACTGATAAGATAAACACATGACTTTCTGGGAGAAACAATGAAGGTCTGAAGGCAATAGGATAACACATTCAATGTGTATTAAAAAAAAATAAAACCCAAAACACCAAAATTGTTAACCAAGAATTCTATATCCAGAAAGACTATTTTTAACAAAATACATTCCCAAGCAAGCAAACTGTAGATAACTTGTTGCTAGCAGGCCTCCCTTAAAAGAAATACCAAAGGAAGTTCTTTAGGCTAAAAGCAAGTAACCCCAGATAATAATTTAACTCAGCTCATAAAAAAGAGCACTGATAAAGATAACATAATTATAAAAAATAGCATAAATGTATATTTTCCTTCTTTCTTCTCTTTAATGGTCAATAAAGCAATTGTGTCTATAAATATTCTTGGGCTTTTAACACACAAAAATGTTATATATGTGCTTATAATAGGACAAAAGGGGTGGGTAGGAGAAAAATTGTAATTAGTCAAGAAAATGCCTACATCTAGTAAAGTAATAATTATACCTATATATTGTTGGATTTGTAACATAAATTGATATAATAGAGATAACTAATATCACAGCAAGGAGAAAATGAAATAGATCCATATAGAAGAAATGTTTCTGAATGTCATTGCAATTAAGCTAGCATAAATTCAAAGTTGATTCTCATAAGTTAAGCTATACATTGTAAACCCCAGAACAACCACTAAAAACAAAAACAAAACCAAAAACAAAAAAATGACCTTCAAAAGTATAGTGAAAAATCATTTAAGAAATTTAAATGATACATTAGAAAATATTTACTTAATGCAAAAAAAGAGGCAAGGGAAGAAGAGACACACAAAAAAGACATAAAGGACATGAAAAACAATAATTAACAACTAAAAATCCAGCTAGATCAATAATAATTTTAAATGTGAATGAATTATATAATCTATCAAAAGGCAAAGTTTGTCAAAGTAGACAAATATGTTAGACCTTTATACATTTATGTGTATAAAATTCTGCCCCAGGCTGGGCATGGTGGCTCAAGCCTGTAATCCCAGCACTTTGGGAGCCTGAGGCAGGTGGATCACAATGTCAGCAGATCGAGACTATCCTGGTCAACATGGTGAAACCCTGTCTCTACTAGAAATACAGAAAATTAGCTGGGTGTGGTGGCGCGTGCCTGTAATCCCAGCTACTCAGGAGGCTGAGGCAGGAGAATTGCCTGAACCCAGGAGGTGGATGTTGCGGTAAGCCGAGATCACGCCATTGCACTCCATATTCCAGCCTGGGTAACAAGAGCGAAACCCTGTCTCGAAAAAAAAAAAATTCTGCCCCATATGTTTTTCCCTTTTGGTATACATTCATTGCAACATTAAAACAATAATTATTTTTGAAAAGTGAGTCTACCCCTAGCATTAGGAGGCCAAGTAAAAAACTGAAATGGACCTCAATGTCCCATTAAAAGAGTTATCAGTGTGCTAGTTTGTAAACCTAGCAAAAAATAGTTGCCAGGTATGTTTATATTTTTGAAAGATAAATAATATCAAATATTTAAAAATTCAAAACCAAGTTGAAAAACCATCAAATAAAATATGACCTATCTGTCAACTTTTATGACAATCTGTGTTTGAATTTAAAATTCTTGAATTCTTCAGAGTTTTATTTTAGAATGGCATGTAAGGAGATCTGTCTTCTGACCTCTGTTTCCCAGCTCCATGGCCGTTGTCTCTTTTTACATCCCTGTCTTCATCCCACATCAGAGGTGCTCTTGCATACATACATGTAAGTGGAGCCCATGAGCAAGTCTCAGTTGCTTCTCTCTGTAAATAGTAACTTCTTGACACTTATTGGGCCATATAAATTGTGATGAACATCCTCTGGAAGAGGTGATCATGAGCAATAATGCTCTGGAAGTGGATGAGGGAATATCTGAACAAAGTATTGCAAGTTTCTGTGTACTTGGAGCTTGGGGTTTATGGCTTTCTATGGCCACTGGCTTAGCACTAAAATCTTCTTAACTCATAAGAAAGAATGTGGCCACAAGAGGCAAGAGAAGAAACACCTAAAAGCACAGGACCAAGGAAAGGGACACTTCTTATCCTGGTCTAAAGATGCTGATAATACATTAGAGGAGTAAGGCTTGGGTGTCTACAAGTTCCAGTCTTAGTGACATGAGAAGAATATATAGTTGACTCTTGAAGAATGTGAGAGTTGGGGTGCTGACCCACTACACAGTTAAAATTCCCTCAAATTTAGCTATTTATAGCCTACCTAAGACTGAAAACCTTACTGATAACACAGTTAATTAACACATATTTGTATATTATACATATTATATAATGTATTCTTACAATATGGCAAGGTAAAGAAAATGTTATTAAGAAAATCATCAGGAAAAGAAAACATGTTTACTATCATTAAGTAAAAGTGAATCATCACAAAGGTCTTCATCCTTATTATCTTCTTGAGTAGGCTGAGGAGAAAGAAGAAGAGGAGGGTTTGATCTTACTGTCTCAGGCATAGCAGAAATGAAAAAAGTGGAGGTTGAAGGGGAGGCAGGAGAGACAGGAATTAGGTGTAACTTTATGGAAATACATTGTAATTTCTGTCAAACTTTTTGCTTACTCTTTCTCTAAAATGATTCTATATTGTACTAAGTCTTCAACTTTTTGCATTAGTTTCAGTGCTTGTATCATAGAAGGATCCATGTCATAAAAGAGTTTAAAAGCAATCTTGATTAATCAGAACCTTCTGGCAGATTGTCCGATGTTAATTTGGTTTCTGCCATTGCTTCTTTTACATCTTCTTCATGGTCTTCTGGCACAGATTTGGAAACACTCATCTCCAACAAGTCAACTTCTATTAATTCCTCCGGTGTGGTGACTATTAGCTCTTGAATTTCTCTAAGATCCATATCTTGAAAGCCTTCATCTGGCACTTTTTTTTTTTTGCCATATTTACAATTTCTTTCATGTGGCTCTGTTGTAAATCCCATGAAGTCGTGCAGAATATGTGGACAGATTTCTCCAGTGGGACTGTATTGTTTCAGCCTTGATACCTTTCACAGCTCTTTCTGTAACACTAGTGGCATCTTTGGTGGTGTAATCCTTCCAGACTTTTATGATGTTCTCTCTATTGGGATTCTCTTCTATGGTACTGACAATCCTTTCCATAAAATATCATGTGTAATGATCCTTAAACATCTTTATGACCCTCTGAACTAGAGACTGAATGAGAGATGTGTTTAGGGACAAGTAGATCACTTTGATGCCCTCGGTGTTAAACTCATGGGGTTCTTGGTGGCCAGGGACATTGTACATTATCAAAAGAACATTAAAAACACTTCCATACTGGCACGATACTTTCTAACTTCAGGGATAAATCATCAGCGGAACCAATCCAAAACAAATTGTCCAGACTTCTTAATGTACAACCAAAAGACCGAAAGCTGATGTTTATTTTTTCCCTTCAAGTCTCGGGGATTAGCAGCGTTGTAGGGTAATCTGCTCATTAACACAACTGCATTTGCACAAAACAATAGCGTTACCTATCCCTTCATGTATTAAATCCTGATGTTCACTTCTCTTCCTTAGTAATAAATATCCTTTGTGGCTTCTTTTATTCAGAATAAGACACTCTCATCTGCATTAAAAACCTGTTCAGGTATAAACATGCCATGGTGGTTGGCTGCATTCATCACCCCATCATCTACATTAGGTATTTCTCCTAATACCTATGTAGCAAACCTGCATGTTCTACGTATGTATCCCAGAACTTAAAGTATAATTTAAAAAAATAGTTTAGGCAGATATATTTTCTTCTTAATGATTTTCTTTCTTTTTTATTCTTATAGATTCAGGGGATACATGTGCATGTTATGGCACCAGAGAATTTGTCTGCAACCTCTTGGGCAGCAAAAACTTCTGTTATCGTGACATTTTTTAAGCCAAATTTCTTTCTAAAATTATCAGACCACCCTTTGCAAGTGTTAAGACCAAATAGCTTTAGGTCTATTTGCCCCTGTTAGCATAGCTGCAGTGATGATTTCATAATTTTTTTGCAATGCTTCTTTAACTGGATTCATTTATCTTGAAATGGAAAGCAACGGCAGCTACAAACCTCAATCAATGGTACATATCAAGCAATTCAGCTTTTTATTTTAATGTCATGAGTTTTCTCTGCTTCTTGGGAGTGCTTTTGGTAAGTAACACTAGTGGCACTTTCTATGGGTCCCATGGTGTGATTTAAGGTTTATGATATTGCACTAAACATGACGAAAAATGCACAACAACCATGAGAGATCAATTTTTACTACAAGGGACAATTTACTGGAGAGACAAACTGCTCACTAGGAGATGATTAGCATTGCATGGTGTTTTGAGTGGATACTCGTAACACTGGTGCTCATGGAACTACCAACAGGAAGTGGCTACAAAATTATTACAGTAGTACAGTATGTACTATAGTTAATTTTATGCCACTATAATTTAATACTGTATCTTTATGCTTGCTTATATTTCTCTCAACTGCAAATGCATTATTTGGTCTACAAGTGTTTGTGTTTATAGTGTTGATAAATTTTAAGTGTTTTATGACAGATTGGTGTAGATCTTATTGTAGTCAATGATAAAATAGTCTCAACATACACTTATGCATTCAAGACACACCTAGTTTTTTCTTAAGTTTTTGTGATATTTCTAGGCTACAAGATTTATCTGTGAGTTTTCTTAGATTCTCTCATATCTCCAAAGAATTTTCCAATATATTTACTGAAAAAAATTGTGTATTAGTGGATGCATGTAGTTCAAATTCATATTGTTTATATTGAGGAAGAAGACCCTTAAACCTCTTCAGCTTCTAAGGCCATTTCCCCTTCAGCCATCTTTATGGCATCTCAAAAGGAGAAGTGAGAAGTTAGCCAGAGGAGGGACTGGTTGGTGCCACCAGCCAGATTAAGGATAAGACCCCTACTGCTAACCACAATCCCATCTATAGATCACAGATATGGTATGGAGGAATCTTTCCGGAAGGTATTGTTTTTACTTAAACATGATCAGACCCCACCTAAGTCACGTATTCCCATACCAACTTCATTGATCAAGACCCTTTCATGTGTAATTTCTAGAATTGTAAGCCTCTAAAAGGGCAAGGATTTTCTTCTTTTTTAATTTTTTAATTGTATTATTATTATTATTTTATTTATTTATTTATTTTTTTGAGACGGAGTTTCGCTCTTGTTACCCAGGCTGGAGTGCAATGGCGCGATCTCGGCTCACCGCAACTTCCGCCTCCTGAGTTCAGGCAATTCTCCTGCCTCAGCCTCCTGAGTAGCTGGGATTACAGGCACGCGCCACCATGCCCAGCTAATTTTTTGTATTTTTAGTAGAGATGGGATTTCACCATGTTGACCAGGATGGTCTTGATCTGTTGACCTCGTGATCCACCTGCCTCGGCCTCCCAAAGTGCTGGGATTACAGGCTTGAGCCACCGCGCCTGGCCCTAATTTTACTTTTTTATTGCATTTTAGGTTTTGGGGTACATGTGAAGAACATGCAAGATAGTTGCATAGGTACACGTGGCAGTGTGATTTGCTGCCTTCCTCCCCATCACCTATATCATTCTCAGCAAACTGACACAAGAACAAGAAAAGGGCAAGGATTTTCTTTGTTGGGGAGCTCGGTTGTTAGGCATCTATGCCGCCGCAGCTCCCAGCCAAATAAAACTGCACCTCCTTTCCAGTTCAGTGTTCGAGAGGTTCGTTTGCAGCTGCTCCTGCTTCAATATAATAAAGCTGATGAAGCAATGTGTAATTCTCATCTTTCAATTTTCTTTGGTGATTTTAGAACATTGAAGAGGGTCCAAGTGACAACACACAGCACTTATTATCTCTTTCATTGTTCCAACTCTTAGTCAACTCTTTCAATACCATAACTATGCTCAGAACTTTATCTTGTTACTCTTTACTTTTAACTTTATAATAAAACTTCCCCTTTTGCTTCCCCTTTCACTCTTTCCTCATGCTTCTGCTAGTTTTCCTCTCTCCTTAATGACATTCTCTCTTTCTTGGTTCTCTGTCTACAAAATATTTCAATTACCACAAAAAAAAAAAAAAAAAAAAAAGATAGGAGAGGTGAAAATCTACTTGTTCTAGAAATTTCTTTGGGAAAAAGGGAGAAGAGATAGTAACCAGATTATTAACATTATGGATTTGGGAATTATCTTTGGCCTTTATTTCCTCTTACTTTCCATATCTAACAAAGTACAGCCTCTTGATAATTTGACCTTCTAAATGCTGAAACATATGATAGTTTCAGCAATAAGTATTATAGTCAAACCATGGTTGACCTTAGCAAGGATAGTTTCAGTGGAGTGGTGTAAGTGGACAACATAGTGAAGAGTGTAAAGCAATGCAGGAGAGGGTGAGGAAGTGGAGAATACTGGATGAATCAACATCTGTGAAACGTTGATCAATGGAGAAGAATAAATAAAAGTATAAATGAGTGAGAGAATATACTGTGTTGTACTCTATTATAGTCATAAAATCTTTTACTTCCAGAGGCAGCAGCTTTAACAGTAACATTAAGCATACTAAATTTTTATTGAGAATGTAGGAGCCAAAATTACAGATTTCCAATGACAAGTCCAAGTTGTAAACTTTCTCTTTAACTCTCCAGTTTAGCACCACTGGAATTATTTAAGAATAGACTAGCAAGGTGATAAAGGCCTTATAAGGAGGTTAAATGATCAGGTGTGTATATTTAGCAATGATAACCTTTATGATCTCTTTCAATTCTGAGATTCTATTATTTTATGGTTTAAGCAGTCATTCAGGCATAGAACCTATTTTGTTCCCTAGATTTATTGCCATGCTAATCACATTATCATGTTGCAAAGTGATAATAGTATTGCGTGATTTATAGACTATTTGGTTTTATTTTACTTGGCTGAGCATATTCTATAAAGTGAGATTTAAGTGTTCTAAATATGGATACCTGAAGCAGAAATTCAGACTATCCAGAAGGATCTAGTAGCTCCTTGTCCTTAAAATGCTTAACAGTAGATAAGATATAAAGCCCTAAAACATTTAAGTCAGTAATTAAAAAATGTTAAAATTGCATCTTTTCTCCTTGGTGAAGCACTGCGCCATATTCTAGTGGTGCAGAAGTAATTGCAGATTTGGATTGTAAATTTTAAATCATTATATCCAGGCTCAAACACATCTTCATTAATTAAAACAGGAGCCATTACAATCAGTACATTTTTTGCCAATGAGAAATAAGTTTGTTTCTGTAGTGTAAAAATTCTTGCTTTTGGGATTCAACAAACTCTTATAAAACATTTTCTGCATTTTGCTGGTTGTGGAAGCACTTTCCCTGCAAAAAGTTGTAGAGATGCTTGAAGACGTGGTAGTTGGTTGGTGAAAGGTGAGGTGAATATGGCAGATGAGGCAAAACCTCACAAACCAATTCATTTAACTTTTGAAGCATTGATTGTGCAATGTGCGTTGGGTGTTGCCTTGGAGAAGAATTGGGCCCTTTCTGTTGACCAACGCTGAATATGGCAGATGAGGCAAAACCTCACAAACCAATTCATTCAACTTTTGAAGCATTGATTGTGCAATGTGCGTTGGGTGTTGCCTTGGAGAAGAATTGGGCCCTTTCTGTTGACCAACGCTGAATATGGCAGATGAGGCAAAACCTCACAAACCAATTCATTCAACTTTTGAAGCATTGATTGTGCAATGTGCGTTGGGTGTTGCCTTGGAAAAGAATTGGGCCCTTTCTGTTGACCAACGCTGGCTGCAGACATTGGAATTTTCAGCACATCTCATCAATTTGCTGAGTATACTTCTCAGATGTGATGCTTTCACCAGGATTCAGAAAGCTGTAGTGAATCAGACTGGCGGCAGGCCACCAAACAGTAACCAGGACTTTTTTTTTTGGTGAAAGTTTGGCTTTCAGAAGTGCTTTGGAGCTTCTGGGTCCAACCACTGTGCTTGTTCGTTGCTGGTTGTTGTATAAAATCTACTTTTCATTCCATGTCACAATCCAATTGAGAAATGGTTCATTGTTGTTGCACAGAATAAGGGAAGATGAGATTTCAAAATGACAATTTTTTTTTTTTGGTCAGCTCATGCATCACCCACTTATCAAGCTTTTTCACCTTTCCAATTTGCTTCAAATGCCAAACAACCATAGTATGGTCGATGTTGAGTTCTTAGCAACTTCTCCAGTAGTTGTAAGAGGATAAGTTTCAATGATTGCTTTCAATTGATTGTTGTCAACTTCTGATGGCCAGCTACCAAGCTTCTCATCTTCAAGGCTCTTGTCTCCTTGGCAAAACTTCTTGAACCACCACACTGCATAGTATGTTTGTTAGCAGTTCCTGGGGCAAATGCATTACTGATGTTTTGAGTTGTCTCTGTTGCTTTATGACCCATTTTGAACTTGACTTTGCTTTTTGTCTAACATCATTTCCATAGTCTAAAATAAATGTAAAATAAACAGCAAGTAACAAGTCATTAGTGAAAAATGTAAAGTGAGAAACGCACATTAAAAGGATGTGTAACAAACCACATTTATTTAAGAATGTATTCCAATATTAATCTGCAAATTTCAGCAATGCAAAAACCACAATTACTTTTGCACCAGACAAATACATTTATCAGACAAAAGAGAAACTGTTCTTGCTAAAGTAGAAGAAATGCACTCAGAGCCCTGTTCACCTAACTTCTTTATTTGAACTTCCCCCAATCACACACCCATATTGCATACAGAAAGCAAGCATATTCCTACACATATATCCCGTAGGACCCTATAGAACAGCATTTGACAATGATCAATTAACACTAAGTCAACAATGCAAGACAATGAATGATTAACTTTCAAAATGAGTGGTATCATTCAGAGATGGAAGATATTAATATCTACTAGGAGCATTTTGTAGTTTGTCTATAATTTATCCATTGCTGTATAGCAAATGTCTAAAACTTAGAAGCTTAAAAAATTTATTATCTTACAGTTACACTAGGTTAGGAAATTGAGTATAGGTTAGTAGGGTTTTCCAGTTCAGGGACTCTTGCAAGTCTCCAAGGTATAGACAAGGGCTGCAGCCATCTCAAGTTCTACTGTACAGTATGTACTCATAAGTTCTTTTTGTTAGGATTCTTTCAATTGTGAGATTGAAGGATCATTCAAGTTCATTGCAGGGTCTTGGATGAGGTACTTCCATTCTTCCCTAACTACTGCTTGTCTCAGTTGCTTGCCACTTGGGCCCTTCCATGAGGCAGCTCAGAGCGAGGCAGCTCAGACCATGGCAGCTGGCTTCGTTACAGTGAGAGATAGCACAAAGAAGTATGGTATGAACAAGATGGAAATCACCATTTCACAAATATAAAAATATCTATACATTTATCATCAATATTATTTAAGCTCTTAAATATGAGAAGTGTTTTGCCAGTTATACTGAATCGAGTGATTTTTGTGTTAAAAATTTTTTAAGACTTTTTTTCTTAGTCTTTTTTCTCTCTCCAGAAACTTAATGATTATTAGTTTTAAAAATATTCTACACTTCACGTATCGAAGTTCTATGGAATATTGCATAAATTCAAGTGTGTTTTAGAGGGAGGAGAAACAGGAAGCTTATGGGTGATGTGATGATGCCATTAGACAAAACTTAATGTCTTTATATGTTTAAGAGTAATCACATTTCCCTCTTTGAGGTGTGTGCATTGCATCTATTCTTGCCATAATATTGAGTCCCACAACCATACACTGATGAAGAGCCAGAACCATTGTCAGAGGTACTTACTTGTTACTTCAGAACAAATTATCCTAAAAAGAATAAGACCATAAAGCAGGTTGCTGTGAATTGTATGTTGACATGGCATTTAGATAATGTGAAGTGAGCAGCTGTGGGTAATAAGATAACTGATACTAAGTAATCTACATGAATATCATGCAAACAAGGAACACTTTGAAAAGTGAACTTTCTCCTGCATAACTCTTACTGAATTCCAAACACGGGATTTCTAAATGCAAGACAATGTAATTCTTTCAGAAGCATTTCAGTAATCATGTCTCATTTTCTCAAGGAGAAACAGAAAGCATCAAATAAAGAAAGCTGTATTTTCCTGAAAGAAAAGAAAGCACTGGATTAATTAAGGGGTTGATGCTTTTTTCCTAATACTTTTCTCGAAACATCTGAAATCACAGAGCTGGAAGGTACTGTTAGGCCTTAAAATATTTCTGCCTTCTAGAGAAGGAGTCTTCTTAAGAACAGAAGATTCTCCCAGTCGCTACTGGGGTGAAACCTATTGCACAGGGATCCTTGGCTGCCTCACCTCTCCAAGAGCTCTTTACATGTTGTTTGGGATCAGCCTATAAATTTCATCAACATTCTTGCTCTCCTACTTTTGTCTGAATCTACATCACGTTCCCCAATTTGGATCCTTACAATTACATCATTCACTATACTGGTACATCCTACTGGCCACTACTGACTCTACATACAACTGCTGTTTAATATATGAGGCTCGATGCTTCCCCTAGTGGGAGACCTTGCAATTGCCTCCTTCTCACCTCCACCCTATGACCTCCCACTCCACCACCCACATCCTGTTCCTCCTTGGCTCCCGGTTGGCTTTCTGCTGGACTCCCAAGAGACCATTGGAGCTCCTATGAGCACTGCACTGAAAATTGCCCAGCCTTCAAAAATATTGCCCTGCCAGTCTGCTCTTCCAAGGGCTTAATGACTCCCTTAAAAGTGTTCTCTGTTTTTACTCTTCTTTGGGAAACTGACTTAACAGTCATACAAATTTTGACAGATATATTTTCCCAGCTCCCTGAGATTTCTTTGCTTCAAAAGGCAAGGCCCTTTAATGTTACTGCTTTCTTATTCCTCCCTCTGTGCAGAAGATTTAAGATCTTTCTTAGGAGAAGGCCTGTGTGGATCATTTCAACCTTGGTTATCATCACATTCTAAGATATGGTGCTTTCAGTTGCTGGAATAAGGGACATGCCACTACTCCCATAAATCTTTGGATTTCTCATTTCTTGCACTACAATTATATTCTCTAGGAAAAGAGCCCAGATTTGTTGTTTCTGTAATCATGCTTTCTGCTGTCCTCAGAGTCCTGCAATGACCACCCATTGTACAGTTAATTCCTGGAGGCTAAGGTCACTCATGTACACACTTGATATGGTTTGGCTGTGTTCTCACCCAAATATCATCTTGAATTCCCACATGTTGTAGAAGAAACCCAGTGGGAGGTAACTGAATCATGGGGCAGGTCTTTCCCCTGCTGTTCTCATGATAGTAAGTCTCATGAGATCTGATGGTTTTAAAAAAGGGGAGTTTACTAATATAACTTCTCTTGTCTGCCATTATGTGAGACGTGCCTTTCATCTTCTGCCATGATTGTGATGTTTCCCCAGCCATATGAAATCGTGAGTCCAATAAACCTCTTTCTTTTGTAAATTGCTCAGTCTCTGGTATATCTTTATCAGCAGAGTAAAAATGGACTAATGCAAGGCTCTAAGCCTTTCTGCCTCTCTGTCTTACAGAGTAAAACCTGTAGGGTTAAACACAGTATTGGGTGGCTCAGAAAGTTAAAAAGCAATAGGAAATAAAGTACTAAAGTAAAAAGGATTTTAAACAGAGATATCTCAACATGAACTATAGTTAATAGGAAAATGGCATGGTCAAGGTGAAGCTTGAGATATGCTTCGAAGGAAGAGCCATTGACTAAGAATAGGAACAGGCAGGAGGGATGAATAACCATATATATCTGTGTGATTTGACCACTCAGTTATAGGCTAAAGACACTGACTCTTGTCCATTGTAGTAAAAAGAAAATATTTTTGTATGTTCTTAGAAAATCAGTGGCTTTACAATTATGTAGTCTTTTTTTTGAAATGTCAAAATACAGTAAGAGAAGAGAAACAAGTTAGTTCATCACTCAAGAGAGTGGTTTAATGGGAAATTTCATCCTTATACTTCACAGTAAGAGAAGGGAAACAAGTTAGTTCATCACTTGAGAGAGTGGTTTAATGGGAAATTTAATCCTTTGTATAATGCTTATTATTGTGGTTTTTGAAAGTCCTATTCAAAATGTTGAAATAAATCTCTCTGTAAGTATCTTATCTATCCAGGAAGAGACTACACCAGGATATGAATACAATTAATTCATTACAAAGAACAAAATGTTTTAAAGGAAGACATATGATGTTTTTATCCATTCTTTTCATTTGTAAGTATATGTAATTTATGACACTGTCAGGGGTTTCCGGAGAAACGGAAACAATGTAATGTGTAGACAGGCAGACAGACAGACAGACCAAAAGCTAGATATGGATATAGATGTAGATATAGATAGATTTGTTTTAAGGAATTGGCTCACATAATTACAGAAGACAGCAAGTCCAAATTCTTCAGGATGGGGAGGCAGTGTGAAGGCTGATAGGCTGGAGACTCAAGCAAAGATGACACTGCAATTCAAATTCGAAGGGCCTATGCTGCAGCATCCACTCTTGCTGAGGGTAGGTCAGTTTTTTTTGGCTTTATTTTGTTTTCTAATCTGGACATTTAATTTATTGAATGAAGCCCACCCACATAATAGAGAGTAATCTGCTTTACTGAAAGTTCATCAGTTGAAATGTCAATCTCATCCAAAATGTCCTCACAAAAACATACAAAAATAATGTTTGGCAACATAGTCTGGGTACCATACCCAGTCTAGTTAACACATAAAATTAACTATTAGAGACACCTGATATATATATATATATCAATCTCCTGCAATCCTAATGATAGTAGATAAGTCACTCACTCATTTTTCCAGTCCACAGGCTCATGTAAAATGAGAAGACAAAATTTTTAAGTTTCATCCTATTCTAACCTTACCACGTCCTTTTCCCTAATATAGTGTTTTTCTCATTTTTCTATTCCTCTTCCCCACAAATATATATATATATATATATATTTTGTTTTTTGAGATGGAGTTGCACTCTGTCACCCAGGCTGGAGTGCCGTGGTGTGATCTGGGCTTACTGTAGCCTCCACCTCCCAGGTTCAAAAAGTTGTCCTCCTGAATAGCTAGGAGTACAGGCACTTGCTGGCATGCATGGCTGATTTTTGCATATTTAGTAGAGATGGGGTTTCACCATGTTGGCTAGGCTGGTCTCAAACACCTTACCTCAAGTGATCCACCCGCCTTGGCCTCCCAAAGTGCTGGATTACAGCATAAGCCACCATGCCTGGCCTCCCACAAATATAATTTTATAGATATATAACTATTTAAGTAGAAGCAGGTGACAATGGATCTAATTATAAGAGGCAATGACACCAATTATTGCTTGTTTTTATCTATGTGAAAATAATATTCTCATCATTGTTGGAAGAATGTTTGAGCTAAATTGCCTTTTAATGCATGCTAATAGGTTTGAGCTCTCTTATTCTCTCAACTGGTTTACCTTGAAACTAAAGTACACATAGTGAGAACACTTGGTATTATTTCAGTATAGACTGTGCCTTTAGAACAGAGACAACTGGCATCTGGGGGATTTAAAGACCTTATTCACATTAGAGCTGTGTTCTCTAATCAACTGAGTGTGCTAGGCTAATGATCTCATGTGTGTCTGTATAACTATCTCACTAGGATTCATGAAAAAACACCTTAGTAGCCAAAATGCCAATCTCAGAAGGCAAAAGGATGTTAAACAGATCCTATCGAAATTTCAGGCATGAACACTACATGCAAAGTGGCTGACAGCTCTTGGCTTTTCTGAATTAAGGAACAGAAAAGTAGGGTATTATGAAGTATAAGTATAAACTTATTTAAATTTCACAATTATTAATACATAGTCCTATGTTTCTTATGTTTGCAAGTAAGAATCTGCAGTCATTAATCAGAAATGGTAGTAATCAGTACTTTTTTAAAAACAAAGGGAACTTTTTTCCTAGAGTGCAATGGGGCCACCGAAGGTTTAGCCAGTGCCACACAAATGCTTGATTCTGGGGATTTCCCTAAGACTCTGCCCTGTGCACACATCCTTGGACTCACTATCTTCATAAATAGGCTAATTGTCTTAGCAGGAAAGGATCTGAAACAACTAGAAAGATTTCTTAAAAAAGATTATCAACAGAAGTAGATTTGATGTTATAGAGAAGATTGATATAATTACACTCACATTTCCTTAAGAAAATTATTTATAATTTTCTTATAAATAATTTTCTTGTAAATAATATATTTATAATTTTCTATAAATGGGCATTGTCTAGTAGGAAATAATTTTAAAATAAATACATTTTAATTTTATAAGTAAGGAAATCTAAACTTCAGACATTGTAAAATTAATTTAACTAACTTTATCCAAAAGATCCATGTGACATTTGCATAAGATTTATGGAGACAGTCTTCCTTAAAAATAATCATGTTGATTGAGGTGATTTATCACCTCAATATTAGAACATTCTAATATTCTAATAATTTGGAATATTAGAACATTCCAAAAGTATAACCAAAATTGACTTATCAAAACTCAGGAAGTTTAACTAAAATCAATTTCCAAATAATAAATAGGTGCGTTAAGAACATTGCATATATTTTATGCCCTTAGAGAATAAATATTCACAATGCAACAATCATCTTTGAAATGTACTCATTCCTTGTAAAAGAAAAATTATACACTGCAAACATAATGAGCAGCAACACCAGATATACTTGAAGCAAGACTTATTGTGCTTACACCATCAAAATTCTCCTTCAGAATTCTCCTGTTTAACGTAACACTGTTGCTTTTGCAATCTGAAATTTTAAAAATATGTCATATTGATAATGGATCCAGAATCCTAAAGTCATTTTACAGTCTACAAGCAAAATAAATATTCTGTTAACTGCTGTGTAACAGTTAATTAACTGCTATGTCAGTTAACTGTTAACTGCTATGTGTCAGTTATGTAATTGATCCAGTTAAATATCCATATGTGTCTAAATTTTGATTTCTTGACTTGTAAAGTTATGTCTGTAAGAGCACCAAAAATTATCTTTGAATTTAATTCAGTAACCATTTTTCAGGGTTTTTTTTCTTCCACTAACAAGTGGCCAAAAAATACATGAATTGAGTATAACACTTCGGACCATTTTCTCTGGGATATGTCTGTTGTTTTGCAGTTTAGCTTTTACATAGGCCTCTGGTGATATCCTTATTTCTGTGATTGTATTTGTAATTCTCTTTTTTCTGGCTACATTTTGCAAGGGAAGATGAAGAATAGGTTCTTTCTCCCTTAGGTTAGGTGCGTTTTATCTCTTGGGACCCTCGTCTCCTATATAGATTCGTTTGTTTAGAAATGACTGTTCTATCTAGCTCTTTCATCCTGATAAGCCACACTCTCTTACGTGCCATATATTCTGTTTGCCATATGATTTTGTGCTTATGGCACAAATCACTTATGCACTGTTATAAAATAAGCAAAGGTTTATTGAAGATATGTGATGAAATGTCCAATAAAGATGTTTAAACTCGCAAGAAGTAATCAGACAGTATTTCTTAGATTCCAAAGATCTGCCATGAGCTCCTTTATGGAATTTCCATGACAATGCTTCATTTCTATCAAATCATTTATTCATAAACATGTTACCCAATTCCTTAGGAACTTCCTTATTACCAACTTTATAGATAGAATCATAGAAGATTCTAGGAACCTGTAAAAATTTAGGATAAATAATAATAATTTAATTTGCCAATTTAGAAGTACCCTCCTACACCTCAATATTAACAAACTTTTTTTCTATACAGTGCACAGAATGAATATAGTATACAATTTGAAGCTGCCTTTTAAATGTAGGAAATTAACTTCTTTCTAACAGTTATTTCAGAGAATTGACAGAAAGAGCTTATGATGAAGGCTAATACATCATAATGAAGACTGATACCTCATAGGCTGATTCCCTTGGATGTAACTGCTAGGTCTGAGTATGTCCCCCAAAAGTTACATGTTAGAACCTAACTGCCAGTGTAATAGTATTGAGAATTAGGGCCTTTAGAAGGTGATTAAGTCATGAGTGCAGACCCCTCAAGGAATTAGGGGCCCTTGTAAAAAGGTCCATGGGAGTGTTCATTCTCCTCTGCACTTCTGCCATGTGAGGTGCCAGCATTTGTCCTCTTTTGCCTTTGTGCTTCTTCTGCCTTGTGAGGATGTAGCTTTCATTCTCTCCAGAGAAAGTAGCATCCTACCATCTTGGAAGCACAAAGCAACCCTTGCCAGACACCGAACTTGTCGGCACCTTGATCTTGTACTTCTTAGCCTCCAGAGCTGTGAGAAATACATTTCTATTGTTTATAAATCACCCAGTATGTAGTATTGTTGTAGTAGCACAAAGGCAGTAACAAAAGCTCATTGAACAAGAGGAGAAGAGCTGTCTTTTCTCTCCCCTGCTTCATTTGTGACATGCTTGCTTTTATTCTCTGCTCAGCAACCCCTGCTTACAGTTCTTCAAATGAGTCAAGCTTTTTCTTATCTCAGGGTGTTTGGACATGCTATTCTCTGATTGAAATGCCCTTCCTCCTTACTCTTCACCTAGCTAATTCTCACTCATACTTTAGAAAGGACTTTAGTCAGCCTCCCAATCTAAGTAGTCTCATTATTATTCACTTTCATTGCATCTGTTTTTTCCACTTTAGTTTTCTTCAAACTTGGTTATCATATATTCCCTTATATGTTTATCTTACTCTAAACTGCAAATTCCACGAAGCCTGGTAAAATGTTTCATCATTATGACTGCAGTGTCTAACACAGTTTAAGTATTCAGTAAGTATTTATTGAATGAATGAAAAATTTAATAATTATGGGAATTTCAACTCTCTAAATAGTTCCTGGAAGATGCTTAAAGTGGAGCATAGGATAAAATCTTGACCTACTTTTCTGACAACCTCATTTCTTAAAGAGTAGGTGAAGTAATATGAGTATCTGCATTCTTTGATATATATATGATAAATAAATACTCTTTAATGATAAAAACCTTAAAGGAATATAGAAATAGGAAGGGAAGATATTAGTAAAAGTTGCTATAAAGTAAATTTTTTATTCACAGACTCATCTGTAAAATGGGAAAAAGACCTGTCCTGCATATATTATGCAGTTTTTGTGGAGCTCAAATAAGCTAAGGTAGATAAGTAAACTTTGGAAACTGAAAAGCCTTATTCCTCTATAACATGGTAGTAGCAGTTAAAGCCAGATTTAAGGACTAAACATTTCATATATTCAGATAAATAATAGATATCAAATAATGGAAAGGCTTTTAAAAATATAAATCAAAGGTTTTATATTTGAGTCATTTCATTTTCGCTTGAAAATGATGTGTTAATTGTAGAAAAGTTATGCAACTATAAGGTAAATAAATTTGAAATTGTCTTAATTTTATTACTTGGTCATAATTATTTTTAACATTTTGTAGATGTTTTGACATTTAATTTTTATTGAGAAAATTGGTGCTCTGTAATTTATTATTACTTAATGATATCATTCTTAATGGATAAATGGTATTTCCTATGTTGAGCTATTCATTCATTCTTGCATCTGTTCACGGATCCAGTAACTGTCCATCGAGCACTTAGTCTATGTAAAGTACTGTACTTGGTCCTAGAAAGACGGCAGTCAAAATAGAAAATAACAAAAAATGACTCCATTAAACATTTAGTTCTAGTACTAACAGACGCTAGAAAGAGAGGTACATGCTGCAAGTGCATTTATTGTGATGACCTACTTTGAGAATGGAAAGTTAGGAAAGGCATATTTGGGGATGAAGTTTGAACGAGGAGGAGGGGTTAACTAAGCAAATAATCAGAAGACTGGCATATGCAAAGGCCTAAATGAGGGAAGGTACATGCAAATGGAGTGACTTTCAGAATGGAAACATCTGAAAGTCAAACCATAATTTTTATAAAATGAAATTCTGAACAACATCTTGAGAAAATAATTACAGTTAGGAAAAACTAGAAAGTAGCATTAAAGACATGAAAAAACGGGAAGATATTTTAAACTCAGATATCAAAAGAATACCTAAAAATATGAAAGAAGAAGCATATAATTAAAAAGTCTTACTCAAAGATCAATTCAAATGGTCTACAATTTGGGGCACCTTCTATCAACTCCTAAGCAAAATTCAATTGGAATATCAAATTGAGCTGATACAGTATAGTTACTCCTTACCTTTTGGAAATAGACCATGTTAGTTATTGCACAGACCTGAAGCATTATTGCGTGAATCCCAAAACCTGCACCACACGCTGTCTTCATAGATGTATTTCTCTTTCACATGTATGTAGGTGAGTTATTAGGTCAAATAAAATACAAATACATTTAAAGGCATTACTTCTTCCTAAGAACTAAGCCATCCACCTTTCCTCCTAGCTATGTCACTGATGCTTAGGCCACCTGTCTTGTACCGTGAAGATATTAGTTCCAGACTCATTGGCATTCTCTTTGATTTTATTTGTCATAATTCTTAGTGAAATTTAATATTGACATAGAGAATCCTTATAACATTTTGGCCTCTTGGTTACTTGACATACTTTCCCCTTCCTTCATCCTAACACTGCCATTGTTCCTTATCTTCACTGATCCTTACCTTCACTCAATTAATTTCAAATTCTCACATCATTCTAGGATACGGAGATATTCATGGACAGATCATTCTCTTTGGGAACATTTTTAAGAATTAAGGAATGTATTATGTTTAAATTTGCACAGTGATTTGGGACTGACAAAACATCTTCTCCTGCATTATGCCTTAGATCATTCATTGGACATCTCTTGTCCAGTTTTTCTTGCAACTCTAATAATAAAGTTCAAGTTTGATATGGTTTGGCTCTGTGTCTCCACCCAAATCTCATCTCTAATTGGGAAGTGATTGTATTCTGGAGGTGGTTTCCCCCATGCTGTTCTCATGATAGTGAGAGAGTTCTCATGAGATCTGATGGTTTTAAAAGTGACATTTTCCCCTGCACACTCTCTCTCCTGCCGCCATGTAAGATATGCCTTGCTCCCTTTCACCTTCACCATGATGGTAACTTTCCTGAGGCCTCTCCAGCCATGTGGAACTTTGAGTCAATTAAACCTCTTTTGTTTATAAATTACCCAGTCTTAGGTAGTTTCGTTATAGAGTCTGAAAATAGATTAATGCAAAGTTTAGCTCATATTCTTGAATTAGAATAGTATCAGATGTCCTATAATATTACTTGAATCTTGTTCATGTACTTCCTAGATATTCCATGTGGATCATAAAACCAAGTTTTCAAAAAAAAATGTAAAAACTAGACTTCTGCCTATTTAAGCAAGTAGGTAAACTAAAGAAAGTAGAGGAAAAATGGGACCACGAAAGGTAAGAAGACTTATAATTGGAACAGATAACACATATGTTGCTAGAATTGGGGAAGAATGATGTGATAAACAGTTAATGTTTTTCTATTAAGCTTGTTACACTGTTTTGTAAACCTTCACATACTGCAATATTGCTCAAAGTAATCAACTTCTGTTCTGCTCTCTAAATGGCTTAGAGCCAGTAAAACTTCTTTAATTCACAGATTTAAGCATTTAATAGGTCCTCCATAAATTGTGATTAGATGGCTAATTTGTTTCAAGACTCAACTATTTCAATAATAAATGTCAGCTCAGGACACTGCAGAAATTAATACCTGCATGAGAAAAAACAGTTTGATTTCTCACGGCAGAGAGCTGTTCTGAAACTCAAGAAAATATTGAAGAGTATTTGTGTTTTCTAAGACACAGACATGTGTTTTTCAGTGCCATCCTGTCATTCATTTATTCAACACATGCTGATTGAAACTCTGCTTTATGCCAGAGGTTGGACTAAGGTTTCTTTGGTTATGTGGGGTCTTTTGTGGTTCCATATAAATTTGAGGATTATTTTTCCCATTTTTGGACTAAGTTTTTGTGGTATATAGATGAAAAGAGACATTCTGAACTTCCAGTCTAGGATGGGTGAGAGGCAGACAAGCCAAGCAGCAGTGGGAGTACAGAACTATTGCATTTATGTTGGAATTGTTATAAGAGAAAAAGCAGGAACAATAGGTAGTCTGGTCGAAAGGAATTCAAGGAGAAGCATCATGGAGAAAAGACATATAACTTGAAACCTCGAAGATGAGTGACAGACAGCAAATGGGCTTAGGAGTGAGGTGAGGTGAGTGAGTAAAGTGTGTGTCTTAAAGTGGAGTTAGGCTGTGAGAATAAGGCACATTTGAAGAACCAGAGAGTTTAATTTGACTACAGCACAGTGTGGAATGGCAATAGGTGAGATAGACGAGGCAGAAGCATATTGAAGAGCTTTATAAGATATATTAAGAAAGGATCCTGAAAGCCATGGGCCTTTTTATTTATATTTAAGAAAAGAAAAACATGCATACATACCATAATATATACCCTTTTAACAAATTTTTAAATGTGCAGTACATTATTATTAACTACTAGAACATTCAAAATTTGGCAAGATCATTATTAGATGTGTTAAGATGGCTTAATCATTTTTCTTATGTATGTGTTCATCACTCTATTGATAACCAGGCCTGGTTAAGCCAATCTTGCAGACTCCAGATGGCTCTCTCCTCATATGGTGCTGTATACTGCATTTATCATAGTTTTTAGAAAATACTTTATAGATATTTCTTAGTGAATACACCTAGGAATTTCATATTTATTATTTAAATAGTAATGCTGCAGGAAAAATAATAAACTTCAAGGTAAAATGACTCTAGAGGAAGAGGCCAAGAAATAAAGATACAAACTAATTTTCCTAATTATATTGGCCTGGGAGGCTGATTTGTGTAATATGTGAAACTATCTAGGCAGGGAAACATGATGGTCCTCAAAGGCCTTGAAAACTGCAAATCAAGCATGTTTTAGAATTTAGAAAATACAGAACCTGAGTAAAAGTCTATTAACTCATTTCAAAAATGGAAACACAAACTCAGGAGGTTTACTTTGCTGTAGAATTTGGGATTTATCTGCCGAAGAGCTTGGGATTTATCGTCCAATGAGACTGTTGATTTGGCAATTTGCCCTCCAGCAGGTCTGACATTGGAATAATGCATAACTCTTGATTCGGGTCATAAAAAAAGCAACACTTTGGGCACAGCACACATGACCAGGTGAGCACTGGAAACCTGGCGAGTTCCCCGTTTTCCACTTCAAAAGTGCTTCTCAGCCGGCTGAGTCACAGGCAGAATGAGTTTCATAGGATGTTGTTTCTTCTTCTGAGTTAGAGACTGTTCTATTCCACTAACTGGCTTCCAATGCCCTGTCTCTGTCATAATGGAATAGTCTCCTTTTCTCACTGAGGATTTAAATCTTTTGTGCTTTGGTATTTTTAAATCCTTTTACCCCAACATCCAAGAAGAGAACTTAAAGCTGTTCATTCTTCATGACAGCACATTTTCATTTCTCTGGGAATCACTCTACTCCCATAAAATACTCCCCGAAGTACCTTCCAGACTGAGTGAGAACATAACAACTTTCTTTGAATATCTGAAGAGGTGTGGTACAGCAGCAGCAGCAGGCTGACCTGTGTTGCCTCTCATGGCAACAAGAAGAATGAGCATCTGAGCTGCACTGTGGACCACTGGGTTCAACATCCAGTAGCCTTGCAAAAGATGAATCTCTTATTTCTTCCAAGCAGAGTTCAGATGATCCTGTCAGGGAAGTAGTAAAAGAGATTAATACCTGGGAAACGTAGTTGAATTTGAATCTGATATTCTATGATTATTTTATTAAGGCATTAATGAAATATACATTGCAACAATTTATCAATTTTATCAGCAGAATATAGTAAATTCAGAGTAGAATTAAGTGTTACATATTAAGGAAAAACATGTAAACATGTTCAATGTTATTTTAAAATGACTTTTGGCTTAAGGCATATTATTTAGGTACTATCTTTAGAACAATTAAAATTAATCACATACGCTCATCCATCTGCTTTATAATATCCGAGTAACAATACTCAGCATTTCAATCAATTTTAATTTAGTTAACACCCTCGCTTCCATTTTGGAGAGGAATGCAGCACAGTGGTATATAAATGATGACACTTTTTTTATGGTGTTTGGCAAACATGTATTTGTTGAAACCTCATTAAAATGAACAGAAGCTTTGAAGTTTAAAGTTGTCTAAAAGTTTTTTCTCCATGTTGAACACAGTACACAATTCTAACTGTCAGGTGAGATGTTACAGTCAAGGAATCCAAAGTAGACAAAGAGGAGGGTTATGGACAATAATTGAATGTTCTTTCTGCATTGAGGTTGTATAATAGAACAAAAATAAACAGAACATAGTTTCTGTCTCCCTTTATATCAAAGAATAACCCTTTACACCTTTTAAGATTATACATTTTTTAATTGTATAAATTCAGTTGGATCTTTGTTGTGGAGGAATTTCATGTTCTAGTTTACTTGTTTGGTTAAAATATTTATTGCATGCCTACCACATATCAGGGTATACAAAGTGGATATGGTATGGATTAATTTTATATGAATTCCTGCAAAAGCTTTCTGAACTCTTCTCTTGTCTTCAGCAAATATTCCTTCCAGTCCACCCTCCACACTCCTGCCAGAGTCCTTCTTTTAGAACACAGACTACCTCACTGTCATAGCTAAACTTTATAATGGTTCCCACTGGCAACCAAAGGAAACCCAAACACCTGCTCTATCATCTGTTTTTATTTCCAGCCTTGTGTTAGAACACTCCCTTTTGTGTTCTGTGTCACCCGTCATAAATGACCTACTACAGATTTAAGAACAGTTATGGTTATGTTTCCATGCCTTCATGTATACCATTTCCTAGACCTTGAATCCTCTTTTACTCATTCCTGCTTTTGCCATAGTGAATGGGATATATACTGATGACATTTCCTATTGACTTAATTTTTATTTCTCCTGAGAGTATCTCTTTAAAGAATAAAATTTCTCTTTAGTGTCCTAGTTTTGGTAACCTAGTTCCTCTGGTGAAAGCAGAGTGGTTAGAAGAAATGATCACTGGGTATGAGAGGAGGAATGATATAGGGGAAGTATTTATGAAGAGGACTCAGTTTGTGAGGCTGACAAAACGTCAGTAGAAGCCAAGCAGGGATCTAGCTTTCACTGGCAGTACTGACTGATTCCACCACTCAAAAGGTTAAAGTCACTCCTCCTTAGGTTGAGAACTTACACACATTTCTGCCTCTTTAAGTATTTTTCCGCACCTTTCTTCCATGAATATTTGTCGTCTAGTATTATAAATTAGCTTCTTATTTTCTGACTAGTCTGGTGTTTCTTAAAGGTAACTAGCCTCTGCAAGGTTCTTGATGTGATTCAATGAATGAATATCAGAACTTTCTTCTACAGGAAGTGATGAAAGAAAATAATGATGACTTTCTCAGTATCAGACCTTATGGCAGGCACTGGCCAGGAAGGGAAAAAAAGACAGTTAATATTTCTTTTCTCATGGAGCTTAGTGTTTGTTGTTGAGTAGTGAGTGACAATTTTTATTTACTTATTTTTACTCTTTTTCCAACTTTAAGGTATAATTGACAAACAAAAATTGTACATATTTGTTGTATACAATGTGATGTTGTATACATTGTATACAATGTGATGTTGTATACAGTATAAGTTGATTACCACAATCCAGGTAATGAACATAAGTGACACCTCACTCAGAATTTTTGTGTGTGAAGTGAGTACATTTAAGAACTACTCTTTTGCAATTTTCAAGTATACCATACATTATTATTAGCTATAGTCACCATGCTGTACAATAGATCTCCAGGATTTATTCCTCCTGTCTAATTAAAACTGTACCTTTCGAGCAACATCTTCCCATTTCCCCCCCTTTCCTACCCACCCCCATCCTCTGGAACCATCATACTCGCTTCTCTTATGGATTTGAATCCTTTAGATTCCACATACAAGTGAGGCCATGAAGTATTTGCCCTTCTGTGCCTAGTTTATTTCACTTAACATAATGTCCTCTAGGATCATCTATGTTGTCACAGATGACAGGATTTCCTTCTTTTTATAAGGCTGAATAGTATTCCATTGTGTTCTTCATCCATCAATTAATTGATGGGCATAGATTATTCCACATCTTGGTATTCTGAATAATGCTGCAATAAATGTGGGAGTCCAGATCGTCTTTGACCTACTGATTTCATTTCCTCTAGATATGTACCTAGAAATGGAATTACTGGATCATATGGTAGTTCTCTCTTTAATTTTGGGGGGAACTTCCATACTGTTTTCATCATAGCTGTACTCATGTATACTCTCACTACAAGTGTGCAAGAGTTCTCTTTTCTCCACATCCTTGCCAGCATTGTCTTTTGTCTTTGTGGCAATAGCCATTCGACTGGTGGGAGATAATATTCTTGTTTGGTTTGGTGTTTTGAGATAGAGTCTTGCTCTGCCACCCAGGCTGGAATGCAGTGGTACAATTTCAGCTCACTGCAACCTCAAGTTCCTGGGCTCAAGCAATTCTCATGCCTCAGCCTCCCAAGTAGCTGGGATAACAGGCCTGCACCACAACACCTGGATAATTTTCACAGATTGGTAGAGATGAGGTTTTGTCACATTGTCTAGGCTGGGCTTGAACTCCTGGTCTCATGTGATCCATCCTCCTTGGCCTCCCAAAATGCTGGGATTACAAGCATGAGCTACTGCTTCCAGCCTGTGAGGTGAAAGTTGATTGTAGTTTTGGTCATATTATTTTTTTTCTTTTTCTTTTTAGGCTGACTCTCATTTTATTGCCCAGGCTGGAGTGCAGTGGTACAAACTTAGCTCACTGCAACCTCTGCCTTCCATGTTCAAGCGATTCTTATGCTTCAACCTCCTGAGTAACTGAGACTAAAGCATATGCCACCATGCCTGGCTAATTTTTTGTATTTTTAGTAGAGACACGATTTCACCACATTGGCCAGGATGGTCTTGAACTTCTGGCCTCAGGTGATGTGCCCTCCTTGGCCTCCCAAAATGCTGAGATTATAAGTGTGAACCACTGCACCTCGCCTGATTGTGGTTTTGATTTGCATTTCCATGATAATTAATGATGGTAAGCATTTTTTATATTTTAATATTTATTAGCTATTTGGATGTCTTCTTTTGAGAAATGTCTATTCAGGTCCTTTGCACATTTTCTATTGAGTTAGTTCTTTTCTTGCTATTGAGTTATTTAATTTATTTCTATATTTTGAATATTAACTTCATAGCAGATATGTGGTTTGTAAACGTTTTCCCCCATTCCATAGGTTTTCTCTTCATTCTGTTTATTCTTTCCTTTGCAATGCAGATGCTTTTAATTTGATACAGTCCTTTTTGTCTGTTTTTGGTTTTGTTACCTGTGCTTTTGGGGTCATATTAAGAAAAATTATTGCTCAGACCAATGTCAAGAAACCTTTCCTTATGTTTTCTTCCAGGAGTTTTAGGTCCTACATTTAAGTTATTGATCCATTTGAATTTATTTTTGTATATATTAATAACATGAGATAAGGGTCTAATTTTATTCCTCTACATCATAGATAGCCAGTTTTCCCAATACTATTTGTTGAGGAGACTGCCTTTTCCCCACATTGTGCTTTATTGGCACCTTTGTGGGACATCAGTTGACCATAAATGTATAGATTTATTTCTGGTCTATCTATTCTGTTCTATTGGTCTATGTGTTCTGTTTTCATGGACAGACGAGTTTTTAAAAGAGAGGATCACAGGGAAGTATTACTTGTAATTGGAATATAATATGATGATTGCTATTATGAAGTTCTTTACAATGCTGAACATATGAGTAGCTTTGCCTTAGGGATAATTAGGTGGATAAAATGAGATAAAAGTGATATTTTATATGAAAGCATGTTTAAAAGCATGGAGATGTAAATGTATATGTGTGTGCGTGTCTTCGGAAGTATGATTTATAATTCATTATGGCTACAATGAGACTAGAATGCTCACATATTTATTTAATGACATTACTGATCCAGGATTATGATTCTAGGTCCAAATATCTCCAAATCCTCTAGCCTTTCCAAACCTAGTGCAATACTGCAAGACTGCAAGATCCATGAGAGCAGGGAATGTGTCATTGACTTGCGTATCCTAATGTCTCACAACATGCTTAGTCACCATAGTTCTAGAGTTTTATTTCTGATTCTCTCTCAGCTGGTCTGTGAGAGCATTTCTGTCGTTACAGTCACTGTTCTATAATCAACTGTGTCTTGTGTATATGAGAGCACATTTTTTTGAGACAGAGTCTTCCTCTATTGCCCAGCCTGGAGTGCAATGGCACCATCTTGACTCACTGCAACCTCCACCTCCAGGATTCAAGTGATTCTTCTGCTTCAGCCTCCCAAGTAGTAGGGACTATGGATGTGTGCCACCACACTGGGCTAAGTTTTTGTATTTTTAGTAGAGACAGGTTTCACCATGTTAGCCAGGATGGTCTCGATCTCCTGACCTTGAGATCTGCCCACTTCGGCCTCTCAAATTGCTGGGATTACAGGTATGAGCCACTGCACCCGGCTGAGAGGCCAGGAGCACTCTTAATATGTGCTTACAATCTGGAGATTTTGAGAAAAAGTGGGATTTTTAATATTTTTCCTTCATCTGACTACTTCAGATATTCTGATTAAGATAAGTCAAGGACTATTTGCAAATTAAAATCTTTATCTTCAAGGAAATTGAATGTTGGTTAGAACTACAGATTCAAGGCTAGTGAAAGCATCTTTCTTGTAAAATAGATACATTTTAAATAACAGGCTCTTTTTTCTGTGGGCAGAGAAAACCGCCTTGTTTAAGTAAAGCAACTTGATCTCCTCAAGAAATTAAAAGACGTTTCTTTTTAAAACTATCTTTGATTTAGCGATGTAATACTTTAAACGTACTTCTGAATATGGATTACAATCAAATCAGTTGGACTATCTATATTCAGTCTTAACGCTGGTTTAAACTTAGAGTCACAAATGTGCTTTGTAGAATTCTGGCATGATGCACACTAGCATTATCATTTCTTTTTTTCTCTTGGATATTCACATTAGTTAAGGGTAAATATTTCTTTAAAAAATGTAATAGAGGAGACAGCAGTCATACAAATAAGTCATATAAAAACAATAAAAGTAAATCACAAAACTTATAATACTTGGGAGAAACTATTATCATTTTGAGGCCAACCATCCCATTCTCCTCTATTTTTTTATCGGCCTTGTTACCAGTGTGTGCACTTATGTCCTCAAGACCTACGTAACCTTTGTTTTTCTCATAAAATATAATAGACAAATAACTTATATTTCAGGTTGACATTATTTCCCGGTAGAAAACCACATTTTTACTCAGCCTCTAAATTTTGAATCTCGATTGCTATAATCACCATATTTCATATTTTAGAATCAAGACACTTATAGAATAAACCTAGGGAAGCTGTATGAAGCCTTTTAGATTTCAAGGCAAACAGCATTTCAAAGACAAACTACCTTCCTGGGCTTAAAACAACTTTTTAATATAAATGGACATGATCTGGAAAAGGGAACAGTGTGTTGTCAACATCAAAAGAATGTAGCATTGCCTTTCTAAGACAAGGCCCATTTAAAGTCATTTCTTAAAGCAGGTCCCATTTATAATGAGGTTAAAAGTAGTAAGTTGTTGTGTGGGTTTTGCTGCATGGATTTGTGCATAATCAGAAATTCTAATCATAAGAGGCCAGGAGAACATTATAATTGTAGAAAAGGGAGGGCCACCATGTGTCAAAGTCTCAGAAGGGAAATAGAGATTTATCACATCAGTGGTGAGGCAGGTGATAGATGAATGGAGTGATTTAGTGTCACTGCAGTGAATTTAGTGAGAAAGTGAAGGACGGCTTTTAGGGGGTGTCTAAGAAAGAGTTGGGAATTTATGAACTAAAATATGTGTTAAAATGTGATTCATCTCAGGAATCTACTTCAGTTACAGCCATAGCCTTATAGATGAGTCCAGACAATATTTTAATAAAAACCTTTCAGCCGGGCATGGTTGCTCAGCCTATAATCCCAGCGCTTTGGGAGGCTGAGGCAGGCGGATCATGAGCTCAAGGGATTGACCATCCCGGCCAACATGGTGAAACCCCATCTCTACTAAGGTTACAGAAGCTAGCTGGACCTGGTGGTGCATGCCTGTAGTCCTAGCTACTTGGGAGGCTGAGGCAGGAGAATTGTTTGAATCCGGGAGGCAGAGGTTGCAGTGAGCCAAGATTGTGCCACTGCACTCCAGCCTGGTGACAGAGCGAGATTCCAGCTCAAAAACAAACAGAAAAAGCAAAAAACAAGAAAAGAAACTTTTCAAGCCAATTGAATGTGCATTACCACCATTAACTTCTGCACAGCTGCAGGCATACCAAATTTCAGGTTTATGCCTCTGTGTTCCATGAAGGTAAAAATCTCATTACACATAAAGTTTTTCTTTCTGTTGACAGAAATATTTGTGCAGTAATGCAGAACAAATTTAGGTTTGTTTTCTTTATTCCTGAACCTACACACCTCCATCTGTATCTAATTATGTGTTGTGAATGTTCAGAGGCAGTCATGGTGAAGAGCAAAAGCCCCAGAGAGAAGACTAAGAAGCCTCTGTTTTCTGCTACCTTTTCTTGTATTTAAAAAGCACAAGTTTGGGGCTGGACGCGGTTGCTCACGCCTGTAATCCCAGCACTTTGGGAGGCCAAGGTGGGTAGATGACCTGAGGTCAGGAGTTCGAGACCACCCTGGACAACATAGTGAAACCCTGTCTCTACTAAAACTACAAAAATATTAACTGGACATGGTGGCACACACCTGTAATCTCAGCTACCCAGGAGGCTGAGGCAGGAAAATCACTTGAACCTGAGAGGCAGAGGTTGCGGTGAGCCAAGAATGCCCATTGTACTCCAGCCTGGATGGCTGAGTGAGATTCTGTCTCAAGAAAAAACAAAAAACAGATTTGGAAGGGGAGCATTGTTCTAGCATTTCATAATATAAGAAAGTGACTATGACTCTATTTTATACCTTTAGTGAAAAATAAGATTAAATATACAAAATAACAATAGCAACCAAACACCAAATCATACACATGTCAAAACATTAGCATATAATAAAAATAGTAAGTGGATTTACTGATTTTTGTTATATGTATGTCATCATGCATGTATATCCTATATCTACATATCTGAATTACACCGTCTCTACCTGCACTGAAAATATTTTATTAGGTCCCCATTAGGATGGTTATTGTCAAAAAAAAAGAAGAAGAAAATAAGTGTTGGTGAGGATGTGGAGAAATTGAAACCCTTGTGCATTGCTGGGGGTAATACAAAATGGTACAGCCACTGTGGAAAATGGATTGGCAATTTCTAAAAAAAGTGATATATATAATTGCTACATGATCTAGCAATTCTACGTCTCAGTGTATACTCAAAATAAATACAAGCAGAGATTCAAATAGTTATTTGTAGACCAAGATTCACAGCAGCATTATTCATAATAACTGAAACGTGGAAGCAACCCAAGTGTCCACTGAGAGATTAATGAAAAAACAAAATGTAATATATATTCAGTGGAGTGAAATGTGATCTATATACCATATTTAACCTTTAAAAGTAAGTAACTTACTTTTTTACTACAAAGGACACGAATTCATCATTTTTAATTGCTGCATAATATTCCATGGTGAATATGTGCCACATTTTCCCAGTCCTGTCTATCATCGATGGGCATTTGGGTTGGTTCCAGGTCTTTGCTATTGTAAACAGTGCTGCAATGAACATTTGTATGCATGTGTCCTTATAGTAGAATGACTTATAGTCCTTTGGATATATACCCAGTAATGGGATTGCTGGGTCAAATGGAATTTCTATTTCTAGGTCCTTGAGAAATCGCCATACTGTCTTCCACAATGGTTGAACTAATTTACACTCCCACCAGCAGTATAGAAGTGCTCTTATTTCTCCACATCCTCTCCAGCATCTGCTGTCTCCAGATTTTGTAATGATTGCCATTCTAACTGGCATGAGATGGTATCTCAATGTGGTTTTGATTTGCATCTCTCTAATGACCAGTGATGATGAGCAGTTTTTCATATGTTTGTTGGCCTCATGTATGTCTTCTTTCGTAAAGTGTCTGTTCATATCCTTTGCCCATTTTTGAATGGGCTTCTTTTTTTCTTGTAAATCTGCTTGAGTTCTTTGTAAATTCTGGATATCAGCCCTTTTGTCAGATGGGTAAACTGCAAAAATTTTTTCCCATTCTGTTGGTTGCTGATTCACTCTAGTGATTGTTTCTTTTGCTGTGCAGAAGCTGTGGAGTTTGATTAGGTCCCATTTGTCTATTTTGGCTTTTGTTGCCAATGCTTTTGGTGTTTTGTTCATGAAGTCCTTGCCTACTCCTATGTCCTGAATGGTTTTGCCTAGATTTTCTTCTAGGGTTTATATGGTGCCGGGTCTTATGTTTAACTGTTTAATCCATCTGGAGTTAATTTTAGTATAAGGTGTCAGGAAGGGGTCCAGTTTCTGCTTTCTGCACATGGCTAGCCAGTTTTACCAACACCATTTATTAAACAGGGAGTCCTTTCCTTATTGCTTGTTTTTGTCAGGTTTATCAAAGATTGTGTGGTTGTAGATATGTTGTCTTTCCTCCAATGCCTCTGTTCTGTTCCATTGGTCTATATCTCTGTTTTGGTAACAGTATCGTGCTGTTTTGATTACTGTAGCCTTGTAGTATAGTTTGAATTCCAGTAATGTGATGCCTCCTTCTGTGTTCTTTTTGCTTAGAATTGACTTGGTTTAGATTCTGTTTCTCCAGCCATAAAATGGGAGACTCATCAGATACTATTTATAGTTTTTGAATCAGTTTCAATCATCATACAACCCCCATTAATTCATTTCAGCATTTTGATTCTCCCTCAAGTTTGCAAGATCCTTTTGAATATAATTGATCCTAATTTTATTTCTAAATTCCTTGTCATTTAAATAATAATTTATTATTAATAAAAAATGAAGGCAAACTCTGTAACACAGTGCTCATTTTATCAGAATGTGTAGTTCAGGGAAATACTGATTTGCTTATCAGCCAAATAATTGATATATATCTTAATTGATGAGTTGAACTCTCTTGTCAATTGATGAAAAATATTCAGAGCTTTTGTCAATCTACAAGTGCAGAATAAAATATCAATTTTGGTGAATTGAACCTGCCACAAAATAACAATGCATAGAAAAAGATAAGTCATGAAAACATAATAACAGTCAACATTTTATTTAGCATTTTCTAAATGCCAGACTCTATGTTAAAGCACTTTTTATGAATTATCTTATTTTAATTTCACAACAAATTTTGAGATATGTATTTTTTTTAAATTTTTTATTGGATTATAGGTTTTGGGGTACATGAGCAGAGCATGCAAGACAGTTGCGTAGGTACACACATGGCAGTGTGCTTTGCTTTTCTTCTCCCCTTCACCCACATTTGGCATTTCTCCCCAGGCTATCCCTCCCTACCTCCCCCTCCCACTGGCCCTCCCCTTTTCACCCCAATAGACCCCAGTGTTTAGTACTCCCCTTTCTGTGTCCATGTGAGATATGTATTTTTATTTTAAAGGTGAAGTAATCCAAAGATACATGGTTAAATGTTTTTCCCAAGACCAAAATAACTACTAGATTAATAGTTTAGACCCAGGGAAGTGAATCCATGACCTATGGGGTTTTAAAAGCAATGCATCTTTCCTTCCTTCCTTCCTTCCTTCCTTCCTTCCTTCCTTCCTTCCTTCCTTCCTCCCTCCCTCCCTCCCTCCCTCCCTCCCTCCCTCCCTCCCTCCCTTCCTTCCTTCCTTTCTTTCTTTTTTGAGACAGAGTCTTGCTCTGTTGCCAGGCTGGAATGCAGTGGCACAGTCTCGGCTCACTGCAACCTCTGCCTCCTAGGTTCAAGCGATTCTTCTGCCTCAGCTGCCCGAGTAGCTGGGACCACAGGCGCGCACCACCACCAGGAAGTTCTGACTGCATAAGCATTGGGCCACTCTGCACATGTAACTTTTCAACTCAAAGATTTGTGCTAACTCTACAGTGACTGTTTGTGAGAAACTTATTAGGGGTCATAGATTTCACAGCTTTTTCTTTCTGTTTTAAAAAGTGAACATTTTAGTGGTTTTCAGTAGTGAAATAGCCATTTAAGGTTTATTAAGAGCATCTGTAAGCCTGAGGCTTTTTGTGGAATGCTATGGGAACAGATACATATTTAAAATAAAAGTGACAGGACTATTCCTGTAAAAGAGGAGCTAAAATATTTCTGTAGGGAAAAGATGTGGTTTTTAGAACAGATAGTTAAAAGTAACTTTTTCAATAAAATAAAATGATTTAACTTTTTAAAGTAAGTAATTTAGTTATGCCAAAAAATTAAGTATACATGAGTTCTCATTTTAAGTCATCAGTTGAAAATATTTCTCCTTGCAAAGCACCCTTTACTGGGGCAGCCTTGTATGTAGCTTTTCAATGTGCTAGACATACACAAGGTGTCTAATACTGCTGACCAGGTGTAAACTCATTGGTAATTACTGTCTAGCCTATTTAACTCATTTGGTTTCAGTGTGCTACTAATGAGTTCTAGCTGATCACTTCATTCCTCAAAAGCTAAGGCTCTACACAACCAAAGCATAGCTGCACAGATCCATTCTCCACATCTTTAACCCAGTTTAACTCTTGTCCATATGTGTTACATTGATTACGGCAAGAAAATCTCTGTTATGGAAACAAAATAAACTAAATGAAATGAATAAGGATCACCACCTCAACTCCCACCAGGCGACTCAAAATATAAACGCTGATTTACCAATACTGTTTTTACTTTATTTCTACATTATTCGATAAAGCCATCAGTTTAGTCATTATGTTCTATTTCTGAATTTGTTTCACTGATGAATAACAAATGTAGGAAAAAAACACCATGAATATGCATCTCAATAATTCATCATGAAGAAAGCACTCTCATTTAACCATCTCCAAGGTAAGCACAATAATGCTTTCTAACATTATCGTCTGTTTTTTCTAGTGTTTGGCTCTATGAATAAGTGTACAGTCACATTTTGGTTGGTATATACTGGTAAATGGGAATTGCTGCATCACGGGGCAGGTTTAGATTCAATTTTAAAACATAATAGCAAACCATATTGCAACATTGGTTATTTAATTTTATACTCCTACTTGCAGAGTAGGAGAGTTTCCATCACTCATATCCTTGCCAACCTTATAAGTAACCAGGCTGAGTTTTATTACTATATCAATATGACAAATACTTTCTTTTAATTTGGGGCATTTCATATATTTACATTCAATACAGTTACTGATATACGTCTGTAATCTCACTCTTCGCTTCACATGTGATTCACCTAGCTTTTTCTCTGGTTAATGAGTGTCAAATCTTATGTTTTGCTTCCTTGCCTTTGCCTTTCCATCTCTTATTCTAGGTTCATGAAAGGTGCTGGGGTAAAAGCAGCCACACACACACACACACACACACACACACACACACACACACATATATATATATATAATATATTTAAATTCAGCAACTCAGACTTTATTCTAGCTCTTCTGCAAATAATAATAATAATAATAATAATAAGATAAAACCCTGCATAACAAGATCTCCAGTTTATTGTACACATTAAAATGCGAGGACACATACTTTTTATAAGCATTTGGTGCCTTTTGTGTGCTAGGCATTTCATAAACCTTATCTCATTTTCTCTTCAAAAAATTTTACATGAGAGAGAGAGAGGAAACAAAAAAAAAAGAGAGGGAAAGAGAAAGAAGTCACGCCACATGGTCAAGATGTAGGAAGCTAAAGAAGGCATTATGACCCAGTTTATTTAATTCTAAAGTCTGTACAATTTTCAGAGCATCCTGTGGTCTTTTTTTGTTAGTAGATTGCTTACATCCACTTTTTAAATATAAAAAAGATACAAAATAATCACAAAGCTAATACACTTTATGATTTCAGTTAACAAATATTCAATGGAGGATCCTTTCCCCATTAATTGTTTTTATCAGGTGTGTAAAAGAGCAGATGATTGTAAGTGAGTGGTCTTATTTCTGGGTTGTCTCTTCTATTCTGCTCCATTGGTCTATGTGTCTGTTCTTGTACCAGTACCATACTGTTTTGATTATTTTAGCCCTGTAGCGTAGTTTGAAATCAGGTTGTATGATGCCTCCATCTTTGTTCTTTTTGCTAAGAATTGCCTTTGCCATTTGTGCTCTGTCTTGGTTCTATATGAATTTTTAAATAGTTATTTCTAGTTCTGTGAAGAGTATCATTAGTAGCTTAATAGGAATAGAATTGAATCTATTCATTGCTTTGGGCAATATGGCCATTTTAATAGTATTGATTCTTCCTATCCATCAACATGGAATGATTCTGCATTTGTTTGTGTCATTTCGGATTTCTTTCAGCAGTTCTCCTTGAAGAGGTCCTTCATTTCCCTTGTTAGCTGTATTCCTAGGTATTTTATTCTTTTTGTGGCAGTAGTGAATGGGAGTACATTTGTGATTTGGCTCTCAGCTTGCCTGTTGTTGGTGTGTAAGAAAATGCTAGTAATTTTTACACATTGATTTTGTATCCTGAGACCTTGTTGAAGTTGCTTATAAGCCTAAAAAGCTATTGGGGTAAGATGATGGGGTTTTCTAGATATAGAATTATGTCATCTTCAAACAAAGATAGTTTTACTTCCTCATTTCCTATTTGAATGCCTTTTATTTCTTTATCTTGCCTGATTGCCTTGGCCAGAACTTCCAATACTATTTTGAATAGGACTGATGAGAGAGGACATCCTTGTCTTGTGTTGGTTTTCGAGGGGAACGCTTCCAGGTTTTGCCCATTCAGTATGATATTGGCTGTGGTTTTGTCACATATGGCTTTTTATTTTGAGATATGTTCGTTCAATACCTAGTTTATTGAGCTTTGTTAACACAAAGTGATGTTGAATTTTATCAAAGGTCTTTTCTGCATCTATTGAGATAATCATATGGTTTTTGTCTTTAGTTCTGTTTATATGATGAATCACATTTGTTGATTTGCGTATTTTGAACCAACATGGTGTTCTGGGGATGAAGGCTACTTGATTGTAGTGGATAAGCTTTTTGATGTGTTGCTGGATTTGGTTTGCCAGTATTTTGTTGAGGAATTTTGCATTGATATTCATCAAGGATATTCACCTGAGGTTTTCTATTTTGTTCTGTCTTTGCCAAGTTTTAGTATCAGGATGATGTTGGCCTCATAGAATGAGTTAGGGAGGAGTCCCTTCTACTCAATATTTTGGAATAATTTCACTAGGAATGATATCAGCTCTTCTTTGTACTTTAGTGGAATTCAGCTGTGAATCTTTCTGATACTAGGCTTCTTTTTGGTTGGTAGACTATTTTACTGCCTCAGTTTCGAAACTCATCATTGGTCTATTAAGGCATTAAATTTCTTCCTGATTCAGTCTTTGGGGGCTGTATGTGTCCAGAAATTTATTCATTTCTTCTAGATTTTCTAGTTTACATGCATAGAAGTGTTTATAGTATTCTCTAATGGTTGTTTGTATTTCTGTGGGGTCAATGGTAATATCCCCTTATTATTTCTGATTGTGTTTATCTCTTTTCTTCTTTTATTAGTGTAGTGAGTGGTCTATTTTATTAATTTTTTCAAAAACCAGCTCCTGGATTCCCTAATCTTTTAAAGGGCTATTTGTGTATCTATCTTCCTTCAGTTCAATTCTGATTTTGGTTATTCCTTGTCTTCCGCTAGCTTTGGGGTTTTCTTGCTCTATGTTCTTTAGACCTTTTAGTTGTAATGTTAGGTTGTCAACTTGAGATGTTTCTAGCTTTTCGATGTGGGCATTTAGTGCAATAAATTCCCTCTTAACACTGTGTTAGCTGTGTTCCAGAGATTCTGGTACATTGCCTCTTTGTTTGCATTAGTTTCAAAGAACTTTTTTCTTTTTTTCAGAAAGGTAATTTTATTTAGGTAGAGAAAAAAAAGGAAATGAGAAGAAGAAAAAGGCTTCCATGAAGAGTGTGGAAGGGGATTCCAGAGGGGAATTCCCGGACAGAGCTCCCACCATGTAGGAGGGGATTCAAAGAACTTCTTGAGTCTGCATTAATTTCATTATTTGCCCAAAAGTCATTCAGGAGCAGGTTGTTTAATTTCTATGTAGTTCTGACATTTTGAGTGAATTTCTTAATCTTGAGTTCTAATTTGATTGTGCTGTGGTTCAAGAGGCTGTTTGTTATTATTTCAGCTCTTTAGCATTTGCTGAGGAATGTTTTACTGACGATTCTGTGATAAAATTTAGAGTAAACGCCATGTGGCGATGAGAAGAAAGTATATTCTGTTGTTTTAACATGGAGATTTCTGTAGATAGCTATCAGGTACATTTGATCTAGAGCCAAGTTCAGGTCCTGAATGTATTTGTTAATTTTCTATCTTGATGATCTGTCAGTGGGGTTTTAAAGTCTCTGATATGGTTTGACTGTTTCCCCATCCAAATCTCATCTTGAATTGTAATTGCCACATGTTAAGGGAGGGACCTGGTAAGAGGTAACTTGATCATGAAAGCAATTTCCCCCATGCTTTCTCATGATAGTGTGGGAGTTCTCATGAGATCTGATGGTTTTAAAAGTGCAGTTTCCCTGTTGCACTCTATCCTGCCATTGTATAAAACATAAAGCGTGCCTTGCTTACCATTCACCTCTGACATGATTGTAATTTTACTGAGGTCTCCCCAGCCAGGTGGAACTGTGAGCCAATTAAACCTCCTTTCTTTATAAATTACTCAGTCTCATGTAGTATCTTTATAGCAGTGTAATAATGAACTTATACAGACAATTGGTACCAATATAGTTGAGCACTGCTATAATGATAACCTGAAAATATGGAAACGACTTTGGAACTGGATAACAGTCAGTGGTGGTAACGGTTTGGAGAGCTCAGGAGAGTACAGGAAGATGAAGGAAAGGTTGGAACTTCCTAGAGCCTCGTTGAGTGGTTTTGACCAAAATGCTGATAATGATATGGACAATGAAGTCCAGGCTGAGGTGGTCTCAGATGGAGATGAGGGACTCACTGGGAACTGGAACAAAGGTCACTCTTGCTATGCTTTAGCAAAGAAACTAAAGGGGCATTTTGTCCCTTTCCTAGAGATCTGTTGAATTTTGAATTTGAGAGAGACGGTTTAAAAATTGGAACTTATATTTAAAACCAAGCACATCATAAAAGTTTGGAAAATTTTCAGCTTGACTATGTGATCAAAAAGAAAAACCCATTTTCTAGGGAGAAATTCAAGCTGGTTACAGAAATTTGCACAAGCAGTCAGGAGCCAAATGTTAATAGCTTGGGCCATTGCTTCAGAGAGTGTAGGCCCCAAGCCTTGGTGGCTTCTACATGGTGTTGGATCTGCAGGTGTGCAGAAGACAATAATTGAGTTTTGGGAACCCTCTACCTAGATTTCAGAGGATGTATGGAAATGCCTGGCTGTCCAGGCAGAAGTGTGCTTCAGGGGCAGAGCCCTCTTGAAGAACCTCTGCTAGGACAGTGTGGAAGAGAAATGTGGGGTTGGAATCCCCACATAGAATCCCCACTGGGGCACTGCCTAGTGGAGCTGTGAGAAGAGGGCCACCAGCCTCCAGACACCAGAATGGTAGGTCCACTAACAGCTTTCACTGTGCACCTGGAAAAGCCACAGGCACTCAACTTCAGCATATCAAAGCAGACGCAGAATCTGTGCTCTACAAAGCCACAGGGGCAGAGCTGCCCAAGGCTGTGGAAAGCCTACCCACTTGCATCAGTGTTCCCTGGATGTGAGACATGGACTCAAAGGAGATGTTGAAGCTTTAAGATTTAATGACTGCCCAGATGGATTTCAGACATGCATGGGGCCTACAGCCTTTTGTTTTGGCCAATTTCTCCCATTTGGAATGGAAATGTTTACCCAATGCCTGTACCCCCATTGTATCTTGGAAGGAACTAACTTGTTTTTTATTTTACAGGCCCATAGGCAGAAGGAACTTGTCTCAGATGAGACTTTGGACTTGGACTTTTGAGTTAATGAAGGAATGAGTTAAGACTTTGGGGAAATGTTGAGAAGACATTATTGATTTTGAAATGTAAAAAGGACATGAGATTTAGGAGGAGGCAGGGGCAGAATGATATAATTTGGCTCTGTGTCCCCACCCAAATATTATCTCAAATTGTAATCACCACATGTTGAGAGAGGGACCTGGATAGGATAATGGGGGCAGTTTTCCTCATGATGTTCTCATGATGCTGAGGGTGTTCTCACAAGATCTGGTCGTTCAATAAATATCTGGCATTTCCCCTGCACTCTCAGTCTCTCCTGTCACTATGTAAAATGTGCCTTGCTTTCCCTTTGCCTTCTTCCATGGTTGTAAGTTTCTTGAGGCCTCCCCAGGCAAGTGAAACCTGTGAGTCAATTAAACCTCCTCTCTTTATAAATTACCCAGTCTCAGGTAGTATCTTTACAGCAGTGTGAAAACCAGCTAATACAGTCTCCCACTGTTATTATGTGGAAGTCTAAGTCTCTGAAGGTCTCTAAGAACTCGCTTGATAAATCTGGGTATTCCCATATTGGGTGCATATGTATATTTAGGGTAGTTAGATTTTCTCTTTGAATTGAATCCTTTACCATTATATAGTGCCCCCTTTGTCCTTTGATCTTTGGTAAAGTCTGTTTTGCCAGAAACTAGGATTGCAACCTTTGCTTTTTTTCTGTTTTTCATTTGACTTGTAAATTTTCCTCCATCCCTTTATTTTGAGTCTACGTGTGTCTTTGCAATATGAGCTGCATCTCTTAAAGACAGTATACCAGTGGGTCATGGTTCTTTATCCAGCTTGCCACTCTATATCTTTTAATTGGGGCATTTAGTCCATTCACATTTAATGTTCGTATTTCTATGTGTGGATTTGATTCTGTCATTATAATGCTAGCTGGTTATTTAGCAGACTTGTTTATGGGATTCTTCATATTATCACTGGTCTGTGTTCCTCAGTGTGTTTTTGCAGTTGCTGTTAATAGTTTTTCCTTTCTGTATTTAGTGCTTCCTTCAGTAACTCTTGTAAGGCAGGGCTAGTGGTAACAAATTTCCTCAGCATTTTCTTGAGGATCTTATTTCTCCTTTGCTTATGAAGTTTAGTTTGCCTGGATATGAAACTCTTGAGTTGGATTTTTTTTTTAAAGAATGTTGAATTTTGGCCCCCAGTGTCTTCTGACTTATAGTCTTTCTGCTCACAGTTTCCCTTGGTTAGAGGTGGGGGTTCCCTTGTTTCAGTGTCACTCCTAGTGGACGGGCACCCTACCCTGCTTTTCTCTGATCTACATGGATCAATTTGTTTCCCTGATCAGTTCCAATGTTTGTACCTGGATATTTCCGTTCAATGTACTGTATTTACCTGCCCCTTTTATTCCTTTTCTTGAATGTCACACAAGGTAGCTGCTTCTAATCAGCTTTCTTGACCCTGACCCTTCTTTCTTTCTTTTAAGAAATTATAATTTAAAAAGCCAACAAATCATAAATACATATTTTAAATTCCTTCTGTGTTAAAAAACTTTTAATATAAAACTAAGGATTTCTCTTTTTTCTTTCTTTCTTCCTTCTTTCTTTCTTTCTTTCTTTCTTTCTTTCTTTCTTTCTTTCTTTCTTTCTTGCTTGCTTGCTTGCTTTCTTGTCTTGCACTGTGTCCCAGGCTGGAGTGCAGTGCCACAATCTCAGCTCACTGTAACTTCTGCCTCCCAGGCTCAGTTCAAGCAATTCTCCTGACTCAACCTCCTGAGTAGCTGGGATTACAGGTGCCTGACACCATGCCCAGCTAAATTTTTTTGTATTTTTTTGTAGAAACAGGGTTTTACCATGTTGGCAAGGCTGGTTTTGAACTCCTGGCCTTGTGATTTGCCCACCTTGGCCTCTTAAAAAGCTAAGGATTTCTAGTACAAAATTAAGGAGATTTCAGAAAATCTAACCATTTTCATAAGTAATATTGACTTTATTTCTTAGAATATTTAAGTTTCTTTCACCATGAAAAATGTTAATAAAAATCAAATTATTTACTTATCTTAGCACATATTATGTTGCAAAGGCCAGTATCTGAACATTGTCAACATTAGCCAGAATGGTCTGATTGATTTTAAATCTTTCAAAATACAATCAGTGTTGAAATCTACCTTTTTCACATTAGCATTACACCTACACAGTCATTTTTTTTAGTACTTCAAATAATTATTTAAAAATCAATCAATTCAAACACTACTATTTGCTTGCTATGTTGTAAACCTTAATATTGCCCAGATCTAATGCTACATTTGACAGTGAAACAGTTGACTACCATTATAAACTTAATGTGAAATATTTTGAATTTTGCTTTTCATTTTCAGTGCAGGCACCCATAGGGTATTGAAAGTTGCCAGGATATTCTCCCTGCTCCGAGATCCAGGAAAATAATACATAAACACAGAACAAGGAGATGCTTCAACATCAGAAATACAAGGGATAGGTTTATGTTCTTCCTGGGGCTGATTCTGAGCAGTTCTTTGAGGATTGCATTGACTCTTCCTACCTTTCACTCCCCTTTGTATCAGGCACATCAGCTTGCCCTTAGGTCCTTACACTGTGTTTCCTTCCCTCAAGATTCCTTTTGCTGAAATTGTTACTGATTGTAATAAACAACCAGATGAGTTGGGCTGTGCTTTTCCACTTGAAAGTATTTTCAGGTCAATGACTTTCCCGTGATTTTTTTTAATTGCAAACTTAATTTTACTATGGTGTTTAATGAACATGTGCTAAGTATCAAAAAAATTATGCTGAAATTTAACGTTGGACATGTGTTGTTCATATTTAGGGATTTAGGGATGACTGAGACATGAGTTCAGTCTTTCCACAGAAAGAGAGTTATGCACAGAAAATATAAAAACAGAAAGAAAAATAATTACTTTGTGTCTATTTTTGCTAGCTACTGTGCATACATCATTTTACTTTACCCAAAACCGTCAAGGTAGTTACCATCACCTCTATTTTTTTTTATTGCATTTTAGGTTTTGGGGTACATGTGCAGAGCATGCAATACAGTTGCATAGGTACACACATGGCAGTGTGTTTTGTTTGCTTTCTCCCCTTCACCCACATTTGGCATTTCTCCCCAGGCTATCCCTCCCCACCTCCCCCTCCCACTGGCCCTCCCCTTTTCCCCCCTATAGACCCCAGTGTTTAGTACTCCCCTCTCTGTGTCCATGTGTTCTCATTTTTCATCACCCGCCTATGAGTGAGAATATGCAGTGTTTCATTTTCTGTTCTTGTGTCAGTTTGCTGAGAATGATGTTCTCCAGATTCATCCATGTCCCTACAAACGACACGAACTCATCATTTCTGATTGCTGCATAATATTCCATGGTGTATATGTGCCACATTTTCCCAGTCCAGTCTATCATCGATGGGCATTTGGGTTGATTCCAGGTCTTTGCTATTGTAAACAGTGCTGCAATGAACATTCGTGTGCATGTGTCCTTGTAGTAGAACGATTTATAGTCCTTTGGATATATACCCAGTAATGGGATTGCTGGGTCAAATGGAATTTCTATTTCTAAGGCCCTGAGGAATCGCCACACCGTCTTCATCACCTCTATTTTATGGATGAGTAAGTGGGCATTACAGAGGGCAAGTATCATAATTTATAGCACATGGTAAATTATGAGAATTTACCTCATATGGGTAAATGGCAGATTATAGGATCAAAACCAGGTGAGCCTCATTCCAAAGCCCCTGTTCTTTTTACACAAACATCTCACCTTGCCAGACTTGTAACTATTGGAGATATTTATAAACATACAGACAAATAGTAGAATAAATCTATGCAACTAATTTTTCTAACTTGTTTTTCTCCATGCATGGGAAGCAGGATGGCCTAATGGCAGATAAATGAAATTTTGGTGGTCAAGCAAGCACAGATTTCATTCTTGACTCTAGTATCTATTAATTACTTTTCCTCTACTATGCATTAGAATATTAAACTGAACTAGCTTCTGTGAGGCTCTGTTTTCTCATACGTAAAATGAGAATAATAATGGCACCTAGATTGTAATGTTAAGTTATAAAGGAGATAATGAAAATTAAATGCTTAACAGTATATAGTAAAGAGTAAGCTTGCAAAAATATTGGCTGTAGGTCTTAGTACCTATTGTCAACTTTAACCATTTAAAAACTGCTTAAAACTATCTGCCTATTATTAGCAAAAAACTAAAAAGTAAGTCATAATTTATCACCATGCTGGGTCTAAACAGCATATTGTGATGGGTTGGCAATCATCCATAAATGCATTTATCATCATTTAAAAAATAAATGAGGCTGAGTGCAGTGGCTTATGCCTATAGTCCCAGCATTTTGGGAGGCTGAGGTGGGAAGATTGCTTGAGGCAAGGAGTTTGAGACCATCCTGGACAAGAAAACAAGATCCTGTCTCTACAAACATTTAAAAAATTACCAGGAGTGGTGGGGTGTGCCTATGACTACTCAGGAGGCTGAGGCAGGAGTTTGAGGCTGCAGTGAGCTATGATAACACCACTGCATTCTAGCCTGGGCAAAAAAGCAAGACTCTGTCTCATAAAAATATAAAAAATCTTTAAATTGGAAATAAAAGTATCAGTACAAGCACAATTGCAGTCTCTTATTATTATTATTATTATTATTTTGAGACGGAGTTTCGCTCTTGTTGCCCAGGCTGGAGTGCAATGGCGCGATCTCGGCTCACCGCAACCTCCGCCTCCTGGGTTCAGGCAATTCTCCTGCCTCAGCCTCCCGAGTAGCTGGGATTACAGGCACGTGCCACCATGCCCAGCTAATTTTTGTATTTTTAGTAGAGACAGGGTTTCACCATGTTGACCAGGATGGTCTCGATCTCTTGACGTCGTGATCCACCCGCCTCGGCCTCCCAAAGTGCTGGGATTACAGGCTTGAGCCACCGCGCCCGGCCTTGCAGTCTCTTATTATTAATGAACTTTAGACTGACAAAGAAACTAAGGACTGAAAATGTCCATTTCCTTACATCTTTGCTTAAATCTTCTTCATTCTAATAAGGGTTACAAATTGTGGGTACTTATTGCAAAATCATTTTTAATAAAATCCATGTACTTAGGTAAGATTTTGACCTACTTGTAATTGTTTGATTTGGAAAGTTCTGTGAAGTAGTGATGTGGGAGAAACCACATAACACAATAGCTATAGCAATGAATTATGAATAAATAACTGTTGATATATGGAACAAAGGAACTCATCAAGTGTGGTATTTTATTTCAGCTAAGTAGAGTTACAGTTTCACACTGGTATGATTGACCGAGATTGACTTTATTTATTGTCATGACCACACTTCCAAGGACTCACAGTTGTTTTCAGTTCACTCAGTACCTTACAAAAGGGGCAATTTTCTTATCATTGATTTTCGTTTCTTTCTATTTCTTTTTCTTTTCTTTCTTTTTTTTATTTTTTTGGGCATGCTTTACATAGGGACCTTCAGAATGTGTCACCTTCTCAATCTTACTTGGGTCACGAGGTGGAGTAGGAAGGGATATCACATTACTTCTAGCCTGTAGAAAAGAAAGATTTCCAAATATCTGGAAGAAATTGGAAGCCTAGTATATCCAATTTAGCGTCACAATAAAAATATACCAATTTTAAAGATCAAAAAGTGTGGGTATATACGTAATGCTTTTTAAGTGAACCATGTATAAGTGGTTATTACATGAATTCAAAATTTGGAATTAAGTATGGAAGTAGAAATTTCTTTGAATGTGTGTGTGTTTGTAGGTATATGACATAAGATAGGTGTGTATGTATTTACAAGGAGCTTTAATTTATAGTTTTTAATATACAGTTTTAACAAATTTGCCTAAAATCTCTTAAACCTGTACTTTCTTCACAGAAAAAGATATAAAGTTATGTGAAGGAATATGACCCAGTTTTTCAAATTAGCATTCATGAAGTTTGGTGGCTAAGTCTTAGCAGAACATATTGAAAATGTAGCTCTAATTGTTTACAACCTTTTCTACTCCTATGTTTTTTAATATCAGCATTTAGAAAGCCCCCAAGGATGCATTTACCTGCATTAAGAGGACCTACAATGACACGGTTAGGTGACTGTCTTTTTTTGTTCTAAAGATTTATTGTCACAAAAGCAAGTTTATATTTTATTGCTGATCTAAATGATAAAATTAATGCATGCTCATTTTTTAAAAGTTGAAAACACTGAAGGATATAAAGAAGACAAAAACTCACACATAGTCCCACTAATCCAAACAAAATCACAATTAATATTTTGATGAATATTAAATCTATTTATGTTTAAATTATTAAAATTAAAATTTGTATCAATTTTGCATACAGCTTGTAAAATTTAATATTATGCCATAATCCTTTTCCAATATTATTATACAGGATGTATAAACATCACTGTAGCATTCAGGGCTGAATCAGAGAAGAATCATATATATATACATATGCACATACATATATCTGGTTCTTTATATGATATGTATTTATATATTATGTATTTATATATTGTATTATATACTAATTATATATAAACCATATATACTATAGTTCAACCATATTATATGTATCTTATATATTGAGAAGCTGGTTACAAGGATGTGATCTTATGCAATTGAAAAAGTGGGATAAACAGTCTATATGAAGCTACTGCTCTGTCTGATGCAAGAAGCTGAAGTCAGCTGGGCACGTAGTTGAGAAGGAAGGACAGTAGTAAATTACAGATGGGGTAAGGGTAATCTGGAATCTAATCTTAAAAGATGAGTTGGGACTTATGAGGCAGGACTTGAACACACACTGGTTTCTCATGGCCTCCAAGCCTCAAACTGAGATAATACAGATGACCAGGAAAGAGAAGTTGATGTCCACCTCAAGCGAAACACCTACCCAGCCCAGGAGGTGAAGAAGTTGATGAAAGGGAACTACCAGGCACTGTAGGAGCTATGGCTTGGCTGCGGATCCAGGCCCACACAGGAAACCAGCAGACCAAGGAGGAGGAGCAGGAGCTAGGACACATGCAGTACTCTGCTCTGTCCTTCCTCTTGAAGAAAGAATATGCCTGCCATGACTTCACTTTACCTTTCAAATCTCAATCTCATGTAAAATGTCTTTTTCTGCACTCTAACTTCAAACTGTGCAGGGTTGGGAATTCTGGGAAATACAAATCCTGCCTAAGTGGATATAATTCACAATGATCATCTTTATTTTAAGGCTTATGAACTATTTCACAAAGTGCACATACTATGCTCAGCATCACTGTACTCAATTATTAAATATATGGAAACACTGAGATGTCTAATAGTATTTATATGTACTCTATTCTTTTGTACATTGTCTCTGATGATTGTGGTTCTTGGCATTTGTTGACTGATTCTCCTTCTTTTTAACCCACTTAACTCTACCTTTCTTTAGGTTTCAGCTTAAGTGTGAAGGTTGAGGAGAAATCTCTCCTGATTCTGGAAAGCTGGTTTGTGATTCTCCACAGTGTTCCCAAAGCATTCTGAATATAGCATCCTTACTTTTCAGTGTAGTTTCCTAAGTACGTGTCTGTGCCTTTTACTACACTCTAAATCACTTGACAGCAAAGTATCTTACTTTTTGTTAACTCTGAAGTTCTTAGGAATGTTCTTGGCACATAGTAGTTCAGCAATTAATGTTTTATGAATTAATGAAATTATACCATTAGTCAACCAAGAAGGTATACTATTTTCCTTTTTGTTACTTTCCCTACTTGAAAAATATGCTCTGATTTTAGTTACCCTAATGTTTCCTAGAAAAATGGCATGAAAACTACTTTCCCATGAACTCATAGGGTAATTTTTCAGTACCAATGCATGAAAATTACTTAAAATATTTCCCACTAGCATTGCATGATGGGTTAATATCCTCTGAAATCAAAGACATTTCATCATGACATAATGTTTTGCAATTTTCTGTTTGGGATTGACTATTAAAATTAACAAGCAATTGTTATATACTATGCTTCTGCTAAGACTCCAGATGACTTTAGATCATTCATTGCTATTTTTTGGCAAATAGTAATATAAAAATATTAACATTGATATTCATGTCATTGTTTCTGATTCATCCATTACTCAAAATGCTTTTACAAAGAATAGTTTCAACCTAAAAGAGAAAAGGGAAGGTATGAATAAAGAATAGACAGAGGAAAATTTGATCTTGTCTGACTATTTTACTTTATGTTTCTACTGCTTATTTTATAACATTATTTATATTTAAAATATTCATTATTGTGCTATTCTACACATATGAATTGTTGAATCCCTAGGTATATGAGTGGGTTGGTAGTGGTGGGAAGATAGCAGGCTCTTTTCCAAGATTTGTTATATGGTTGTATGTATTGAATTGCTTTCTGATGTTAGCTTCTTTCTGGATATTTTTAGTTTTATTTTCTACCCAAACCAGTAAGTTCTAAAATAGTTAAATATTAAATAGATTTCACATATATTTTTATACCTTTTGTTGTTACCAATGCCTCATTTTTTTCATTATCCCAAATATTAGTTCTCTTCCTAGTTTCTTTTCTGTGATGATATGTTTGGTCCTGGTGAAGTCATCTTTTTAAAAAGTGAGAGATAATCTGGTTTGATTTTTCATTTAAAATAAAAGCAAAAAGTGAGATCATTGGACTTAATTTTAAGTTCTCTTTCATTTGCAAACAATCAGAACTGAATCTCTCAAAACAAAGTAGAAAACTCAAATATCACTGAAGAAATTTTGATGCATCAGTTACAAATAAAAGCATTTTCAATAGTCTAGCTAGTAAAATATAGATAAATCACTTTACTTTTTCATAGGATAATTTTAGATTTGGTCATCTGTAAAGTTTTGAGATAAATTGCTATAATCCCATGTGTTTTGTTCTTTTAGATTTGTTCCTGCCATTGAGATGCACTGTGTTCTCTATCTCTGACAGTTAGACTCCAACATAACTTATCTCTGTCAAACCAGCTACCCTGAGATGGCAGCCAAGAAATCGCTACACAGCAGTGATGATGAGGTAAGACACAGCAGAAAGTATTGTTTGCAGCTGAAGGTATCTGTAGGATTGTAGCACTTTCTTTCTCCAACTTTGGATTTTTGTCATTTAAGAAACAATTTGCAGTGAATGTCTAGACTATTAACCTTGACTAAACAACCCAGCTTACTCAATTATTGAATAGTACATGGAAATTTCTATAGGATTCATTCATACTGTATTATTCTGCTGACTGGAATTAAGAGAAAATTAATATGAAAGAATATTGCTTCTTGGATTTCAGAGCTTCAAAACCTTTCCTGTGTCCCCTTGGTGTTTCTTTGATGCACCCGTGCTTAAACTTATTTCTTTAATTTGTTTCCATTGGTTTAGGAAAGATTATGATTCAGTGGACTAATTTTCTTCTTCTTTCATGGTTTTGCATTTCTTTCTTTATAGAGTTAGGGGAAGCTTACCTGTTAGATTCATTTCATTTCACTGTATGGATCACCTTTGCCTGTCTGGTACCTGAGTTGAGTGATATTTAACAAAAGCAAAACAACTGATCTGCAGTAGATAAAGAGTAGGGAGGAACAGATTATGATGGCTGATGGTTGCTGCTATTCAGAGTCAGGCACTTTCATCTCTGGATCCGTATCTTATTTATTTCTTCACCTCCAATGCATAGGGCAACGCCGAGAACAGGAAGATAATCAGTAACTTTTCAAATGAAAGAAAGAGCAGTAGTGCCTGAAAGAGAAATAGGTATTACATTAGAAACAACCCTGCAGCTGATATTTCTGGGAATATGAGTCAAATGTCTTATTTCTGAATGTCAGTACCCTATATGAGTTGGGATACAGGTGACAGATAATGTTTACTACACTCAGTGTCACCCTTTCTGCCAGGCAAAATTGGAAACAGCAGGGACACTATGAGCTCCCTGGTACTTCCTGGTGTGTCTAAATGGTGCTATAGCTCATTTTGCTTTTTCTTACTCCTCTTACAAAAAGCATAATGTAAATTTTCTCAAGGTCTCATTAAGCATCTTTAGCTTTGGTGATTCTTCTCAGAATTAATGGTATAAGATCAGGGCCACATATCTTCTATTTTTTCTTTAAATGCTGCTCACCTGTACACTGGAGGCAGGAAGGGACACTAGCTGACTGGTGGAGACAAAAAGAAATGGAAGAATTGGACATGAATCTGCACATGAACCTACTAAGCCCTTGCCCTATCTCTTAATCAATTTATGAGATAGCAGGAGAAAAGACAGGTACTACCATTTAGATATTTAATAAATGTAAACCAAATACAAGTGCTGTTGTTCTCAATAGTAAAAGTTATTTCCAAAGACACACTGAATGTAATGTTTTGTTTAAATTCTAAATCACTCCAAAAAGGAGTTGAATTTGGAGTGCCTATGTATATATAATGCTACAATATAAATGTATCATGAGTTGTAAACTAAAAGAAAATTGACAAGGAAGTTTGAAAAGTAAGATGTAATCTAGAGTAAGGACAGTCCCATGTAAAGAATAGGTCCATACAATAAGGTTTTCTATGGAATAACTAAAGTTGATCAACAAAGTAGTCAGGGTTGCCCAGAGAAACAGAACCAATTATAGATACGTGAAGAAGTTCATGGACTCGTGATTATGAAGGCTAGAAATTCCATTATTGGTAGTCTTGCAAGATGGAGGAAACCTGGTGGTGTTACTTAAAGACTTGAGAGCCAGTGAGCCGATGGTATAGACTTCAGTCCAAATTTGGAGGCCCAAAAACCAGGAGGACCAAAAACAAGAGAAGGTTGACATCCCATCTCAAGCAGTCAGTCCGAGTCATTGAATCCTCCTTTTCTCCACCTTTTTCTGGCCTTTGATAGGCTGAAAAATACTTGCCTACATTGGGAAAGGCAATCCACTTACCCTGTCTACCAATACAAATGTTCATTTCTTCTGACAAAACCCTCATAGACATACCCAGAAAGAGTGTTTAGTCAGATACATGGTTATCCCATGATCTAGTCAAGTTGATGCATAAAATTAACTATCATTATCTCTCATTTTCCTAGTGGTCAAGACTCTATAAGGTGAATGTAACAGATTACCAAGGAGACATATTACTCTTCTGGCATTGAAATTTGTAACACATTTCTTCTGTGACTGCTAATAAAAAAGAGATAGTAAAATGCACTTAGTATTTACAAAATAAATGTAAGAGTAAGTTTCAAATAACTGCCCCTTCATGAAGGCCAATTTCATGAGGTCAGAGTATAGTTCAGTTGAGGCAATTCCATGAAAGACTGAAGAACACTTATCCCCATACACAGTTTTCAATATTTGGATTGATGCAGTAATAAATTTAGTCTGTAGATCAATATTTTTCAGTATTTAGTGTGGCATTCCATAACTGTAGACAATTTATTAATAATATTTAAAATCAAAAACTAGTTCTATACTTACATAGTCAATTGATTTTTAATAAAAATATTATTGTGGAATGAAAATATTTCAACTGCTAGATACTCATGGGGAAAAATAAACCTCCACCACTATCTCACAGCATATACATAAATTAATTTGTGATGGGTCATAGACTTAAACACAAAAGCTATAACAATAATGTTTCTACCAGAAATACATTAAAATATATTCACAACCTAGGGATAGGCCTAGCTTTTTATGCTCTTGTGTTTTTCTTTTGACACTCAGTATACATACTGGAGATATTTTATGTTTTATCTAAGCAATCAGCATAAAAGAAAAACTACTATAAATTCAACAACCCAAAACTTTTGTTCATTAAAAAAAGGCACCATTATAAGAAGCATAGGCAGGCCACAGGCTGGGAGACTATTTGCCAAACACATAAGACTGCAGTTTTCTATTTGACTTTCAGCTTTTTAGTTGCACAGACTGAGGAAAGCCCTCACTCAAGTGAAAAGCTAACAAATATGTATCAGCCAGGGCAATTTTCTTCTTTCAAGGGTGACTCCCTTCAAGTGTCTGCCTGCTTTAGGCCCTGCTCTAGTGGATTCAAATAGTTATTTTAAATTTAAAGGGCAGAAGCTTATAATTGTTATTTGTTAGAGGGCCAATCCAACCAAGCTACTCCACAATTTCTTAAGGTGAATCTTATAAACTCCAAAGTTTCAGAAGCACTGCTAAATTGGGGGGCTAATTTTGTAAAATCAGTAATTCCTTTCAGCCAATAATATTTTAAGGTTTATTTAGTAAATGAACATATAAGGTGGTCAAAAAACAGTATGGAAAAACGCACTAATTCTTCATCTTTGAAGGAGATTAATGTTCAAAGATCAAACAGTATTTCTTCAAAATCTAATTAATTTGGTATGCAGTAAAAGAAATAGAGATATGAACATGATTGTAATATCCATCCCAGAATCTAAAATTGACCTCTAAATCCTTTGTATAATCCTAGGGTTACCCATATGAAGAATAATTATAGAATTTGGCAGAGAAAGGGTAAAATATGACCTCAGCTCCACTTCTTAATCCTAGGTTGTCTCAGGTGAATTTTGTAGTCTTTGTGACCTACCGTAGAGGTCAAAATTTTATTGGGCTGAGAAGATACTGTGAAAAGCAAATGAAGTAATACCTGTAGGAGTACTTTGTAGTTAAATAGTGATATAAAATGGTAATTATTATTATTATTTTCATGGTTGTACCTGGAAATCATTTATTTGCAATCTGTTAAATTTTTAAAATAACTTTATTTAAAAAAATGAAAGCATACACAAAGCTAATGATACAAGTGAAGGAACCCTGGTTGCTCATCACCCAACTTCAACAACCATTAACTTTCAAATTTTCGTTTCTTCTATGACCACCCTACTTTTTTTCCTTAGCATAATTTAAAGCAAATATAAGACCTTATATTATTTTACTTGCAGACACTTCCATATGTTGCTCTACTTGTTAAGAATTCTTTTTATCTCTATTTCTTAAAAATTACTTAAAATACAGCCATGGTACCACTAACCAATGCAACAAATTTAATAGTAATTTAAAAATACTATGTAATACTCATTTCATCTTCATTTTTTTCTCACTTGTCTCACAAAAGTATTTTTGAAATTTGATTATTTGAATTAGAATTTTTACAAGTACTACCCACTAGATTTGGTTGATATGATTCATAGTTTCATTTAAAGTATAAAAATTATCACTCCTTTCCTTTTCATGCTATTTAGTTTTTACAGCAACCAGGTAATTTGCCTTATAGTATTTCCTTTATTCTGGATTTCACCACTCATAAATAATGGACCTAAATAACTATCATCAATGGCTGATAACACTGTTAGGTGAACAATTCATAGAGAACTTCATACTAGATATAACCTGTAGATATCATCTGAACCCAGTAGTTCGAAAACATCCCTGAAGGGGGGCAATGAGACATTTTATTCCTTATGCTAACTACATACCTGTAAAAAAAGTATTATTATTCTTGGGAGGCTCCTTAAAATGTTACTTTCCTTAAAATCAAACAAAAATTATGAGAGGATGATTTTCATTCACTTTATAGATTTAATAAAAATATATCTACAAGCTAGAATGTTATAGTCACTAAGGAATCCAACCGAGGCCAGAGCAATTCAGCAAAAGAAATACTAAGAGGGAAGTTTATAGCAATAAATGCTTATACCAAAAATCTAGAAAGATCTCAGATAAACAATGGTGTACCTCAAGAAATCAGAAAAACAAAAGCAAACCAAACCAAAATTAGTAGAAAGAAAGAAATAATAAAAATCAGAGCAGAAATAAACAAAATTGAGACAAGAAATACAGAAGATTGACAAAATGAAATTTTTTTAAAAAAGATAAAAAGAATCAACAAACCTTTGGCTAGACTGAGAAAAGAGAGAAGATCCAAATGTATGACATCACAAATAAAAAGACATAGCAATTGAGATCACAGAAATACAAGGAATCATTGGAGACTATTATAAATAACTATATGCTAACAACTGGAAAGCCTAGAAGAAATGGACAAAATTTTGGACACATATAACCTACCAAGACTGAACCATGAAGAAATATAAAACCTCAATAAATCAGTAACAAGTAATGTGTTCAAAGTTGTCATAAAACGTCTCCCTTCAAAGGAAAGCCTGGCACTGAATGGCTTTACTACTGAATCCTATCGAACATTTAATGAAGAACGGATACCAATTCTACTCAAAAATTTCAAGGATATGAAGAGGAGGGAGCATTTCTAATCTCCTTCTACAAGACTGACATTACCCTGATACCAAAATCAGACAAGTACAGAAAGAAAAAAGGAAAACTATAGGTCAATATCACTGATGAACATAGATTTTAAAATTCTCGACAAAAATACTAGCAAAATGAACTCAACAACATCTTAAAAATGTTATTCACCATCATCAGGAAGGACTCATCACAGGGAGGCAAGGATTGTTCAATATTTACCAATCAATAAATGTGATATATCACATTAACAGAACCAAAACAAAAAAATATATGATTATTGTAGCTGATGCAAGAAAAACATTCAATAAAATTCAACATCCCTGAATGATGAGAACACATGGTCACAGGGAGGGGAATGAGGAGAAGGAATTTAGAGGATGGGTCAGAAGGTGCAGCAAACCACCATGGCACATGTATACTTACGTAACAAACGTACTTTCTGTACATGTGTCCTAGAACTTAAAGTAAAATAATAAAATTTGACATCCTTTTGTGATAAAAAAAACCTCATCAGAATAGGTATAGAGGGAACATACTTCAATATAATAAAGGTCATATCTGAGAAACCCACAGCTAACATTGTACTGACTTGGAAAAAAATGGAAGGCTTTTTCTTTTATATCTGGAACAAGACAAGCATGCCTATTTGTCATTACTTCTGCTCAATATAGTACTGGAAGTCCTAGCCAGAGCAATTAGGCAAGAGAAATAAATGAAAGGCACCTAAATTGGAAAGGAAGAAACCAAATTAACCTTGATGGCAGATGACATGATCTTATAAAAACCCGAAGACACCACACAAAAACTGTTAGACCAGGTAAACAAATTCAGCAAAGTTTCAGGATACTAACATCAACACACAGAACTTTGTAGCCTTTCTATTTGCCAACAGAAATCTTCAAAGGAAACCAAGTAAGCAATCCCATTTAAAGAATATGAACTATCTAGGAATCTATTTTACCAAGGAAGTGAGATTTGTGTAAGGAAAACTATAAAACACTGATAAAAAGAAGTTGAGGAGAACACAAACAAATAGAAAGTATTTCATGTTCATGGCTTGAAAGAATTAACATTGTGAAAATGCTAATACTACCCAAAACAATCTATGGATTTCATGTAACCCTTATAGAAATACCAATGACGTTCTTCACAAAAATGGGAAAAATAATCCTTAAATTTATATGGAACCACAAAAGACCCCACATAACCAAAGAAATCTGGAGGAAAAAGAACAAAACTGGTGACACCATACTCTCTGACTTCCAAATTTACTACGAGTCTATAGTAACAAAACCAATGTGGTACTAGTATAAAAACAACATATAGACCAATGAAAAAGAACAGAGAACTCAGATATAAATTCACACATGTACAGCAAACTCATCTTCAACAAAGTATTGAGAACATATAATGGAAAAAAGGACAGTCTCTTCAATAAATGGTGCTGAGAAAACTAGATTATGCAGAAGAAGGGCACAAGATTCCTATCTCTTACCATACACAAAAAATCAAATCAAAATGGATTAAATCCTTACATCTAAGAGCTTAAAATATGAACCTACTAGAAAAAACCACTGGAGAAATTATCCAGGACATTGGTCTGGGCAAAGATTTTTTGTGTGTATAAGACCTCAAAAGCACAGGCAACCAAATTAAAAATGAACAAGTTGGATAACACCGAGACAAAAGCTTCTGCTGTTCTGCTGTCTTCACAGGAATAAAATAATCAATGAAGTGAAGAGACAACCCATATAATAGGAGAACATATTTTCAAACTACCCAGCTGACAAGGAATTAATATCCAGAATATAGAAGGAGCTCAAGCAACTTGACGGCAAAAAAAAAAAAAAGATTAAAAATGGGCAAAATAATACATTTCTCAAAAGAAGATAAACAAATAGCAAACAGATATATAAAAAATGTTCAACATCACTAATCATCAGGGAATTGCAAATCAAAAGTACAATGAGATATCATCTCACCCCAGTTAAAATGACTCTTATAAAAATAAAAGCCATAACAGATGCTGGCCAAAATGTGGAAAAAGGGGAACCCTTGTGCGCTGTTGATGGGAATGTAAGTTAGTACAGTCACTATGGAGAACCATAGGAAGGTTTCTCAAAAAAACCTAAAAATGGAACTACCATATGATCCGGCAACCCCAACATTGGATGTATATCTAAAAGAAAGGAAAGCAGTATATTAAAAAGACATTTGTCTCTCGTGTTAGTTGCAGCACTATTCACAATAGCTGTAATATGGAATCAACCTAAATGTCCATCAACACATTAATAGATGTAAAAATTTAATATCAATATCTCTCTATCTATCTACACCATATTTTTATGGCTGTACTATTCCACCATGGAATATCATTCAGCCATAAAAAAAGAAGAAAATCCTGTCTTTGCAGCAACATGGGTGGAACTGGAAGTCCTTATGAAATAAGCCAAGCACAGAAAGACAAATATCACATGTTCTTACAAAGAGGCTCTCAGGAAGATAAAGAGTAGGTTGGTGATTGCTAGAGATTGGAAAGAATAGGGAGGAAAAGGGAATGAAAAAAAATTGATTAATGTGTACAAATATATGGTTTGATAGAAGAAATAAGACCTAAAGTTAGATAGATCAGTAGAATGGCTATAGTTTACAATAATCTATTGTATATTTCAAAATAGCTAGAAGAGGAGAACTGGAGTGATTTAGCATAATAAAGAAGAGATAAACAAAGAAGAGATAAACATTTGAGGTGATGGATGTCCCAAGTACACTGATTTGATCTTTACAAATCCTATGAATATATTACTTTATCCCATGTGCCCTGAAATTCTGTATATCAATTATGCATCTATTTTACAAAATTTTAAAAGAATAAAATTTAAAGAACATATATGTTGACTAAATTAATGAACTAATGCCCAATTGGATACTGTTGTAGCCAGATTGTAACTGTAACCTCAGTTTTTTTCCTTCCAAACAATTGTTACATTCACTAAGAATAATTCTCCTAGAGAACAGCTCTGTTCATATTGATTCCTTAAGAAAAATAAATATAAAATCCAAATTTGGTCAAAATCTCTGGCCTAACATTTAAGTTATTCACAATTTTATCCAACTGTCTTAAGTTCTACTTACTCTCATTGGAACACTGTTATGACTGAACTACTCTCCCAAACCATGACTAATTTTCTTCACCCTGCCCCACTCTTTTTATTTTCCTGTACTTAGTACCCTCTGCTCCTAATCTTTACCTAGGGAAATTTTGCCTATATTCAAGACCTCATTTCTAGATGCATGTTTTAATGGCATTTGTCCGTGAAAATTGTCAGAGACAAATGATTATTTTTACCTCTGAAATTATACTTAATTTTAAAAATAACATTTAAAATGTTTTTATTATATTCTTTACTTTGTTGACTTCTCTGGATTCTAGTCTATGTGAGGTTAGGAATTTACCTGAGTCATTTTAGTATAAATTATTGGAATACTGGTTGAATGAACAAAAGATAATGAGGATAAAACATTTGTAGCTGGTTGGTCAGCAATATTATAATACAGTATTATTGGGAAGGTTTTCTACCAAGCGTCTTAAAATGCACTATGTCACATCCTCTTGGGGAATCTCTAAGAGTCTCTCCCCTTCCTTCCATTTATTTCTCACAGCTCTCTACCTAACTTCCTCTTTTTCCACAGCTTTTATTTTTCTCCCCAACACGCACTTCCAACTTGAACTTGTTTTATGCAAGCTCCCCTTGGGGCCAGGGAAGCCAATGACCCCTGTACTCTGCCTGAATTTTAAAAAGTTTAAAACTCAGTAAATCAGAAAACATCCTTTCCTTTCAAGCAGTAACAGTCTAGTCAGAAGTATTTTTTTTTTATTGTGGTAAAACACACACAACATGGGATCTACTCTCAACAAATGTTAAGCATATAGTGCAATATCGTTAACTACATATGCCATGCTGTATTGCACATCTCTCCTCGTTTCTGCCTCTCCCTAGCCCTGCCAACCACCATGATACTTTCTATTTCTACACACTTGATTACTTTCGATACCTCACGTAGGCGGACTCATGCAATGTTTGTCCACAGTGACTGGCTTATTTCACTTCGCATAATGTTCTCAAGGCTCATCCAGGTTGTAGCATACGACAAGATTATTTTTTAAGATTGAATAACATGCCATTGTATGAGTATAGCATACTTTCTTTATCTATTCATCTGTTGATGGACATTTAGGTTGTTGCCCCCTCTTGGCTGTCATAAGTAATGCTGCAATGAACATGGGTGTGCAAATATCCCTTTGAGATCCTGTTTTCAATCGCATTTTTTAAATCACCTTAATGGATCAAGAGGGGATGTTTCTTGTGAGAAAATAATGACTCTAGATAGGAGAGTTTAAAAGAATACTGTGTCCTGTCAACCCTGACCACTGAAAAATAGAACACTTGTTAATAATTGACTGCTTTTCTCTTTTCAGTCCTTAGACCTATTAACAACTCAGTACATGATTTTGCAGCATTGATAAATCAGGTAAGTAACATTTCTAACAAGACCTTGAAGGACACTCTAGATTAGCAATTGAAATATGTAGGTCAGGTATACATTTGCTTGTTGATGAGAAAATTTTATATTTAACACATCTGTATTAATAAATGAAAATTTTAGTAAAATTCACAGCATATCAGGGAAAAAAATCAGAAAGCCAGAAATAATTTGAATTTTTTTAGTTATTTAAGAAGAGCATATCTACATACTTGAGGGTCAAACTAAAAATGGCTTTGCCAAAATGCTAAAAAAAAATTTTAGAATTTATCTGATAAATTAATCATTTAACAAACATTTCTTGTAAAGCTTCTGCTTAAAAAATATTGTAAAAGCCATTTGATGAGTAATTCTCTGACTCATATACAAATAACTGTAATAAAATTCTTTGTGAAGTAAACAGCGTGGGTAAGAAATAATATGTTATAGAAATTCAAAAAATAAAGTGAATGCCAATGGAGTGAATAGGCTATAAACTTTTAAGGTTCCGAGCCTAGTTGAATGAAAGAATTAAAATGTAATTCTTTGATAAGGTACTTTAATCTGTATCCTGACTTGCAGAGAAAGAGGAGGTACTATTGCAGGTAGAGTAAGTAGTATACTTTAATCAACATTAGAAAAAAACTATAATTTATAGTATAAAAACAATTAATTCAGATTAAGTACAAATTATATATGATTAGGATGGGAAGGTAGATTTAAGTCACTTTGTAGGAGTCCTTTACCCATTACTCACTAGGATATGTGGGGGGGGTAGGGAGGTTTTTGAGCAGTAGAATAACAGGACAAAAGATTGTTTTTAAAAATTGGTCTTAAAGAAATATATAAGCTAGGCTGTAATCCCAGTAATTTGGGACACCAAGGAGGGTGGATCATTTGAGGTCAGGAGTTCGAGACCAGCCTGACCAACATAGCAAAGTCCTGTCTCTACTAAAAATACAATAAATTAGCCAGGTATAGTGGTGCACATCTTATAATCTCAGCTACAGCTATTCAGAGGGCTGAGGCAGGAACATCGCTTGAATATGGGAGGTGGAAGTTGCAGCCTAGAGATTGTGTCATAGCACTCCAGCCTGGGCAACAGAGCAAGATTCCATGAAAGAAAGGAAGAAAGAAAGAAAGAGAGAAAGAGAGAAAGAGAGAAGGGAGGGAGGGAGGAAGGGAGGGAAGAAGGAAGGAAGGAAAAGAAAGGGAGGATAGACTGAAGGTAATATGAACTCACTAGATAATTACACAGTTTGTAAAAGAGATAATAAGAGCCTAAACTAAAGTGGTGTCAATGTGACAAGAAATGAGGATATATATGAAAGTATCTAATAGAGGTAGAATTGTTAAGACTTAGTAACCAATAGGAAATTGTAATGGAGACAAGAAGAAAAAAATATTAAGAGACTTTAATTTTTCACATCTGATTTTAGGTAGAGAATTTTCCCATTATCAGAAACATTAAAATCAGAAAGGGAGGGAAGATTGAAGAGGAAAGAAACCAGATTTATAATACCAACAGCACAGAAGTACACAGCATAGTTAGAAAAACAAATAGAATGCTAGGAAAGTGTTAATGGTTCAGATCTGAAAATCATTTTTAAAGAATCAATAGTCATATGGTCCACCATATTATCCAGCAATCCCACTGCTGGGTATATATGCAAGAGAAAGGAAATGAGTATATTGAAAAGATATTTTCACTCTCATGTTTACTGCAGTACTATTCACAGTAGCCAAGATATGAATTCAGCCTGTGTCTATCAACAGATGAATGGATAAAGAAAATGTGGTACATACACACAACGGAATGTTATTCAGCTGCGAAAAATGAAATCCTGTTATTTGTAACAACGTGGATGAAACTGGAGGACCTTATGTTAAATGAAATAAGTCAGGGACAGAAAAACAAATGTAGTATATTCTCACTCATATAGAGAAGCCAAAAAAATTAATTTCATAGAGCTAGTGAATAAAATGCTTGTTGCCAGAGTCTAGGAAAAGCCATAAGGTGGGGGAGTGGATAAAGAGGGTTTGGTTAATAATGCAATACAGTTAGAAGGAATGAGATCTAGTTTTCAGCACCACAATAGAGCAACTAGAGTTAACAATAACTTATTGTATATTTTAAAATAAGTAAAAGAGTAGATTTGGAATGTTCCCAACATAAAGTGATGATGAATGTTTGAGTGGTAGATATCTCAGCTACCCATTTTTGATCATTACACATTGTATACTTGTATCAAAATATCACATTACCTTATAAATACGTATAGCAATTATGTACCCATAAAAATTTTTTTTAAAGAAGTAATAGTCAATTCTTTAGAAGTTAATGAAAGACTAAAGGAAAGGGAAGACTCTGGTGAAAGGGGAACAAATAAGTGCTTGAGAATGTTTTTGTTTAGGGAGAAAATGGAGCCGGTTCTATAAAGAAGAGGAGGAGTTAGAGATGACAGAAGCCTCAGATGGTTTGTGTCACAAAAAAAAAAAAAAAAATGGGAGAAATAAGGACAGAATTTTCATTGTAAGTATCAAAAGAATGATTGTGGTGGTGAATAGAGAGAGTGGGAAAATTGTCACTGAAATAAATGGGAACATAAGTTATGTAATAGCGTTATGAAAGTTCTCAAAGGTAGTGTTTTAGGACAGGCTAGACATAGCGCAGTGTCAGTAAATTTGAGGAAGTAGAGAAGGAGGGACTACAGATGTTGAAAAGAAAAAATGTAAAATGGCTATATCAGGACAGAGAAAAAAACATAGGAAATTTATTATAAAAAGGGAGTGGAGGCAATATCCTTGAGAGCAGTTACTCTGATACAAGATAAAATTAGATGGAGAGAAACTGAGTGAGTTCATTGTGCAGGTCCTTGACCTTCACAGTAAGGAGGAAGTTACATGGTATGCAGTGATGTTGGGAGGCTAAGACAATTGAAGAGGTCTGTGTAGCCATGCTGAAGGTGGGTGTAAGAGCTCAGGTGAGTTGAGTGAAAGAATGTCTGGGCACAGGGGAAGTTAAGTGACAAGAGAGTGGATGGACCCCAAATAGATATAATCTTGCAATGGTGTTTGATATACCTGACTGGCAAAGAGATGGATTCCATCAAGTTTAAACAAATTTTGCAGAAGATACTATAACTACATTGAGGAACATGCTAAGATATTAAACAGCTCAGTAGTTTGCCATGAAAATACCCTTTGCTTTTGTTCTTTGCTGTACATATTTCCTTTGGAGAGTTTGTTATAAACCAATATCTTGCTTAAGAATGAGAAAAATTAGGAACATCACAATTACTCTAAGAAGTTGTTATTGAAAACGAACCTGTGCAACTTTGCTCAATCAATATTTTTCAGATTTTTTTGACAGCAAAATTAGAAATATGTTCATGTGTTATGACACTTGAGTGCTTACATATGATTTCAAACCTAAGGGATTTTATTTTTCTTTAAGAGTATTTGTATCTTGGGTTCATGAAGGTAATCCATATTCAATATAGATAACATTTTGAAAATTTGCTTAAATATCATTATAATTATTTATTATACTTTATGTTCTGGGATACATGTGCAGAAGGTGAAGGTTTGTTCTATAAGCATACACATGCCATGGTGGTTTGCTGCACCCATCAACCCGTCATTTACATTAGTTATTTCTGCTAATGCTATCCCTCCCCTAACCCCCCACCCCCCCAACAGGCCCCAGTGTGTGATGTTCCCTTCCCTGTGTCCATGTGTTCTTATTGTTCAGCTCTCACTTATAAGAGAACATGTGGTGTGTGGTTTTCTGTTCCTGTGTTGGTTTGCTGAGAATAATGATTTCCAGCTTTCCTGCAAAGGACATGAACTCATCCTTTTTATGAGTGCATAGTATTCCATGGTATATATGTGCCGCATCTTTATCCAGTCTATCGTTGAGGGCCTTTTGGTTGGTTTCAAGTCTTTGCTATTGTGAACAGTGCTGCAATAAACATACATGTGCATGTGTCATTATACAGAACGATGTATAATAATTTGGGTATATACCCAGTAATGGGATTGCTGGGTCAAATGGCATTTCTGGCACTAGATCCTTGAGGAATCACTACACTGTCTTCCACAATGGTTGAATTAATTTACACTTCTACCAACAGTGTGAAAGTATTCCTATTTCTCCACATCCTCTCCAGCATCTGTTGTTTCCTGACTTTTTAATGATAGCCATTCTAATTGGTGATTATTAAATCATCTCATTAGAATGAATAGATTATTTATTGTAATGAGATGGTGTAATTATTCATTCTAATGAGAAGGTGTCTCGTGGTTTTGATTTACATTTCTCTAATGACTAATGATGATGAGCTTCTTTTTACATGTTTGTTGGCTGCATACATGTCTTCTTTTGAGAAGGCACACAGAAGTGTCTGTTCATATCCTTTGAGAAGTGTCTGTTCAAATCCTTTGCCCACTTTTTGATGAGGTTGTTTGTTTTTTCTTGTAAATTTGTTTAAGTTCTTTGCAGATTCTAGATATTAGCCAAAGGTCAAATGGATAGATTGCAAAAACTTTGTCCCATTCTGTAGGTTGCCTGTTTACTCTGATGATAGTTTCTTTTGATGTGCAGAAACTCTTTAGTTTAATTAGATCCCATTTGTCAATTTTGGCTTTTGTTTCCATTGCTTTTGGTGTTTTAGTCATGAAGTCTTTGCCCATGCCTATGTATTGAATGCTTCTGCCTAGGTTTTCTTCTAGGGTTTTTATGGTTTTACGTCTTATGTTTAAGTATTTAATCCACCTGGAATTAATTTTTGTATAAGATGTAAGGAAGAGGTGCAGTTTCAGTTTTCTGCATATGGGTAGCCAGTTTTCTCAACACCATTTATTAAATAGGGAATCCTTTCTCCATTGCTTGCTTTTGTCAGATTTGTCAAAGATCATATGATTGTAGATGTATGGTATTATTTCTGAGGCCTCTGTTCTGTTCCATTGCTCTATATATCTGTTTTGGTACCAGTACCATGCTGTTTTGGTTACTGTAGCCTTGTAGTATAGTTTGAACTCAGGCAGTGTGATACCTCCAGCTTTGTTCTTATGCTTAGAATTGTCTTGGCTATGTGGCCTCTTTTTTGGTTCCATATGAAGTTTAAAGTAGTTTTCTGATTATGTGAAGAATGTCAATGGTAGCTTGATGGGGATAGCACTGAATATATATTACTTTGAGCAGTGTAGTCATTTTCATGATATTGATTCTTCCTATCCATAAGCATGGAATGTTTTTCCATTCTTTGGTGTTCTCTCTTATTTCCTTGAGCAGTGGTTTGTAATGATCCTTGAAAAGGTCCTTCACATCCCTTGTAAGTTGTATCTCTAGTTATTTTGTTCTTTTTGTAGCAATTGCTAATGGGAGTTCAGTCATGATTTGGCTCTCTATTTTCTACTATTGGTATATAGGACTGCTTAGCTATTGCTTTTTTTTAAAATTTATTTGTATGTATTTTATTATTTTTATAGCTGTCATACACAGGATTGTTTTCTTGGTTTCTTTTATTGTTTCTTTTTTTTTTTAATTTTTATTGGATTTTAGGTTTTGGGGTACATGAGCAGAGCATGCAAGACAGTTGCGTAGGTACACACATGGCAGTGTGCTTTGCTTTTCTTCTCCCCTTCACCCACATTTGGCATTTCTCCCCAGGCTATCCCTCCCCACCTCCCCCTCCCACTGGCCCTCCCCTTTTCCCCCCAGTAGACCCCAGTGTTTAGTACTCCCCTTTCTGTGTCCATGTGTTCTCATTTTTCATCACCCACCTATGAGTGAGAATATGCGGTGTTTCATTTTCTGTTCTTGTGTCAGTTTGCTGAGGATGATGTTCTCCAGATTCATCCATGTCCCTACAAACGACACAAACTCATCATTTCTGATTGCTACATAATATTGCATGGTGTATATGTGCCACATTTTTCCAATCCAGTCTATTATCAATGGGCATTTGGGTTGATTCCAGGTCTTTGCTATTGTAAACAGTGCTGCAATGAACATCCGTGTACATGTGTCCTTATAGTAGAATGATTTACAGACTTTTGGATATATACCCAGTAATGGGATTGCTGGGTCAAAGGGAATTTCTATTTCTAAGGCCTTGAGGAATCGCCACACTGTCTTCCACAATGGTTGAACTAATTTACACTCCCACCAACAGTGTAAAAGTGTTCCTTTTTCTCCACATCCTCTCCAGCATCTGTTGTCTCCAGATTTTTTAATGATCACCATTCTAACTGGCGTGAGATGGTATCTCAATGTGGTTTTGATTTGCATCTCTCTGATGACAAGTGACGATGAGCATTTTTTCATATGATTGTTGGCCTCATATATGTCTTCTTTCGTAAAGTGTCTGTTCATATCCTTTGCCCAGTTTTGAATGGGCTTGTTTGTTTTTTTCCTGTAAATCTGTTTGAGTTCTTTGTAAATTCTGGATATCAGCCCTTTGTCAGATGGGTAGACTGCGAAAATTTTTTCCCATTCTGTTGGTTGCCAATCCACTCTAGTGACTGTTTCTTTTGCCATGCAGAAGCTGTGGAGTTTCATTAGGTCCCATTTGTCTATTTTGGCTTTTGTTGCCAATGCTTTTGGTGTTTTGTTCATGAAGTCCTTGCCTACTCCTATGTCCTGGATAGTTTTGCCTAGATTTCCTTCTAGGGTTTTTATGGTGCCAGGTCTTATGTTTAAGTCTTTAATCCATCTGGAGTTAATTTTAGTGTAAGGTGTCAGGAAGGGATCCAGTTTCTGCTTTCTGCACATGGCTAGCCAGTTTTCCCAACACCATTTGTTAAACATGGAATCCTTTCCCCATTGCTTGTTTTTGCCAGGTTTATCAAAGATTGTATAGTTGTATGTATGTTGTGTTGCCTCCGGTGCCTCTGTTCTGTTCCATTGGTCTATATCTCTGTTTTGGTACCAGTACCATGCTGTTTTGATTACTGTAGCCTTGTAGTATAGTTTGAAATCCGGTAGTGTGATGCCCCCCGCTATGTTCTTTTTGCTTAGAATTGACTTGGCTATGCGGGCTCTCTTTTGGTTTTATATGAAGTTCATGGTGGTTTTTTCCAGTTCTGTGAAGAATGTCAATGGTAGCTTGATGGGGAGAGCGTTGATTCTGTAAATTACTTTGGGCAGTATAGCCATTTTCACGATATTAATTCTTCCTAACCATGAACATGGAATGTTTCTCCATCTGTTTGTGTCCTCTCTGATTTCGTTGAGCAGCGGTTTATAGTTCTCCTTGAAGAGGTCTCTTATGTTCCTTGTGAGTTGTATTCCAAGGTATTTTATTCTTTTTGTAGCAATTGCGAATGGCAGTTCGCTCTTCTTTTGGCTTTCTTTAAGTCTGTTATTGGTGTAGACGAATGCTTGTGATTTTTGCACATTGATTTTATATCCTGAGACTTTGCTGAAGTTGCTTATCAGTTTCAGGAGTTTTTGGGCTGAGGCAATGGGGTCTTCTAGGTATACTATCATGTCGTCTGCAAATAGAGACAATTTGGCTTCCACCTTTCCTATTTGAATACCCTTTATTTCTTTTTCTTGCCTGATTGCTCTGGCTAGAACTTCCAGTACTATATTGAATAGGAGTGGTGAGAGAGGGCATCCTTGTCTAGTGCCAGATTAGCTATTGCTTTTTATAAGTGTTTCTGGAAGACCCAAAAATGCTGCCTTAAAATAGAAAGGATTGTTGAGCTGAAGAAAAGAAACGGCAGTTGCAAGAAAGTTATCTGCTTTCCCTCTATTTGCCTTAAAACAGGTTATCAGTTTATAAAGACAAATGTATCTTAGTCCCACTTTTACCAGGGAGAAAAATGGTTAACCAATGAGGATGACTTAGGACCTTTACTGGCCTGGAGATGGTACCAGAGGAGTTTATATTAACACGTTTCACTAACCTTTATCTGTCATTATTTGACTTCCCCCATGATGCTGTCCTACAGAGGTTCAAAGTTCTGTTCCTCTGTATTGTCACTTATCTAAAAATTTACCATTCTTTATGGAGGATGCTGTATAAGCTGGATTTCCAAGCTGCCTCTTTCAGAAATATTCATTCCCTGGGTGTCTCCCATGTATGTATAAAATACGCATATTCATAAAATTTTTTTATTATTCATATTATTCTGTTTTTTGTTAGAGAAGCTGTTCCAGCTAAGAATATATGGGTTATTCTTCCTTTACACTCTTATTCTTCCATATTTGCATATCTCAGAATCTTAGTTCATTGTTGTGGAGTTGATTCTTTTCTTTCATGTATGTCTTCCAAGTTTATTACCAAACAGTAACAAAGCGTTTCTTTCAACTGATACTTCTGTCTTTAAGAAATCTAAGAGAAAAGGTAAAGTTAGGTAAAGGAAGCTTTGCTGTCATAATAAGCGTGGCAGCATGATGGGGAACTCAGGGTTTCTTCCTAAGTAAAAGTATGGATGAGCTCGTAAAATCCCAAAGATAAAGCTGCAAAACATGCAGCTGCAAAACACTGAGAGGGCAGTCTAATTGCCAAAAATAAAGCAGGTGAGTGTTTTTATACTAACCAAAAATGGTACTTCCCAAACTTTTCCATACCTAGGAAGATCTGGGGAGTTTTTACATATCCCAATGCCCAGTCTCATCCAATACTAATTAAATCAGAACATCTGGGGTAGAAGGCAGGTATTAGCATCTTTTTAAAGTATACTAGGTGATTCCAAAGTGCAGCAAAATTTGGGAACTGCTATTCTGCAATAAGATTCTTAAAAAATACAGACTAAATCCTATTATTTTGACTAAACTCCATATATTAATATATTGTACTTAAGCTAGCTCTTTAATTTTCCTTATCTAGACTAAGGAAAACTTTTGAGGCTGAAGACTTATGATCAGGCTCATTGCAGTGAGGTGGCTTCAAGGAATCCTGACCATTGCTTTTGCTTTCCCTTCCTTATTTGCATAGCCTTAAGCTACTTCTTTGAACCGATTGTCCTAAATAAGAATGTTTTTGCATGATTCTATCCCTGCTCAAATTGTCTGATTTGGTTCTGCCTCTTGTGATCCTTGCAAAGTGACTTAAAGTCCAGGGACAGGCTTGCTGAGTGACTTCCTCCACTTGGTGTCATTCAATTAGGTAAAAATTACCAACAGCAACTACTTCTATCCTTTGCAATTTCCTCACAGTAACTACCTCGTAGTGCTTCATTTACATGAAATTATTTTGTTTACTACCTTCTGACACAGGTCCCTAAGTCTTTATGCACACTTCAAGTGTCCTAAATAGACAAAACAACTGTTCCCTTGAGGTGGCATTAGATAACATAATGGTAAGCTCTTCAAGAGTGTTTCTTGTTAAAAAAAAGTCTCTGCTCATTTGCACTTTCAAATTTTTTTGGATTTCAAAGCATCATGCATTTATATATATATATATCGATTTCTAAGTACTATGAAGTATTTCTGTGATGTTTTCTGTCTCAGTTATATGCCAATTTTAAAACAAAATATTAACTCAAAATTTGATAATTTGATATTATCCAAATGTTTATTTATGCTTACCTGTATGTTAAAAATGTTCAGTAGTTTTAAATATACATAAAACTATTTAATAGCAACATTCTAGACATATTCCCATCTTAGTTATAATTAGTTCATCAAAAAGGTTGTATTAGAATGATTTTTTTAGACTATCATTCAGATACCTGATTATTTAAAGGAAGGATGTACAACAATATCCAGAGACATATAGTGAAGAAGGTATGAAGTAGACAGAAGAAGAAAGAGAGCCATACTCAAAAATGCTGGCCTGGAAAAGCAAAGAACAACTAACAAAAGAAGAGAATTATTCAGTTTTCAGAACTTGAAAAAGGAATGCACAAAATCCTCTGAATTTTGTAGTAGTGACATTAAAAGAGAAGTGGCATAAAATCATAATAATCTCATTAGATATTAAAAGTAAGCATGCCAACTCACTACAAGGGGCCAACATTTTTGCTGATTCTGATGTCTAAGAGATATGCTGAGCCTGATGTCTAAGAGAGATGTCATCATATGAAGTATGTTTGATCATATTGTTACACATGTAGGAAAATCATTCCTACAGCCATATTCATATAGCCATTCCTTATAATGACCATTAATGAAGATCAATAATAAAGGATTAAATCACAATTGTTCCATGACAGTTAGAATGCATTGTAAAGCAACCTGTTAACCTGTCTAGTATTTTTACAGTATGTTGGGATAAAACTCAAGACTCCATCTAAAGAGAAACATTTCAACATTACTCATAGGCTATTCTTTTATACTAGATGGTTTCAGACTGTTTCTCTCATCTTTTTTTCAATGTAGAGATTTTGTTGGTTTGTTTTCTTTTGCTGTGAATAGTCATAACCAGATTTGTAGCTATTAGAGAATTCACACACATAAATGAATCTCGTATATAGTAGAGTAGCCATATTTATTCACCAAGAAAAGATGGATATAATATGTAACAATAAAAATAACAGTTGGGTTAATACATACTTCTTTATTTTTTCAGTTAGCAAATAATGCAATAAGCAACTAAAGAAGGAAGAGAATTATTCAATTTTCAGAATTTGAAAAATACACTTAGTCAAATGTGGTTTTGTATGGACGCATGTGTTAAAATCTTCACCTTCCTGGGCTGACTCACCATAACTTGTTTATTGTTTAGAGTCTATAATTGAGGGTAATCATGGTATTTATCACTCAGACTGACACTTTTTGGACTAAAACGGGGCTTCTATTAATTGAGTCCAGGAAAAGAGATATAACTTGGAACTGTCCTGGAAAAAATGAATGCAGATTATGGACACAAAATATTAATTTGCTTTCAATTGATCAGCTATTTAAAGAAAGCTTTTTGGTGTCTACAGCTTCTTTCTGAAGTGTTTAATTTGCAGACGGCTTAATTAGAGCTCTGTTACAACATTTGGGGCCAAAAGGAATGTTCACACTCTCAGCTTTATATGCCAGGATGCCCTTTCCTTGATTATTTTCATCCTTCAGTTCACAGTGGAATTATCATCTTCTTACATAAGTCTCTTCTTCTTAGTCTAAAGTAATTCTACAATTTGAGCTCCAAAATAAATAAGGAGAGCACTCCTCTTCTCAAGAATGTAAACAAATAAATGTAGAAGGAGTGGCATAGTTAGAAGAGTACCATTCTAAAATTATCATAGTAATAATTAATTTAGGTAATAATCATCAATGGAGGCCAAACTCATTCTATGAGAGCTGATTAGTAGCAAAATATTTACATAGTCTCACAGATTCTTTGCACAGAATACTTAGTGATTACACGCAGAAAAAATTACTGCAGTTAAACAAAATCTGGGCAATATCCCTTTAAACAAGTGATCAAAATTAATATCAAAAATGGGGGAAAACTATTATTAGGTGATTTGTGATTTGATGCACTGAGGACACAATATTACTTATGTAATATTTACTTTAAAATATGTAATTCAATCTAATCACTACTAAACAAACCCAGATTGAAGAAAATCTGTTCAAAAATATCAGTGTCACAAAAGACAAAGAAAGTCTAAGGAATTGTTCAAGATTTAAGGATACTAATGATACAATACAACTAAATTCAATGCATCACCCTAAAGAAAAGTTCTATAAAGGACATTATGAAAACAGTTAGCATATGAACTCTGTCAGACTTTATTATATCAAAGGTAAAATTCCTGAATTTTGAAATTACAGTATGATTAAGAGAATATATTTTTTTCTTAGGGGATACATGCTGAAGCATTTAATGATGAAAGATTATGATCTCTTACTTTCAATGGTTTGAAACCTACTCCCAATGTTTCATAAACACTAACAAAAACAATACATTAGTCTCCTCAGGCAGCCTTAACAAAATACCATAGGCTAGGTGACTTAAGAAATAGAAATTTAGATCTGGAGGCTGGAAATCTGAGGGAAGGATGCTAGCATGGTCAGGATCCAGTGAAGCCTTCCTTCATGGAGTGCAGAGAGCTGCGTTCTCACTATGTCCTCATATGATAGAGGTGGAACTTTGGTGTTTCTTTCTCTTTTTATAAAGATACTAATCTCATCATAAGGGCCTCACCTGCATGACTTGGTGTGTTTTGTTTTTTTTTGTTTGTTTGTTTTTAAGAAGGCAATTTAATCATAAAAGCCAACCCAGTGTTTGGAAGACTAGCAGATCTATTATGCAAAAACAGCCTCTAGTCTAAACTTTGAATGAATTTTTCAACTTCAGTTGTTTTGAGGAGTTGGTGCTATGTTTAACTCTAACTGTCAATGATTACTTTGCTGTGGTTGGATGAATAAAACACTGGGAACCATGCCATTCTATAGGGTTGCGTGTAAAGAATAAATGCTTGTGGGAAACCCAAATAGCTAAAGTGGGATGTCAGAGGAAAAGAAGACAAATGTACTTTGAATATTATACTGAAGTACAGCAATGGACTTCTGGAAATTACCTTCAAGAAGCCTCATGTCTAAATATCATCACACTGGGGGTTATGGGGAGGGGCATAATTAAGTTAGTATCAAATAACTGTCATACATGTGCTAACCCAATACAAAGAAACTAAGAACCTTGAAAAAAGGTTAGATGAAATGCTAACTAGAATAAACAGCTTAGAGAAGAACATAAACGACCTGATGGAGTGGAAAAACATAGCACAAGAACTTCGCGAAGCTTACACAAGTTTCAATAGCCAAATCAACCAAGCAGAAGAAACGATATCAGAAATTGAAGATCAACTCAATGAAATAAAATGAGAAGGCAAGATTAGAGAAAAAAGAGTGAAAAGAAATGAAGAAGGCCTACAAGAAATATGGGACTATGTGAAAAGACCTAATCTACATTTGATAGGTGTACCTGAATGTGATGGAAAAAATGAATCCAAGCTGGAAAACATTCTTCAGGATATTATCCAGGAGAACATCCCCACATAGCAAGGCAGGCCAACATTCAAGTCCATGAAATACAGAGAACATCACAAAGATATTCCTCAAGAAGAGCAACCCCAAGGCACATAATCATCAGATTCACCAGGGTTGAAATGAAGGGAAAAATGCTAAGGGCAGCCAGAGAGAAAGGTTGGGTTACCCACAAAGGGAAGCCCATCAGACTCACAGCAGAACTCTCAGCAGAAACCCTCCAAGCCAGAAGAGAGTGGGGGCAATATTCAACATCCTTAAAGAAAACAAGTTTTAACCTAAAATTTCTTATCCAGCCAAACTAAGCTTCATAAGCAAAGGAGAAATATAATTCTTTAGGAACAAACAATTGCTGAGAGATTTCATCGCCACCAGGCCTGCCTTTCAAGAGCTCCTGAAAAAAGCACTAAACAAGTAATGGAATGACCAGGACCAGCCACTCCAAAAATGTACCAAATGATAAAAACCATCAAAACTATGAAGAAAATGCATCCACTAATGGGCAAAACATCCAGCTATCATCAAAATAACAGGATCAAATTCACACATAACAATATTAACTGTAAATGTAAATGGGCTAAATGCCCCAATCAAAAGACACAGACTGACAAATTGGATAAAAAGTCAAGACCCATCAGTATGCTGTATCCAGGAAACCCATCTCACATGCAAGGACACACATAGGCTAAAAATAAAGGGATGGAGGAAGATTTATCAAGCAAACAGAGAGCAAAAAAAAAGCAGGAGTTACAATCCTAGTCTCTGATAAAATGGACTTTAAACCAACAGAGATAAAAAGAGACAAAGAAGGGCATTAGATAATGGTAAAAGGATCAATGCAACATAGTATTTTTCATATATGTTTAAATATATTTAAAAATATATGTATATATATGTATATTATATATATGCCCAAATGGAGAAATAATAGGAGAAAAGAGTGGGGAGAACTGGAAAGGAGAGGGAAGAGGAGAGAGGATAGGAGAGAGGAGGGGAGAGGAGATGAAAGGATTCAGTAGGAGTTCTCTTTCTACTGAGAAAATGAGTAGAAGCAAGAGCAATATGACTGATATCATTTGGCTGTCTCCCCACCCAAATCTCATCTTGAATTATAGCTCCCATAATCCCCACATTTCATGGGAGGAACCCAGTGCAAGATAATTAAATTATGAAGGCAAGTTTTTCCCATTTTGTTCTCGTGATAGTGAATAAGTCTCATGAGATATGATGGTTTTATAAGGGGTAATCCCCCTGCATGTGCTCTTTTGCCTGCCACCATGTAAAATGTGCCTTTGCTCCTCCTTCACCTTCTGCATGATTGTGAGGCCTCCCCAGCCATATGAACTGTGAGTCCATTAAACCTCTTTATCTTCATAAACTACTCAGTCTCAAGTCTTTCTTCATAGCAGTATGAAAATGAACAGTAAATTGGTACCACAGAGAGTAAGGGGCTGCTGTAAAGACACCCAAAAATGTGGCAGTGACATTGGAACTGGTTAACAAGTAGAGATTAAAACAATTTGGGGGGCTCAGAAGAAGATAAGAAAATGTAGAAAAATTTGGAACTTCCTAGAGACTTGTTGAATGGTGTTGACCCAAATGCTGATAGTGATATGAACAATAAAATCTAGGCTGAGGTGGTCTCCATGTAAGATGTTGCTACCATTTAAGACATGCCTTTGCTCCTCCTTCACCTTCTGCCATGATTATGAGTCCTCCCCAGCCATATGGAAGTATAAACCCATTAAGGCTCTTTTTCTTTATAAATTACCCAGTCTCAGGTATTTATTCATAACAGTAAGAAAACAGATTAATACAGTGACAAAGTATTAGGTGAATGGTATGTGAGTATTTATTGTAATGTTCTTGCAGCTTTCTGGAATGGCTAATTTTGTAAATAAAAAGTTTGATAAAACATTGACTAGGTGACTTTTGTCTCTCAAAGTGCTTTGTTCTTTTCCTGGAACATGTACTACAATTTACAACATATTTATTTACTTGCTTATTTTTCCATGTAATGCCCAACTCCTTTACCAGACCTAACACAGAGTTGAGATTTGATCTATTTGGCTTATTGTTCTAGCCATGTCATTTTACAGGCATGTTAGTGCTCACTCACTATTTGTTGAATGAGGGAATGGGTGGTTTCTGAACTTCCCAAGTAAAAAAACTGAAGGTAAATGCAGATTCGTATGTACACTTAGCGTTATGAACCTTGCAGAAAACAGCTGTGGATAACCTCTGCCTTCTAATTGAAGATATTCTGTACCTGCAAGTATCTGGCAATGTACTTGCATTACCACAATTTGCTTTTGAACACTTAGAGTCCAGCAGCAAATGCATTTACCTTCTGTAAATGGAACACCGGTGGTGAACACTTCTCTCTTTAGAGAAGTGACTTGTATGAAGTGTCTCCTTGTTCATCACAAGTATTCCATTTACAGTAGATGTCTTTCTCTTCTTCTCTGACTATCCAGAAAGTACTCATGCATTAAGCACCAGCGGAAGAGCCCTTCAGCACTTTCTTGAAGTCTTTCTTACCATTTGGTACAGTGATTTCTTTTGTAATTGCTGAATTATTTATTTGGGTTTTATTTGTGTACAAATTTATATTCCTATAAATGGTCTTTGTATTATTATAAATTATCTTATAAATAATAAATTATTTTGTGTTATACAGAATACATTATATTGTACTGTAATTTATCTTATATAAGTTACAAATGATCTTGAATTGTTTATGTTTATCCTATCTCTTTAACTATACTTTAAATTCCTTGAATGCAGGGAATATGTATATGCCATTTTATATTTGCAGTAACAGTGTCTTAGTCTTTTTGTGCTGTTTTAACAAATTAGTTCTAGCTATGCCCAGCTGCAACTGGGTAACTTATAATAAATGGAAAATTTTTTTCTCACAGTTTTGGATGTTGGGAAGCACAAAAATAAGGTGCCAGCAGATCCAGTGTCTGTGAGGCCTGCCATCGGCTTCCAGATGGTGCCTCATTGCTGCATTCTTCAAGGTGTTGAATTCTGTGTCCTCACATGGCCAAAAGAAGAGAAGTGTAAAAAGAGCCTTGCTAGTTCCCTTTAGCCCTTTTATAAGATATTAATCTATGAAGGTGCCACCTAATTACCTCGGAAAGGACCTACCCATTAATAACATTGCATTGGGGATTAAATTTCAATGTAAATATTGGAAGGAACACAAATACTCAAACCATAGCAAGCACCTAATCAATTGTGGTACACATAGGAGGCTCTTATTCTGTGTAATAACATTTGTCTGGACCTGTATCTACGTACCTGAAATCATAAGGCTGAGGCATATTTTGTTTTAGTTGTAGAGATATTATTATGTGCCTTTTCTATTCTTTCTTTTGTAGTAGTTAAATGTAAAACTGGAAAATATATTTAGAATTTGTATTTGCTAAAGACAGGAAAGATTTTGGTCCAAAATCTGGTAATGAGAATGACAAGGAGAGTCTTGTGTTATTTAGACTTTTACAAGTTGATAAAAAGAAACTCAACTTTACCAGACAAGAAAGTCTCCACTAATCTATTTTTCTGTGTTGGGGTGTGAACTATGGTAATGCCATAATTATCTTTCTATCCTTTTTCAGTAATTTTCTATTTTAATGATGCACTTTGGTATTTTTTTTAGCTTTTTGTAAATTCTCTACTGAGAGATAAAAAAAGGCCACCAATATTGGAAAGATCACTTAGTTTATGAATTCAAAGACTGTGAATTGGTGATACTACTTTGTAATACTCTTCCAAATGATTTATACCCCTTTTAAATTGCCTCATAATGCCAGAGGCAGTTTTAGCTTTTCAAGATTAAAATTAATATCAGAGATTTTATATATATATATTATATATATAATATAGCTTTTATACTTTTATATATATATGTAGCTATATATAAAACTATAAAAGCTATATATAATACATATTTAATATAATGTTAACAGGATAAGAAAATATATATACATATATCTGTAGCTATATAGCTTTTATAGTTTTATATACAGTTTTAGCTTTATGGGATTAAAATTAATATCAAGGATTATATGTGTATAAAATAATCCATTTTATATATATGTGTGTGTGTATGTGCATATGGGGGTATGTTCTGAAATGTACATTAGAGATAATTTAGTTTTGTTGTTTCTAATGCAGAGACCATGAAACCATCATAAACTATAAAATTAGTGCATGCTTTCCACAAATATGTTTCTGATTGGCATATTGCCTAAGGAACAAATATTAATATCTTTTTCATATGTAGTTTTTCAATGATACAGAAATCTTATTATGATGAGTAAAATACATTTCTTAAAATGTTACATAATTCATAGCACCATTTTGCTATGTACTTCTGAAGAAAGTATGCCAAAATTTTGATATTTGTTTTGATCTCTGTTGTTTCATGTTCTAATGTTTAAATGTTTTAAAATGTATAAGAATTTTAAAAAATTGGTTCAATGCTTGAAAACAAGGGCACATTTATAACTTTTAACACCAGCGATTCTCAAAGTGTGATTCAGAGTTCCCTGAAATCCCTGATAAATTTTAGTGAGTTGTATAAAGTCAAAACTATTTTTATAATAATTCTAAGACATTCTTCACCTTGCTCTCTCTTCTCTCATGAGATTTCAGAGACTCCAACAAATATCATATTGCAGCAGATTGAATACAAAAGCAGACATAAGGATACAGCTGTCTTTTATAAATCCAGATGTTAAAGGAATTTGTAAAAAAAAAAACAGTACCATTCTTGCACTAGTATTTTGTCTTAGAAAATTATCTTTATAAATATATTGTTTTATTAACATATAGGTTTATTACTATTTTAAATAAATTAATATACAATGTTTTTAATTGTTTCAGTTATAATTTCTAATATAGTAAATATTATATACGTGAATCACATAAACAAAGTTCTTATGGCTTCTCAGTAATTTTAAAATTATAAAAAGGCTCTGAGACTAAAACACTCTAGAATTGCTGTTTCAGCTGATGCAAATATAATCTCTATCACACTTCTATAATGAGTACTTACTTGGTAATTCCAGATTCAAGAACTTAATTTTCAATGTTTCAACATAAAATCTCTACAGTGTTGGTTTTCCTATCTCATTATCCTGTATAATAATTTATTTGGTAACCTGAGAAAAGCTTAATAAGCAGTGTTCTCCCTTTTATTTCCAAAAAGGTAACTCAATAAGAAATCAAAATTAGACTTTTAGCCATCAATTTTTAAATTTCCTTCATTCCACTAAATATAACTATCTACAAGAAGAAAGTATTATATGGCGAATTATTTTCTTATTCCAAATTTATAGAGACTTGAACATATATTAGCTCTCTGGCTAACAATAGCCTAATATTAGATATCATGGTCAGACAACTTATCATTCATTGGAAGGTCTCTTGACATCAATTTCCACTTACTCTCGTGTTCATTAATTCCATATATTACTTCAGTTCAACCTAATGGCTAGGATTAGACTAGATCAAATGGGGTAGGTTTGCCATTTCTATGTGTGAGATAATGCTCAATAGCCACAATGACTGCAACTTTGGGCAAGAGAATAAACATGGCGCTGTCCAGGTAAAGGCAAGAGAAATGAGTTTCACCTTTGAGAAATGTCACTATGGTTAGTCTTCTGAACAAAGAAATGTTACATCCTTGCTTAATATTTCTTTTTACCTTGTTATGTGTCTAGTGCTGCTCATTATAGAACATGAATAGGAAACGCAAGGTAATGTGCAGATCTGATACATGTTAGGTCCAAGCATGAATGCTGAGGAAGACAGCCACATGCTAATTACATGTGTGGGAAAGGGATTCTGTAAAATGGCATATTAAAGCCATCGCAGTAGCTAAGATTAACAATAGAGAGATTACACAGAAAAATACAAGGAGGTCATGGGCAGACTCCAGAACACAATTTTATTTAAGGCATGCAAGTAGTGGAATAATTATGTGCTTATTACTTGATCGTGAACTACTTTTGGTCAGGGACTTGCACAATTTCTAGCATGTCTAATGTTAAATGAATAAATGAAGGAAATATGCCATTAAATAAATGTAGAATAAGAAAAAATAAAGTTATATAGCAGTTAAGAGAATAATTTTTATAAAAACTGAGGATGAGAAGTAGGTAAGAGAAATCAACATTATTCATTGGTGCTGAGAAGTTACGCCAAATGAGCACTACTAAAAGCATTTTTGGATATGGCTCTAAAGAGTCTGTGGCTGGAGGAAAATGTCTTCAATAAAGTGGTGTGGAGTTTGAAGAGAACTGACAGTAGTAAGAAGCAAGTTGACTATAAGGAACATGTATGTGATTGTATGGTGAGTATACATTATTCTTTCAAGAATTTTGGTGGAACAAAGTAGAGAAAAGCAACAGCAACTTATGTATGTATATAGCAGGTACATGTAATTCTTAGATGCTTTGCTTTCAAACTTTTAGGATGAAAGATAGAACAACCTTTTCAGTTACAATTAAAAATCAGGAATATTGGGAAAAAGAATGGAATAGCATAATGTATTTCAAAGTATTATGTTTTTCTTTTTTTTTTTGTATTGATTTACTTATGTTGAGGCAGGGTCTTGCTGTGCCACCTAGGCTGGAGTGCAGTGAGATAATCACAGCTCACTGCAGCCTAGACTTCCCCAGCTCAAGTGATCCTCCCATCGATCGTAAGTAGCTGGGACTCTAGGCACAGACAGCCACACTGGTTAATTTCGTTTATTTTTTGTAGAGACGAGGTCTCACTATGTTGCCCATGGTGGTCTCAAATTCCTGGGCTCAAACGATCCTCCTGTCTTGGCTTCTCAGAGAGTTGGGATTAGAGATGTAAACCACTGCAACCAGCCAAAGTATTTGCAAACCTTTGCAATCACAATCACATAAAGCTCAAATTAAAAAAAAAGGATGTAATTATTTTAGGTGTTTGTACCCTTCTGTAATTAGGAAGATATGTCTTCCCTGTTTTCTGTTCTATGACTCAACTGATGCTAAATTATGGCAATTTGGGGAATAATCAGATTCATCCTCAACCACACAGACCTAATCTGGGTCATCATTGTACCTTTGTGAAGTTTATGGCTATTGTTTCAATTTATAAACAAGGAAACAGAAACTAGCCCTCATTTTCTTTTTCTTTTTCTTTATTTATTTTGTTTCTATCTCTTTAGAGTCTTCAAAGAGTTTGAGTAGAGGAGTGAAAAACAAAGCAGGATATTTTCTTTATCTGTATTCTTCACTGTATTTTTTTTTTTTTTTACAATTTCAAAAGTTTTAGAAAGAGATTGGCAAGGAGAAAAACATAAAAAAAGAGAGAGAGAAAGAGTTACACACATAATTTCACACACTGCTGGGACTCACTGTCACCATGAAGTATTCAGGATGCCAATAGATATGAACATTATTTGGTTTATTAGATACCAAGTAGAGTTAATTGCAAAATGTCTTAATTGATCACAATGCACTATTCTGTCTCAAATTGCACAAAAATGCATGTTTTATCTTCCTCTGACTTTTTGAATGCTTTGATGTCACTAAGGATAACTTTAGTTGTACAAGGAAGACTCTTGGCTCATAAATTATTCATTCTTTATATAATCGCCTGGGAGCATTTCTTTATTGTCTTAACCATTCATTGCTTAGCACACAGTTTTAAGCAGAGGAAAAAAGTCACATTTGTAAAATAGGAAGACTGTAATTTCTTGGGGGAGCCACAAAATAATATGGCTGATAATTGGCTGAAATATTCATCTTTAAAAATATGTGCTGCTCTATGCACATATATATTTTGATATGGTAATTTGTAAAACAGTTTGGTAGTTAGATATAAAATTTATATTTATCCATATTACATTTATCTTTTTCATTTAACTCAGCTCATAAATATTTTATTTCCTTTGCTATATCTTAATTCTCTAATTTAACATGTGTTTGAGTCAGATTTGGTACTGAGATATTGATGGAAGTGACAAATGAGCCTAGTACAGGCTACAAAATATTTGGACAGCTGGCAAGGACCCACTAAACAGGAGTCTTAGCTCATGGCCATTCTGCCATTTATGAACCCAAATAACTGTGCTATCAACTGCTTACATTTGCAGTTTGTTCTTAAGCCCATCGGAAGAGGTGTTTACAAATAAAATATTAATAACTATATTCACTTTCTCTGCAGTAAGCTCTCAGGCATAGCAGCAGCAGCGGTTAAGAGGAGGATTGACTCCAACTTTAAAACTAGTTAGCAGGGTAGCCTGACACAAATAGATTTGGCATCACTGGTCAGAGCAGACAAAATATAGGATGTGAAAGTATATAAGTGACAGGGAAAATAAGACAATCTACTAAAGTCGCTGCTAATAGTTCGTTCTTAGAAAGTGACAAATTATTACCCAATATGACTCTGTTCTTAATGGTGCATTGCTATTTGTGGGCGATGTAGTTGTCATTTTACTTAAAAAATGCAAGAAGGCCGGGCGCGGTGGCTCAAGCCTGTAATCCCAGCACTTTGGGAGGCCGAGGCGGGTGGATCACGAGGTCAACAGATCGAGACCATCCTGGTCAACATGGTGAAACCCCGTCTCTACTAAAAATTACAAAAAATTAGCTGGGCATGGTGGCGCGTGCCTGTAATCCCAGCTACTCAGGAGGCTGAGGCAGGAGAATTGCCTGAACCCAGGAGGCGGAGGTTGTGGTGAGCCAAGATTGCGCCATTGCACTCCAGCCTGGGCAACAAGAACGAAACTCCGTCTCAAAAAAAAAAAAAAAAAAAAAAAAGAAAGAGAAAAAACTCCTCTACTTCTCTCTCCATAGCCTGTTTTTTAAATTTAATTTTTAATTGTCAAAAAAGTATATATGTCTAACAAGTATAACATGGTGTTTTGAAATATTGTGAAATACAATGGAATGGCTAAATTTAGATAATTGACACATGCATTACCTCACACACATCATTGTTGTGTAGTGAAAACATGTAAAATCTACTCTTTTAGCAGTTTTCAAGGATGGAACACAGGCACATCTTGGAAATATTGCAAGTTTGTTCCAGCTCACAGCATCATAGTGAAATCATACAATTTTTTTTATTTCCAAACGCATATAAAAGCTATGTTTACACTACACTGTAGTCTATTAAGTGTGCAATAGCACTGTGTCTAAAAAATGCACATACCTTAGTTAGAAAATATTTTATTGCTAAAAAATGAAAATGGTCTTCTAAGCTTTCAGTGAATCATAATCTTTTCTGCTGATGAAAGGTCTTGACTCTATGTTGATGGCTGCTGACTGATCAGGGTGGTGGCTGCTGAAGGCTGAGAAGGCTGTAGCAATTTTTAAAAATAAGACAATGGAGTTTGCCACATCAATTGACTTTTCTTTCACAAAGGATTTCTCTGTAGTGAGCAATGCTGTTTGATAGCATTTTATCCACAGTAGACATTCTTTCAAAATTAGGGGTGATCCCCTCAAACCCTACCTTTCTTTTATCAATGAAGTTTATGTCATATTCTAAATCCTTTGTTGTCATTTTAACAATGTTCACAGCATCTTCACTAGGAGCACATTCTATCTCAATGAACTATTTTCTTTGCTCACCGTAGGAAGCAGTTACTCATCCTTTCAGGTTTAATCATGAAATTGAAGCCATTTAGTCACATCCTTCAGGCTTCACTTTTAATTCTAGTTCTTTTGCTGTTTTCACCACATCTGCAGTTACTTCCTCCACTAAAGTTCTGAACTCCTTAAAAAACTATGCATGAGGGTTTCAATCAACTTTTTCAAAACTCCTGTTAATATTGATATTTTAACTTTCTCCCATGAATCATGATTACTTTTAATGGTATCCAGACTGGTGATGCCATATACTTTCCAGAAGGTTGTCAATTTCCTTTGCTCATATCAATCAGAGGAATCACTAACTATGGTAACAATAGTCTTACAAAATGTATTTCTTTAATAGTAAGGCTTAAGTGTCAAAATTACTACTTAATATATGGGCTGCAGACTGGATGTTGTCTTAGAAAGCATGAAAACAGCATTTATGTCTTTGTACATCTCTATCAAAGCCTTTGGGTGACTAGGCACCTCATCAATGAGCACTAATATTTTGAAAGGAATCTTCTTTTTTGAGCAGTAGGTCTCACCAGTGGATTTTAAATATACAATAACCCACGCTGTAAACATATGTGCTGTCATCCAGGCTTGATTGTTCCATTTATAGAGCCCAAGAAGAGTTGATTCTGCATAATTCTGAAGGTCCTGGCATTTTTCAGGATGCTAAAAATGGGCATTGACTTTGACTTAAAGTCACCAGTTGCCCTAGCCACTTACAAGAGAGTCAGCCTGACCTTGGAAGCTTTGACGTCAGTCATTGGTTTCTCTCTAACCAGAAAAGCCCTAGATGGCGTCTTCTTCCAATAGAAGGCTATTTGGTCTACATTGAAAATCTGTAGTTTAGTGAAGCCACCTTCATCATGATCTTAGCTACATCTTCTGAATAACTTGCTGTAGCTTCTATGTCAACGCTTACTGCTTCACCTTGCACTTTCATCTTATGGAGGTGGCCTCTTTCCTTAAACCTCATGAACCAATATCTGCTAGCTTTGAGCTTTTCTCCTGCAGTTGCCTCCCTCTCTCAGCCTTCATAGCCTAATTTCATCTGGATTAGGCTTTGGCTTAAGGGAATGTGGTGGCTGGTTTGATCCTCTATCCAGACCCCTAAAGCTTTCTTCATATCACCAATAAGGCTATTTTGCTTAATCATTCATGTGTTCCCTGAAGTAGTGCTTTTAATTCCTTCAGGAACATTCCCTTTGCATTCACAACTGGCTGTTTGGCACAAGTGGCTTAGCTTTCTGCCTAACTCAGCTTTCGCTGTGCCTCACTAAGCTTAATCAATTCTAGCTTTTGATTTAAAGTGAGAGGTATGCAACTCTTTATTTCACTTGAGCACTCAGAGGCCCCTGTCAGGTTATTAACTGGGCTAATTTCACTGTCGTTGTATCTTAAGGAATAAGGTAGTCCATAAAGAATGGGGAGAGAGATGGAGGAATGCTTAGCTGGTGGATCCGTCAGAATGCACACATTTATCAGGTTCACTTTTTTACATGGGCATGGTTCCTGGTACCCCAAATCAATTACAATAATAACATCCAAAATGACTAATCCTAGGTTACCACAACATACGATAACAATGAATAAGTTGAAATGTTGCAAGAATTACCAAAATGTGACCCGGAGGTACCAATGCTGTTGGAAAATTGTGCCAATAGTTTGCTTGATGCTGGTTGCCACATATGTTCAATTTGTAAACTAATGCAATACCCACAAAGCACAAGAAACCAAAGTGCGATAAATGGAGATATGCTTGTGTTTTTAATTGAGAGAAATTTAAAAATTATATATACTTACCATGTACGACTTGATGTTTTGAAATACATATACATTGTGAAATGGCTAAATTGAGTTAACATAATTATACATACTTATTTTTTGTGGTAAGAACACTTAAAATCTAATCAGTGATTTTCAAGAATAAAATACATTGTTATTAAGTATAGTCATCATATTGTATGGGAAATCTTTTGAACGTATTTTTCTATTCTTTGACTAAAATCTTCCCAACCATGTCTTTGGTTTTTTTTTTTTTGTGTGTGTGTGTGTGTGTATGTGTGTATTTTCAGGCTTCACCTTTTACTCAGCATTCAGAACCCATGCATACTGGCTAATCTCATAGTGAATTTTCAGGATGGTAAATGAGCATTGGCTTTGACTTAAAATCACCAGCTGCATTAGTCCTTTATGAGAAAGACATCCTCTACCCAAAACCAATAATAAGCGTTTATTTCTATGTGGTTTCTGGTTCTGGTTTTACTCTCAAAAGACGATCCTTTCAATTTTCCTTCTTCATCACACACTGTGAGGTTAGTGTTAGCCCATGACCACTCCCGTCATTACCCCTGAAATCAGAGCGTGCTTTAGGTCTTCCTGGGCTCTGGTTATCTGGAAGGAGAGTTTGGGAAAGTATTCTTAGGGAAGAGAGAGCAGGATGAGGAGAAGTTTAAAAACCCCCTCAATAGAGACTGGATACACTAGAGAATGTGCAGGGATTCGCAGGGATTCACAATAATGCTCTCCAACAAATATATTATGAAATACTAGAAATTTAGAAAAACTCTTTAGATTGATATGTTCTAGTAGAGATATGTTAGCTTCCCACTCTTTGTTTTCTAATTTTATGAAGATGTTTTGGAAGAATACAAAAGCACCATGTCAACCATGGTGACATTTAGTAATATTTTTAAATTTATTTTTTATTTCAGAAGGTTTTTGGGGAACAGGAGGTATTTGATTACATGAATAAGTTCTTTAGTGGTAATTACTGAGATTTTGGTGTATCTATCACCTAAGTAGTGTACACTGTACCCATTGTGTATCTTGTATTCCTCACCACCCTTCCACCCTTTCCCCCAAGTGCCCAAAGTCCATTGTATCATTTTTATGCCTCTGCATCCTCATAGCTTAGTTCCCACTTATGAATGAAAATATGTGATGTTTGGTTTTCCATTCCTGAGTTACTTCACTTAGAATAATAGTCTCCAATTCTATCCAAGTTGTGCAAATTTCATGATTTTATTCCTTTTTATGGCTTAGTAGTATTCATCATATATATATATATATACACATGCATATATGACATATATACATATATACACATGTGTATATATATATACACTACCTTTTCTTTATCCATTCATTGATTAATGGGTATTTTGTAGATAACTAGTAGTGGGATTGATGAATCAAATGATAGGTTTACTTTTAGTTATTTAAGGAATCTCCACACCGTTTTCCATAGTGGTTATACTAGTTTACATTTCCACCAGCATTGTAAAAGTGTTCCCTTTTCACCACATCCATGCCAACATCTATTATTTTTTTTATTATGGCCATTCTTGCAGGAGTAAGGTGGTTTTACCTTACATTTCCCTGATCATTAGTAATATTGAGCATTTTTCTATATGCTCTTTGTTGGATGTATAGATTGAAAAATTTTCTCCCACTCTGTAGGTTGTCTATTAACTCTGCTAGTTCTTCTGCTGTGCAGAAGCTTTTTAGTTTAATTAAATCCCAGTTATTTGTCTTTGTGTTGCATTTGCTGTTGGGTTCTTGGTCATGAAGTTTTTGCCTAAGACAGTGCCTAGAAGAGGTTTTTCTTTTATGTTCTAGAATTTTTATGGTTTTGTGTCTTAGATTTAAGTCTTCGATCCATCTTGAGTTGATATTTGTGTACGGTGAGAGATCAGGATCCAGTTTCATTCCTCTATATGTGGCTTGCCAATTAGGCCATCAATATTTGTTGAATAGGGTGTCCTTTTCCCCATTTTATGTTTTTGTTTGCTTTGTTGAAGATCAATTGGCTGTAAGTATTTGAGTTTATTTCTGGGTTCTCTATTCTGTTCCATTGGTCTATATGCCTGTTTTTGTACCAGTACCACGTTGTTTTGTACCAGTACCATATGTAGTTTGAAGTCGGGTAACGTGCTGCCTCCAGATTCGTTCTTTTTGCTTGGTATTACCTTGGCTATGAGAGCTCTTTTTAGGTTTCATATGACTTTTAGGGTTTTATCTAGCTCTTTGCAGAATAATGGTGGTATTTTAATCGGAATTACATTGAATTTGCAAATTGCTTTTGGCAGAATGGTCATTTTCACAATATTAATTCTACTCATCCATGAGCATGGAATGTGTTTCCATTTGTTTGTGTCTTCTATGATTTCTTTCAGCAGTGTTTTGCAGTTTTTATTTTAGAGGTCTTTCACCTCTTTGGTTAGTATATTCCTAAGTGGTGAAAATGGGCATCCTTGTCTTCTTCCAGTTCTGAGAGGGAAGGCTTTCAACTTTTCCCTGTTTGGTATAATGTTGGCTGTGGGTTTGTCATAGGTGGTTTTTGTTACCTTTGGGTATGTCTCTTCTATGCCAGTTTTGCTGAGGGTTTTAATCATAAAGGGATGCTGGATTTTGTCAAATGCTTTTTCTGCAACTATTGAGATGATCATGTGAATTTGTTTTTAATTTTGTTTATGTGATGTATCACATTTATTGACTTGTAAATGTTAAACCATCCTTGTATCCCTGGTTTGAAACCTACTTGATCATGGTGCATTATCTTTTTTATATGCCGTTGGATTGGTTAGTTAATATTTTGTTGAGAATTTTTGGATCTATATACATGAGAAATATTGGTCTGCAGTTATCATTTTCAATTTTTGTTATTCCTTTCCTGGTTTTGATATTATAGTGATACTGGCTTCATAGAATGATATAGGGAGGATTTCCTCTTTCTTTACCATATGGAATAGTGTCAGTAGGATTGGTATCAATTCTCTGAATGTCTGGTAGTATTCAGCTGTGAATCCATCTGGTCCTGGACTTTTTTTGTTGCAATTTTTTTTATTACCATTTCACTCCTGTTGCTTGTTATTGGTCTGTTGAGAGATTCTGTGTCTTCCTGGTTTAATTTAGGAGGGTTGTATATTTCCAGGTATTTATATATCTCCTCTAGGTTTTCTAGTTTTTGCCTGTAAAGGTGTTCATAGTAGCCTTGATTAATCTTTTGCATTTCTGTGATGTCAGTTGTAATATCTCCCATTGTTTTTAACTGAGCTTATTTGAATCTTCTCTCTTCTTTTCTTGGTTAATCTCACTAATGGTTTATCGACTTTATTTATCTCTTCAAAGAATCAGCTTGTTGTTTCACTTATCTTTTGCAATTTTTTGTTTAATTTAGTTCTGTCTGGTCTTTGTTATTTCTTTTCTCCTGCTGGGTTTGGGTTTGGATTGTTCTTGTTTCTCCAGTTCTGTAAGGTGTGAGCTTAGATTGTTTATTTGTGCTCTTTCAGACTTTTTAATGCAGGCATTTAATGCAATGAACTTTTCTCTTATAACTACTTTTGCATATCCCAGAGGTTTTGATAGGTGTGTCACTATTATCATTTAGTTCAAAGAGTTTTTAAATTTCCATCTTGATTTCGTTGTTGACCCGGTCATCATTCAGGAGCAGGTCATTTAATTTCTATGGTTTTGGGAGTTCCTTTTTGAGTTGATTTCCAATTTTATACCACTGTGGCCTGAGAGAGTACTTGATATAATTTTAATTTTCTTAAATTTACTAAGACTTATTTTGTGGCCTATCATATAGTCTATATTGGAGAATGTTCCATGTGCTGAAGAATAGAATGTATATTCTTCAGTTGTTGGGTAGAATTTCTGTAAACATCTATTAAGTCCATTTGTTGTAGGGTATAGTTTAAAGTAATTGTTTCTTTGCTGACTTTCTGTCTTGATGACCTGTCTAGTGCTTTCAGTGGAGTATTTAAGTCTCCCACTATTACTGTGTTGCCATCTATCTCATTTCTTAGGTCTTATAGTAATTGTTTTATAAATTTGTAAGCTCCGGTGTTAGGTGCTAATATGGTTTGGCTGTGTCCCCACCCAACTCTCATCTTGAATTGTAACTCCCATGGTTCCCACATGTCATGGGAGGAACTTGGTAGAAGTTGATTGAATTTTGTGGCTGAGTCTTTCCTGTGTTGTTCTCATGATAATGAATGAGTCTCATGAGATCTGATAGTTTTAAAATGGGTGTTACCCTGCACAAACTCTTCTCTTGTCTGCTGCCATGTGAGCTGTGCGTTTCACCTCCCATGATTATAAGGTCTCCCCAGTCATGTGGAAGTGACTTTTTCTCCCCAGTCTCAGGTATGACTTTATCAGCAGCATGAAAATGGACTAATACAGGTGCATATACATTTAGGATTGTGATATTCTCCTGTTGCACTAGTCCTTTTATCATTATATAATGACATGCTTTGTCTCTTTTAACTGCTGTTGCTTTAAAGTTTATTTTGTCTGGTTTAAGAATTGCTATTTCTGCTCACTTTTGGTGTCTATTTGCATGGAATATATTTTTCCACCCCATTTACCTTAAGTTTATGTGAATCCTTATGTGTTAAATGAGCCTTCTAAAGATAGCAGAAACTTGATGAATTCTTATCATTCTGCCATTCTGTATATTTTACGTGGAACATTTAGGCCATTCACATTCAATGTTAGTACTGAGATGTGAGGTATTCTTCTATTAATCATGCTATTTGTTGCCTGAATATCTTGCTTCTTTTGTGGTTTTTCATTGTATTATTGTTATATAGGTCCTGTGAGACTTATGCTTTAAGGAGGTTCTATTCTGATGTAGTTCAAGGATTTGTTTTAAGATTTAGAGCTCCTTTTAGCAGTTCTTATACAGTTGGCTTGGTAGTGCTGAATTCTCTCAGAATTTGTCTGGAAAAGGCTGTGTCTTTTCTTCATTTATGAAGCTTAGTTTTGCTGGATACAAAATTCTTGGCTGATAATTGTTTTGTTTAAGGCAGCTAAAAGTAGGACCCTAATCCCTTCAAACTATAGGGTTTCTGTTGACAAATCTGCTGTTATGCTGATAGATTTTACTTTATAGGTTACCTGATGCTTTTTCATCATAGCTCTTAAGATTATTTCATTTACCTAGTCTTTAGATAACCTGATGACCATTTACCTAGGCAATGATCTTTTTGTCATGAATTTCCCAGGTGTTCTTTGAGCTTCTTGTATTTGAATGTCTAGATCTCTAGCAAGGCTGGGAAAGTTTTCCTTAATTATTCCCTCAAATATGTTTTCCAGGCTTTTAGATTTCTTTTTCCTCAGAAACACCAATTGTTCTTCGGTTTGGACATTTAACATAGTCCCAAATTTCTTGGAGGGTTTGTTCATTTTTTAGAAAAATTATTTTTTCTTTGTCTTGATGGATTTGGTTAATTAGAAAGCCTTGTCTTCAAGCTCTGAAGCTTTTTCTTCTGCTTGTTATCATTGACACTTTTCAGTGCATTTTGCATTGGACACTCTAAGTGTGTTCTTAATTTCCAGAAGGTGTGATTGTTTTTTTATTTATGCTGTTTCACTGAAGATTTTTCCTTTTTTATCCTGAATCATGTTTTATAGTTCTTTGAGTTGGAGTTCACCTTTCTCTGGTACCTCCTTGATTAGTGTAATAATCAACCTTCTAAATTCTTTTTCTGACAATTCAGAGATTTCATCTTGGTTTGGATCCATTGCCAGTGAGCTGGTATAAACTTTGGGGGTGCTAAGAACCTTGTTTTGTCATATTACCAGAATTGCTTTTCTGGTTTGAATGGACTATGTTAGAGGAAAGATCTGGGACTTAAGGGCTCCCGTTCAGATTCTTTTGTCTTACAGGTGCTCCCTTGATGTGTGTTCTCCCCCTTCCCCTAGTAATAGCACTTCCTGAGAGCCAAACTGCAGTGATTGTTTTTGCTCTTCTGGGTCTAACCACTCAGTGAAGCTACATGGCTCTGGGCTTGTATTTGGGACTGTCTGCAAGGAGTCTTGTGAAATGCTCCATCTTCAGGTCTCTCAGTCATGGATACCAGCACCTGCTCTGGTAGAGGTAGCAGGGGAGTGAAATGGACTTTGTGAGGGTTCTCACTGTATTTTTGTTTGGTGTACTGGTTTTGTGTTAGTTGGCCTCCAACCAGGATGTGGTACTTTTAAGAGTGCATCAGCTGTGGTACCATAGGGAGGTTGCAAGTTTGTCCTAGGGTCGCTGATTAAGTATTCATGTTTCTCAGGCAGTTGGCAGGGCCATAGAGCTTCCAAGAGATAGGTCCTTGATTTTTGGTAACAAGGGCTGGTAGAGAAAGACCACGAGATGGGGGTGAGGATAGACTAGTCTGAGCTCAGGCTGTCCTTGGGCAGGGCTTGCTATGGCTGCTATGGGGATGGGAATGTGGTTCCCAGGCCAATGGCGTTGGGTTTCCAGAGGGATTATGGCTGCCTCTGCTGAGTCATACAGATCACCAGGGATGTGGGAGAAAGATGGCAGTCCCAGGCCTCACCCCAGTCCCACACAGTTCACAGTCCTAAAAGCCAGTCTCACTCCCATCGTGCCCCACAAACAGCACTGACTTTATTTCCAGGTTGCCAGTGATCAGGGCTGAGCCCCAGACCACCAGCCTACCCACTGAGAAAGGAGGCAGAGTCACAGTTTTTCAGCATCTCAGGGAGCCTGCAGTGGCAATCCAGTTTCTTCAAATGGTCTGTGGATTATCTCAGCTTTCCTGGTATTTCCTGTGGAAGTTCTTGGAACAAAAGTTCATGATGTGACTGTCCATACATTGCTTTGTCTGTCCAAGTCAGAGCTGGAAGCTCGTCCTGCCTCCTACCTACCACTAGAAATGTTGTTAAGGGAAAAGTCTGAAGAATTATAAAATAAGAAGTCCATTTAGGAAAATTTGGGAATAATTTCCAGGCTGAGAAATAGTCTCAGATTCAGACCTCAGCCTGTATACAGATCAGTTATTTCACAGGTAACCAAGCCACCCTTTTCTGAGTTACTAGTGTCCAATAAATAATACTGAACATTAAAGTGTTTTTTTAAAAATATATATAACTGACCCTAATGATTCTTAAGGCTTCTTTGGAGATTTGAGAACTGCTCTGCTGTTACTCCAATAAAATTGCATAGTGAGTTGGCATTTGGAATCATTGGATTTAGGTTGTTGCTACAGTCCTGCAAACCCTAGACTTCTCAAACTAAAACACGTCAAATTATGAAACTGTAGTCACTTAAGAAACTCAATTGGAATTTTATGCTTTGACATGTTCATCATGAGAATTTTCAGGTTTGTAGTTTGCAGACCTAATCATTGTAAATGTCTCTGCATTCAGTAGCTCACCTCCGATGGATGCAGACACCCTTAACTGAGCCAAAGGGACATTTTTCCCCCATGATAGATGGCTCTACCATTGTGGGTAAGAAACATGTACAATAAATTATTTCTGCTAAAGAAAGGTGTCGAAATCTAATGTCCAATTTGATCTCTAGATGCTTTCTATATTTTGCAAGGCCATAGTCGACTGTCACTGCAGTTTTTATTACCTTAGTACACAATGTAAGTGATGACATGTAAGCCTTTATGAATTAATAGTGTATCCAAATACTAGGAGCTTCAATCTATTTTCTCATGAGTATTTGTTATTCAAATTTAATAATCTTAAGGGCTTATTGGTATAAGTAGTATAGAAATATCTACTTTTAACTATTTTTAATTATTTTACATGTAAGTAAAGTGAGACCTAAGGTTAAAAAGCAAATGAATAATAAAGGCAGAGCATATACTCTTGTTCTTGAACTTTTTACTGATAGCCTTTCTACTACTGTACACTGATTCCCTTTTTGTAAGTAAAAGTATCTTTCAGCCTCAAGTTTTTCCAATATGATTAACTTAGGAATAAAAGGCTTTATTTAATAACCAAAATATATGGCATTTTAGCAAAACATCCTAACGATATTTCAGCTAGACTCCTTGAAAATATAATTCATTATTTTGAGGATGGTAAAGCACAGGTACTATAAATGGTACCTCATGAATATTTGTGACCTCTACAGCAATTTTTTTGCATACACACACACACACACACACACCTACAAACACATCTTTCAGGAATTCCATTCCTTACATAAAGATGCATATAAATGTGGGGGTGTATATACCCACACACATATATCTACACACAGAGACACACATCTTTCAGGATTACCATACCTTACATGAAGACAGAGTCCTAACTTTTAGTATATTTTTAAACTATTAGGAATTGTGCTCATTGAGTGAAATCCTATACTTAGAGTGCTAAATATTCAAGCTATTGAGGTAATAGCTGGAAAAATTGGAAGGGAGATTTGTTTCTTTCTGTTCCCTTTCAAGGGCAGAATGGAAACAGGTGTGAAGTTTACGGTTATGTTTCTTGGTTCCACATTGAAAGATCTTGGAATCACAAGTTGATGTAATTTTAATAGTGTATATCATTCCCATCACTTTCGGTACTTGGGGAGGTGTTTCCTCCTGTCTTAGTCTGTTAACATGTTCACGCAGCCTGCCATCTGAGAAGGAATTTTCCCTGGCGGCTATGACCTAATTTCAGGGTTCTGGCAGCGGAATGCAGGGAACTGACAGCCCAGCTTTTCCTACTTAGCATATTAATCGCCTACATTTTTAGCATGCAGCCATGATAAGAGGAAGCCAGTGATAGATTTGCCAGCTTGCTGAAAATCAGGCTGATAGAACACCTCTGCCCCTCTGTAGACCTCGGATTTTCCAGGCATAAATTTTTTGCGGACATTTCTGAATTTCCAGTTTCTGACTCTTGTTCAGACTTGAACATACGCTATATACAGTGGAAAATGATTGGATTCTAGAAGGTGCCAAAGTTTACTAACTCAGATAAAGATTGGCCTGTTGCTTTTTTGTTGATTACCTTTTCTTCCCCCTTTAATTTCCTTTTACACTTGTTCCTGTAATATAAGGAAGAACATTTCATTTTTCTCTAGAAGGAGATGCTTATGCAGAGCCAAATGAAATACTATGCTGTTTTATTTTCTGATGATAGGCATTTTTAGTGACATAGGAAGAGAAAATCATATTGCTTTAGCATTTGATAAAGATAAAATATTCAAATAAATATTTTAGTATTTTAAAATGTTATGGAATCTATCTTTTGAGAAAATCTCTGGACTTACCTGAAAAAACTTTCTATTTTATTTCTTTAAAAACGATGGATTTTTACACTTTTTTGTATTTATGGTTCATAGGAAATAAAAAAGATTGCTGTTTTCATGAGATAATATTGTTCCTCTGCTCATTCTGTTTACTTTTAATTAGCTTTCTTTCTTTGGATGGCATGAATTTTAGCCAAAACACTTTTTTCCCCCAGGTAGTCATAGGCTGTTAATACTATCAAAAAGGAAATTTAATAATAAATATGTTGAGGTTTTTAATTATCAAATCAAAATGTTCATTTCTCTTACAGGTTTTTGTTAAAGGTCAGTGATAAATATGATGAGAAAAGCAAAAGACGGTTCTGAGAAACCGTGCCATTTTATTTGCCGGTATGTGTCTTGGGTTGTGTTCTGGCTGTGTGTTTGTTTTGCTTAGAGGCATTTACAGAGGGAAATAAGGACACTCACCAAATTAGGCTAATTTGAAGGATGCAGCTAACTTACTAGGAAGAAGGCAGAAGAATTATTTGCTGATAGTCAAGACTGAAATAAGACTTAAGATAAAAGATTGGATACATGCAAGAATAGAGTTCTTAAAGATCACCAGCTGAAGTTTGTGATTTTTCATTCTTCTCTGCTCTGAGACAGCCATATTTTACCATGTGAAACATAAATAAAAATGACTTCCAGGCTTATTTGATTACAGACTGAATTACTCTATCATAGAATGACAAGCAATGACAGATAGGTTCCTCATAATGAAAAGTCTGGGAGACTCCATATTTCCTGTAAAAGATGGTATGAGGAAACCAGGCAGATTTTTCTTTCATTCATACTCTTTTATATGTACCGTCAATCTCCATTATATCATTAGTTCACCTGGAAGGTCTTACGTTTTGCAGGGCAATGTAAGTTTTAGGGTAATTTTTCTGACTAGCACCCAAGGCCAAGGTAGTAAATTTTGAAAGATCAACTAAATTACAGAAAAGGTCACATAAATGTGTTCTGCCCACTTGTCAACATGGGTAAATATATTAATATTGTAGTAAGTGCAATAACAGAATTCCATTTTCAGACTCTTGACTTCTTCATAGTAGCAGTGGCAAGGCAACAAACCTGTGAATTTTGCTTCTTTAATAGTTTCTGTAAAACTTGACAGCCTTTCTGTACATTGCAGATACTCTAAAATCACATTGACTTTATACATTAGCTAAATTGCCTGGGAACATTTTCTACATACAATTAATTCCTGAAGGTAGAGAGATGGTGTGTGGATCGCAAGACCATGGATGCAGTTCTTTGAGGTAAAAGGCTGTTTTACTAACATTTGTGATGCCATTTGTCACATAGAAGGAAGTCAATAGATGCTTTACTGAAGGAATATATAAAGCTGTGAGCTAAGAAGTTTCTCTAGAGAAAAAGATGAAAAGTCTGAATTCCTCTTGTGAACCCGAAGTCATATTCATTGTTAAGTAAACCTTAGTGGCATAGAAGTGTAGGGTCAAGGATGATAAAAGGGACATTTTAAAATTATATTTAAATAAGAGGTGCCATTGGGTAATATTTTCAGTTTAGAATCAAAAAAGAAAATGACTTTTTCTGCCAAAGACAAGAGTGTAAATCTGTTTCCTTCTCCACCATATGTCACAAATAAAAAAAAAAAAAATCACAGATGTCAAAGAGAACACAGGCTGGAGGAAGCCAGCCAGCTACATGTACCAGTAAATAGTCAAAACCCATTCCTAGATCACAATAAAGCAAAATCCTCTATTTAACAAGCACAGCAGGGAGGAGAGTTGTAAGATATGTATTTAAACTTTACCTGCATGCAAATATCCCTTCAGACCTTCATATTTGTTCTCACTCCTGGATCCAAAGTTCTGTTCTCTACATACTTTTTGCATTGTTCTAATTTTTCCTTTAGAACTTATGTCAAGCATCATGCATTCTTCCTGATTTTTTTTTTTTTTTTTGAGAAAGAGTCTCGCTCCCTCACCAGGCGGAGTACAGTGGCGTGATCTCAGCTCACGGCAACCTCCTCCTCCTGGGTTCAAGCAACTCTCCTGCCTCAGCCTCCCGAGTAGCTGGGACCACAGGTGAACACCACCATGCCCAGCTAAATTTTGTATTTTTAGTAGAGATGGGGTTTCACCATGTTGGCTAGGATGGTCTCAACCTCTTGACCTCATGATCTGCCCACCTAGGCCTCCCAAAGTGCTGGGATTACGGGTGTGAGCCACTGTGCTCGGCCTCTTCCCTGATTTTTTTTTGTGTGTGTGTGCAGTCTTCTCACCTTCTCTCGATGGCATATTACATGTGCCTCTCTTTCTTCATTTGTTGTTACTACAGTTAGAATATGAGAGCCCAACAGGATTACATCTTGTTTGCAATAGCCGCTATAGCTTCTAGCACACCATTTGACACATAAAGGTAATAAACAAGAATTTATGAAGTAGATGTTAACAAAAGCAAAATCTGGGAGGCCGAGGTGGGTGGATTACAAGGTCAAGAGATCGAGACCATCCTTGTCAACATGGTGAAACCCCGTCTCTACTAAAACTACATAAAATTAGCTGGGCATGGTGGCGCATGCCTGTAACCCCAGCTACTCGGGAGGCTGAAGCAGGAGAATTGCTTGAACCCAGGAGGTGGAGGTTGCAGCGAGCCAAGATCGCGCCATTGCACTCCAGCCTGGGTAACAAGAGTGAAACTCCGTCTCAAAAAAAAGAAAAACAAAAGCAAAATCTGAAACTTGGTAACAAAAACACATTGTCAAATAAATGAACATCTCCCAGCAGGCAAAGAGGAACAACAATCATTGAAAAGGTGACAAATCTAGGAAAAGAAATCAGAAGAGAAGAAAATTAAAACTATAAAAAAAAAATACAGAAAATCTTCTGTATTCCCATATTTAAGTTTTTCCAACTTGTATAATTAATAAACTACCCAATATAAAGGCAGTGTCATTGTTAATGCATTAAAATGCTGAAATTCCAGCACTTTGGGAGGCCAAGGCTGGTGAATCTTCTGAGCTCAGGAGTTCGATACCAGGCTGGCCAAGGTGGTGAAACCCTGTCTCTACTAAAAATACAAAAATTAGCAGGGCCTGGTGCCAGGCACCTGTAATTCTAGCTACTCGGGCAGCTAAGGCAAGAGAATCACTTGAACCTGGGAGGTAGAGGTTGCAGAGAGCTGAGATGGTGTCATTGCATGCTAGCCTGAGCAACAGAGTGAGACTTTCTAAAAAAATAAAATAAAAATCAGTCTGATACCAAAACAAACACCAAAAAAAAAAAAAAAAAAGAAAAGAAAAGAAAAGAAAGAAAGAAATACCCCTAAGCTTTGTTTACAAGGTACATACCTTTTTTAAAAATTGTCTCTTAAAAAATTCATGTTGAAGCCTTAACCCTCAGTACCCCAAAATGTGATTGCATTTGGAGATAGGGTCTTTACAAAGGTAATTAAGTCAAAATGAGGTTGTTAGGCTGGGCCTTAATCCAATATGACTTATGTGCCTATAATAAGAGAAAATTTGGGCACAGACAAAGGGAAGACAGTCTACAAGCCATGGAAAGAGGCCTTGAAGAAGACTCAGTGTAAGCCTCTCTCCATAGCTTGCACCTTGATCTTGGACTTCTAGCCACCAGAACTGTAAGAAATAAACTCATTGTATAAACAACCCAGTCTGTGGTGCTTGAGAAAGCAGACTAATAATGTCTTCTAATTGGATTATTTGTTTTTCATTTAGAATGTATGGACTAAGATAATTACTAATCTATTTGAATATGAATTTTCATCTTATTTGTTTTCTATATTTCATAGACTTTTTCTATTTTTCTTTTGAGTTAATATTGATCTTACTTTTCTCCTCTATTAGGTTATTAATTACGTATCACTTTACTATCTGTTTACTGGCCACCCATAACATGTCTTCTTGACTCAAAGTCTAACACACTAAGGCTTTTATAACCTACCAACGCTAGGAACTTAGAACCTCTCTCACCTTTTGTGATGCTACTGCCATACATTTTATTTCTCAGTGTATTTAAACCCCTCTATTACTTGTTTTATAAAGTCAATATTCTTTTAGATTTGCTCATGTATTTACATTCTCCTTTATTCTTTATTTTTTCTGCTCCCCTGTTATTTTTGAAGCATTTTCATTCTTTGTATACAATTCTACTGCTTGAACTACTTTAGTAATTTTCTAACTGAGCCGTTCTTGTACCCTTTGCCCCATAATCTCCTACCCTATTTTCAGCATAGGAGGCAGGATGATTTCCATAAAACCTAAAATATGTCACTCCTCTGCCTATTTCACTCAGAGTAAAAATTTAAGTTCTTTGGCCTACAAGACCCCTCATATTTTAGAAACCTTTTCTGTTCCTGACCTTGTGTTCTACCACTCTGCCTTTTTCTTTTTAATGCACTAGACACAATCTGTTTTATATCAAACAGTCATACTCCTACATTAAGGCTGTTGCACTGCCTGGAATGCTTTCCTTTAGTGAATCTGCAAAGCTATCCTCCTCATCTTCTTCTTATTCTGCTAATAACCATTTTAGCTGCATACATTGACTTAAATGTATTACCTACTCTTTAGTGTAAAACAATTAAAAGCTGATATCAGAATATTTAGAGCACTATATGTTAGTGATTTTTAATTTATTATGGATTTTTTTCAAAACTCCCACATTATACATTCATTTATTTTCAAGAAATCATTTATTCATTTTCATCAAATTCCAAGATAAAGAACTCAGAATGGTTATAAATTTGTCACATTTAGATACTGCCCGGAATACTCTTTGAAGATTTTGATGCTCAGTGGATATAAAACAGGAAAGTAGCATTTCTCACTTAGGAAATATAAATGAAGTTTATTTTTGCCAGAGTAAATTAGATGTTATATTTATAGCTCTGGCACCAATTGTCTGTAATTAAGGTAAGGAACATTAATTGAGCAACTTCTATGAACCAGGCATTGCTTCAAGTATTTTTATTTGAATAATTCTATTTAATTATGTTAACAACTCTTTGACATATTTATTCTTCTTTGAGAAATACCATTTCTGCTTTGTAGATGAGATATTCTGACCCAATAATTAAGTATCTGTGCCTTCTGACATCTTCGCTTCTTATTTTTCTGTTCTGTACACAAAAGTTGGTTGTTAAACTCTCAGATTCTGAATTTACGGGATAGAAAATCAACCAGTTGCCATGAAAGTAACTTTGTCCTGGTCAATTTATCTCCTCAGACCATGGCTTCCTCTTCTGCAAACAGTAAGGATTGTAATAACTGTAATTTTTATACAGAGGTCTTTCCGATTCCATTGAACCAGGTCAGAGCAGAGGCGAAAGCATTCAGACTTTGCCTCTAATGTTTCATCAAACCTTACCCTTTTCTTTGATGACTTTCTCTGGCTGCTATGAGCCTTCCAATTTCCACTAAAGGCCAGAGAAAAAGCTGGTGGAGAATGAGCAACAAATGATTGTATCTGGAATTTCCATACACAGGAAATTCATTTTTTTGATTCAGAAGGAATTATTCCATTAAATATCAGACTGCCAGAGCTTGAATAATTATAGCAAACATATTTCAACACTTCTAACCATTTAAAAATAGCCTTTTTCCCACCACAATGTTTTATTTTAGGCTTCAAAAAATTCTATGGGGTAGAAATCATTATTGTAATATTGTAGATGAGCAAACACATTTAGTAAAATATTATCTGGCCAAGACTTCACTGTAAGCAAAACTCCAAATATATAATTTTTCTTATACCACCTGGCTACTAATTTAAAAAGAGAGATTGCTATTGATTTGTCTGATTGCAGTTGACATGGAAAGGAAAAAAATAAATAAGGTAATGTACCAATTTTCTTTAGAGAATATAGAGATTTGAAGTGAGCATTCCTAATCTTAACAACAAAGCCTTCTCTTTATTTGATATGTATTTTAGGCCAGGGAAAGAAATAAATGATTAATTTTTGCTTCAGAAGTAGCATGAATGAAATGATAGAAGTATTCTTTCTTGATAGCTGTGTTACTGTTTTCCTTATCCAAATTTATGTTTGAAGTAAAAATCAGAAAAGTTTTCTTTTGCTACATTGATAAATGATCATTTGTTGATTTTGTTTTTAACCTGGAGAAATTCTTTGTAGATGTACTATTTTATACATCTTTATATATCATATTTCATGAGAACGTTGCTGGCGTAATCCTTAAAATTAAAATCACAAGTTTTTCAGCACATCTACTTGTCTTGGTCAGTTTGGGCTAATATATCAAGCACCATAGACTGAGTGGCTTAAACAATGGACATTTAATATTCACAGTAAAGGCTGAGAAATCCAAGATCAAGGCTCTCTGATAGATTTGGTCTGATGAGGGTGCATTTCCTGATTTATAGATGGATGACTCCTTGCTGTATCCTCACCTGGATAAAAAAAAGAGAGAGAGAGAGAGAGAAGTAAACTCTCTCCTGTCTCTCTTTGAAGGGTACCAAATTCAGCATGAAACCTCTAGCCTAGTCTGATTACCTTCAAAGGGCCCTGTCTCCAAACACCATCACACTGGGGCTATGATTTCAACATATGAATTTGGGGAAGACACAAACATTCAGTTAAAAACACATGTGAACAAAAATTACAAAATAAGGTATCATTTTTTTTTTACTCCAGGCAAAATAACCAACTATTCTTGTGACCATCCTATTATATGTAAATAACATATATATTTATAAAAATGGAATCCATATTATGTACTATTTTTAATTTTTTTTTACCTAAATATATTTTTAACTTCTTCAGAAGTAATTATATATTTTTTTCTACCTTTTTTTTTTTTGTTACATTAGAATTTACCAGTAATTTTCTTCTACGATATTTTTCTGTTTGGCCATCTTAGGTAATTAGTATGGTGAATTTTGTTTTATTCTATTTTCTGATTGTTTTTACAGTGATCTGTACTCCAGTCAAAGAGCCTTTTGGGTCACCCCACCCTACAGAGGCCAGTAGGAGGTCAACTCCTTACCTCCCTGGAAAAAAAAAATGTGAACAGTAACTCTATGTGGCACTGCCTTCCTTGCTAGAGGGAGAAGGGGTGGATACTACTGAACTGTGACTTTGGAAAAAACACATGGACTCATGGAAGCAAGTGAAGCTCCCAAGAGCCTCCCCATACTTCTGAGACAGACCCTCTCTTGTATTCTGTCTCCAAGAAGCACCGACAGTCTTCCCATCACTGGAAATCTGTAGCTGGGGTCACTGTCGGTAGAGATAACACTATAAAGGAAGTGTGGGCTGGTTCCGGTGGCTTACTCCTTATAATCCCAGCACTTTGAGAGACTGAGGTGGGTGGATCACTTGAGGTCAGGAGTTTGAAACCAGCATGGACAACATGATGAAACCCCATCTCTACCAAAAATCCAAAAATTAGCCAAGCATGGTGGCGTATACCTGTAATCCCAGCTCCTCAGGAGGCTGAGGCAGGAGAATTGCTTGAACCCAGAAGACGAAGGTTGCGGTGAGCAGAGATTACACCACTCTACTCCAGCCTGGGTGGCAGAGTGAGACTCCACCTCAATAAAACAAAACAAAACAAACAAAAAAACAGGTGCACATCCGTGTGTGTGGACATAGATGCCTGCATCTACGTCCTCTCCAAAGGTCCAGCTACATACCCTCTCTGTGGCTGGATGGGGAGACAGATACTGGGGCCTCCTATCTCCTTCTCTGCAGAAAATAGCAATTGCACCTGGACAACTGTTTCTTTTCTAGAAGCTATTTATGTTGTCATTTTATAACACCTCAACCTGTGTCCCCACCTGGAAACAGATGGTCTCTATTCTGGGAGGTGGCACCAGGGCACCAGGGACACAACCATTACCTAAAGAATCAGGGTACTGCCTGGTCAGTACAGCCTTGCTATGCCCTGCCCTACACAACCCCACCTCACGTTAGTTTCATAATTAAAACATTGTCTCGTTTAAAAGAAATATGCACAGTAACTCAGAAAAATGCATAAAATATAAGGAACAGCTTAATGTGTTATTTTTAAAGTAATCTCCCATGTAAACACCAGGTGTAAACATCACCCTGATGCATCTCTGCTTAACCTCTGGTGCTCCACAGAATGTAGATTAAAGACATTCACCAAGGTAACTTGACACGACAGCATAAGAAGGGTGGTTAGAGTATAAAAAAGAAATCCCTAAGTTAGAAAAAAGAGTGTAAAAAAGGAGGTCACAGGAGAGAATTGTGTCATACTAGGTAAGAAAAGAGTTAAAAACAAAAGAGAAAGTAATGCGAAGCCTCAGCTTCCTCAAATAAGTCTCAGAAAATGAAGGCTGAAACTTGTCCAATGGGCCTTCCCAGCCCTCCAGAACTGTGAGTCAATTAAACATTGTTACTTTATAAATTACCCAATCTCAGGTATTTCTTCATAGCAGCATGAGAATGGACTAATAAGGTATGCTGCTGGGGAAGACAGTATGGAGGTTCCTGAAAAAACTAAAAATAGAACTTCCATGTGATCAGTAATTCCACTATTAGGTATATATACAAAAGAAAAGAAATAAATAATTGAAGAGATATCAGCACTATGTTTCTTGCAGCACTATTCATAATAGCTAAGGTATGGAGCCAACCTGTGTCCATCAAGAGATGAATAAATAAGAAAAATGTTGTATTTATACACAGTGAAATACTATTTTGCCATAAAAAAGAAATATGCCCTGCCATTGGCAGCAACATGAATGAGAGACCCTCATGTTAAGTAATGTTAGCTAGGCACACACACACACACACACACACACACAAACATTAACAAACATTGCATGTTCTCATTCATTTTGGGGAGCTGAAAAATTGACCTCATAAAGGTAGTGAGCAGAATGGTAGTTGCCAGAGCCAGGGAAGAGTTCTGAGTAGGAGGAGAGGAAGAGGAGTTGGTTCATGACTATAAAAATACAATTCAATAGAAGAAATAAGTCTACTGTCTGATAGCATAGTGTGGTGACTATGATTAACACTAATTTATAGTTCAAAATAGCTAGAGGAGATTTGGAATGTTTCAACATAAGGAAATGATAAATGTTTGAGGTGATGATGGATATCCGAATTACCCTAATTTATTACACATTGTATGTATGTGTATGTGTAATAATCAAAATATCCTATGTACATCATACATACATTCAACTATCATGTATTAATAAAAAAGATAAGAAGCTTATCAGAGAAAAAAAGAAACAAAAGTCAATGTCCAGAGAGGGGGATTTTTTTCTTTTACAGTTTTTGAAAAATTTTTATTTCAATAGCTTTTTGGGTATACGTGTTTTGTTACATTGGTCAATTATATAGTAGTAACTTATGAGCTTTTAGTGCACTCTTCACTCACATACTGTACGTTTTACCCAATGTGTAAGGTTTGTTTTAAAATTTCTAGCTCCCTTCCCCTTATGAGTCTCTAATATCCATTGTGTGATGCTGTGTACCTTTGCTTATTTATAACTTAGATTCCACTTATAAGTGAGAACACAGGAGTTTTGGTTTTACGCTTCTGTGTTATTTAGAATAATGGCCTCCAGCTCCATCTAAGTTTCTCCAGAAGACATTATTTTGTTCATTTTTAATGGCTAGGTAGTAACCTATGGTGTATATAAACACGTTTTCTTCATTAGTCAGGGGGCACTTAGGTGGGTTCCACATCTTTACAACTGTCATCTGTGCTGCTATAAATATACGTGTGCAAGTGTCTTTTTCATATAATCATGTATTATCCTTTGGGTAGATATCCAATAGTTAGATTGCTGGATCGGACAGTGAATCTACTTTCAGCTGTTCAAGGAATCTTCATATTGTTTTCCATAGAGGGGATTTAATCACAGAAGTTTATTGTAGTTTTATTACTTACTTTCTTATTTGTTAGACGAGAGACTAAGCTTCTCCTTAGTGAGAGGGGAGGAGCAAACAAGTAGTAAAGTGTTGCAAGTGAGAACCAGAGCAGAGTATTGAAGGCCGGAAACATGCAATCAGGGCAGAGAGAGGGAGATAAGTTACGAAGAGAGTGAAAGAGAAACCATAAGATATGCAGGATGGAGATCATTTGAAGTTAAGTGTGTTTTTTCTCTGGGTCCTGTTTTCTCAGTAAAATAATTTGCAATGACATTTACTAATGTTGATAAGGGCAGCCTCAGAGTTTTGGAATATTTTAGTGAGACAGGAAATGATATAATAGAAATAAGATAAAATGAAACATGGGTGTTGAGACACCAAAGGAAGTTTGAAAACACGCACTGGGATTTGTACCAATCTGAAGGTTGTGTGACCTTTTTCCTGCAGCACTTAAGCAGATCAGGGTAGGAAAATGTGGGGTTCTTTGCAGTATATGGGCCAAATGGGAAAGGGAGATAGGGAGTATTCTTATTTTACATTATCAGTCATGGAGTCTAGACAGGGTAGGGAGGAAAGTAAGACAAGAGGTATATTGAGGAGAGGGAAGGACCAAGGGATTTGAGATTTGTGTTAGGTCAAAAATCAAAGTAGCCTGAGTGAAGTGCTGAAACACTGAAACCAGATGAGCTTGTGGTTAGAATTTAGGATCTAAGCTTTCACATACAAGAAGATAAAAGTATTGGTGTGTGTTTTAGTTCATTCAGGCTGCTATAACTAAATATGGGTGACTTATAAATAAGAGAAATTTATTTTTTACAGTTCTGGAGGCTAAGTCCAAGGTGAAGGAACCAGCAGAGATTGTCTGCTGAAGGCTAGATTTCTGATTCATAGGTAGAAACTTTCCACTATCTACTCACATAGTGGGAGAAGCTAGGAATTTCTCTGGAGTCTCTTCTATATGGTCACTAATCACATTCGTGAGAGTTCCACCCTCATGACTTAATCACCTCCTAAACTCTCCGCCTCCTAATACTATCACCTTGGAGGTTAGGATTTCAACATAGGAATTTTGGGAGGACATAGTATTCGGTTAATTGTGCTGTTACTACATAAGAAAAAATATATTGACTTTTTTTCTCTAACATTGTTTTAAAATGTGTTATAAAGAGAAAATAGGCTTAAATTGTATATAGAGCTGAAGCACTGATTGATGCCTACAGGTTTATAGTACATTTATCTAAACATTAGTAAGTTCCTAATCCATCAGAAATTTGGTAATAAGGTCGATATGATGGTTATTTGTAATCAGAGGTACAAGTGATAATGCTGATTATTTGAAACCCAAGGATTCTTAGGGAATTCCTAAGCTTAGGGAAATTAATAAAAAATAATATTAGCTGAGATTTTGTCTTATTAATTTAGAAAGCACTTTCTAAGCTGTCTTTTGAAAAATCTCTGGAGGAATTGCATAAGAATATGCGTGTTGTAACTATACATTTGAAGCATGCCTAACACAGAATGAAAAAGAGAAGGAAATATAGTTTTTGAAATTGCTAATTTAAGTTGAGCATAAAAATATCCAGTGACCTGGCACCATTCTGTCAATTTTCCTCTCACTTCCTGTGTTGGTAGAGATGCGTGCACCCTAAATGGATGGGTAAAAGCTATTAGTAATCTGTCATGAAAAGACATTGATTTTTTTTTTAATTTAAAAAATGCATGTTACCCAGGAGCTCTTTGGTGCTTTACAGAGATGGAAAGACTCAATAATTTATTTATAGTGAGTTCAGAGCTAGGCAAGGTCAATCAAAAAATTTCTTATACAGTACAGGGATGATTTACTAAGAGAAAACTAAGAGAATGCTGGAAGTAGTTATCACATGCAAATCCTCTTTGTTTAATATAAATATATCTCTTAACCAACTTATCTGTGGCTGATTATCCATGTATTTAAGTCACTTTAGCAAAAATGTCAAACATAAAAAATGTAGAGTGTTATTACAGATACTTATTGCTGTAAATTATATAAGCAATAGACTATACAACTAAGATCAAATACATATTATCAAATGGTATCAAAATTTGATGTGCCCCGGCATTTTTACTGTTTAATTTATTAAGAGTGTTTTTTCCTCTTAGTAGTGTAATTTCTTAAAGGTAGATACATCCTTTGCATTTTAATTTTTGTCCTTGAAACCCATGTAACAGCACATTGCCTGGGCTTCCTGCCTGTATGCTTGCCTTCTTTCTTTTCATTATTCCTCTTTTTTACTTATTTCTTTCTGAATCATTTAGTCTAAAAGCCAGATGATGAGGCCAAGGAAGGTAGATTTCCAGGTGGCTCTCCTGTCAGAGTTTAGAGCTTGGGCAAAGAAAGTGCCAGGGGTTGAAGCCCAAGTGAGAAAACTGGTCATTTTGGGTTGTAGCCTAGTGGGGTTAAAAGATTGGTTACCTAAGTGATACTGATAAAATAGGTACATGTGTTTAGAAGAGTTGGAGTTAGGTTTCTCACAAACAGAGAAAAAGTTATAAATACGGAAATGTGAAAAATACAATAAGCTTGCTGTGCTATATTGGAGTGGGAAGTGTCAGAGGGAATATATAATTTTAATATATATAGATAAATGTAGAATGAATCTGTTGTGCTATATTTAAATTGTAAGGTACAGAGGGAACATATAATTTTAATATGTAAAGATAAATGTAGAAAGGCATTGGGGTGTGTGTGTGTGTTTGCGTGTGTGTGTGTGTTTTCTAGCTTGGCTCACTAAAAGGGCCTGGTAGCATTGACATTTCAATCACAATGAAAACACATAGTGCTAGATCTTGGCTTCTAAAGATCATTCTCCACTAAGAGAAATCAGAGTTTCTTGGAGAAATGGCTGATTTGGGGGTAGTGGTAGGGAAAATATAAAATGCCCAGAATCTGTTGTGTTGGGAAGTAAGACAGTGAACTAAGAATGATGGAGATATGTTAAAAGAACACAAAGCCAGCTGGAAGGGATCACCACTGACCACACTGGGGAAAATTTGAGCATTAAAATAAATGAAAGTAAATTTTTATAACCTGTTGACTAGCATAGGAATCCATGAGTCTATAGTGATGTAAGTAAATAATTCAACAGATGAGAAGAAACAGCTCTTTTTTATAGTATGATGCCAATTAATAGATAAAGAAGGAATTGTAGAAATAAAAATTTGCTGTTTTAATGTTTATCACTTTACAGAAGAATGTCCTCACTTGTAGGAAAACTGCACAATGGTAGCCAGAGTTAATTGGGCATCATGTTAGCAAATTACTTGAAAGATGCAGGAAAAAATATTCATCTTCTTCTTTCAAAATACTACCATTGTAAATTTGGAATTATTTCAAAACAACTTTTAAAACCTATAATTATCACATTTTCTATAACAAAAAGATTGCATTTCTGCATATAAAAGTTTATGTGGGACAAGTAGAAAAGATTATTGCTTTTACTTATTTTTTCCCAGGCATAAAGCATAATCAGTAGGTGTGGTTGTGCTTAATCCCTAAGATGTTATTTGAGGGATAAGGTCTGCAATTTTTAGGAAGGCTGAATTCAGTCAACCATAAGCAAAAATCATATGAAGTTTCTAGTGTCTGAGTGACATTTACAGACATGTTTTGCCCCATGAAAGAAACCAAGATTCCCCAGAGGTAGCTCAGATGTAGCTCTTCCTTGAACTTGTATTCTCCACTGAAGCCTGGGGAAAAAGTGGCATCATGGAAGGACCGTTGCTCAAGAAAGAGAAGCACAGAATCACTAGAGGTATCTGGTTGACAGAGCTGGTGCCCATGGGGAAGAGTATAGGCAATCAAGTGAGTTTGACAGATTCACAGCGCAATACCGTAACTATTTGAAACCGTAAGGTATAAGGGTTCTCATTCCTGAGTCTACTAGATAGTATTATACAAACCCTGGCCTAAGTGTGGGTTATTGATAAATTTGTGACATTCCTTGATTATGGAATATTTTACAATTTTTCTCTGTTTTATATGTTTCATCTGAAATTTAAAACTTTAAAAATGGAGGTTTCCTTAGACTTTGATAATAATTCGTATTTTTGACATTTTCCCTGACTTTCACCTGAGCCTAACCTGTTAATATTTGCAAAATCATATAGGATGGCTTCAATCACTTTAATTAAACAATTATAATATCTTTAATAGAGAGGAATTGAATGCATAAAATAGCCTTTTTATTAAAATGAATTTTTGCTTTCCTACATATATTTTTCCTATGTCATTATGTGTTTTTAGAATACAACTTATTTTTTTTTAAACAGAGTCTTGCTCTGTCACCAGGCTGGAGGCAGTGGTGAGATTTAGACTCATTGCAACCTCCGCCTCCAGGGTTCAAGCGATTCTCCTGCCTCAGCCACCTGAGTAGCTGGGACTACAGGTGCACACCACCATGCCCAGCTCATTTTTGTATTTTTAGTAGAGATGGCATTTCACCATGTTGGCCAGGATGGTCTCGATTTCTTCACCTTGTGATCTGCCAACCTCGGCCTCCCAAAGTGCTGGAATTACAGGTGTGAGTCATCGCACCTGGCCAATGTAACTTTTTGTAACAGTGTAGATTTCCATTTTTGGACATATCATAATTGACTGAACTACACTTATTACAGGATATTTAGATCATTCTCGTTTTTTAAATTGTTCTTCCAGATAGCATTGTGAACTCCATTTAAATAAACAGTTGAATTCATCTTGTGTATAGAATTTCTGGCTCAAAAAATGCACTTTTTAAGGGTCTTTGTATACATTTAAAAATTACTTTACTGAAGGATTGTATCTATTTACAACTTCAGGTTTGATTTTTATAGATAATATTTAAAATATCTTTGTGAATTTGATATGCAAAAATAGTGTTTGTTGTAATTTGCAAATGTTTGATTCCTAGCCAGTTAAGTTCCTGTCTCCCATGTCTTCATGGAGTATTTATATTTATTCTGTTGTGAATTGGTTTTCCTTTTCTGTTTTTTCTAATTAACTGTATTCAATTAAGTGTTATTTTGACTTTCAAGGTTGCATTTGAAAATGAAATTCATTCATTTGAGATTTATTTCAGGGTCAGGGACAAGGTGAAATATAGTACACTTTTTTTTTTCATAATAGTCAAGTGTCAATATTGCTATTGAGCCATTTTTCCCTTCCCCCTTAGCTTGCTGTGCTTTGTCAACACATGCTGAGTTCTGTTCTGTCTGCTGGGGTCTGGTTTTCTTTTCTGACTCATTGGCTTTCCCTTTGGTTCTTGGTAGTCCATTAGCAGGACACTCTCTTCCTTACCATTCACTGATAAGAATTCTTTTTATTTTTTTTTTTACAATAACTTCTTTTTCTTGACTATTCCCACCTATGAATTTTCCCAGAAGAATGCTTTATAACCATGTTGTTTCATTTTCCAAAAACCCATTGAGAATTTTATTAAACTTAAAATTCAATATGGAAACAATTAGCATTTTTCTGGTATTCAGTCTTTTCATGAAAAATCAAATCTAGACTTTCATAATAATTTTCTGTGGTTTTCTTTATGGGATCTTAAGTATTTCTTGTTCTATTTTCTAGTGTGCATGGACTCTTTTTCTTTCTCATTATATATTCTAAATATTTATGAATTCTCTATATTGAGGCTGTTGATTTTACAGCATCTGTATCCTGATTTTTACTATTCTTGCTGGCAGAGGGTGCTTTTCTTTTTGTTGTTTTTATTTTTGGTAAGTTTTCTTACATATTATAGTATGTATATAAATTAAACTATATAAACATAACAGATAATAAATGTACTATAAATATTAGGAGACATTGTTGGCTAGTGAGAACAATCTTCTCTAATAATTTTACCTTCTTTCTGACTCTTGTATTATTGCATTGGCAAGAATTTTCTGAACGATTTTGCATTCAAACAGGACAGTCTCAGGAATACGTAAGCCAGATTTGAGCTAGGCATACCGATGTTATTTTCTGCCAGATTAGCCAGAGAAACCCCTCCATCCTTTCCTTGGGTGGAGTGATTGAAAATAAGATAATCCAAATATTATATTAACTGAATTATCCTCAAATGAACAAAAATATCAAGCATGGGCAACAAGCTTTCTCTCAGATATTATTAAATAGTATTATAATAACTTTTGACATTATTCTCTTTTCTAAACTAATCATGCGATCATTATAAAATATTAAAGTGTTCTTCCTTTATTTTGATGAATTTTATTTAACTGTGGTTTATTTTAAATCATATGTAAATAAGCTTATTATTTATTTTATATTGGGTATTTGTGTCATGTGATTTTTTGTAGTTTTTATATTTGAAGTTATAACAACATACTACAAAACATTTCTATTTTTTATGTTTCAGTTCATTTTTTATATCAATAACCTTGTCTCTTGAAAATGATAAAGACTTTGCTTATGTATCCAGCTGGGGTCAGTTTTTTTTTTTAGTGAATTTATTGATAACTTTTAACATACTTCATTGTTCTCCATCTATTCACATTTCAAACTCCTGAACTAGAAAATCAGCAATTTACTATTTTCAAAATGAATAGTTTAAAACATGAAAACACTTTTTCTGGGTCCCATATTCTCTATAGGCCATTTATTTGGGGCTTTGTCTGATATTTTCACATAATTATATTCAGGTTTTTCATCTTTGGCAGGAGAATAACAGAAAAGTGCAATTTTGCTCTTGCTGCATTCTCTTAGGTGACACCAATTTTTTCTGTTATCAGTGATTATCTTTAATAATCTCTGCGTGAAGATGGAGGCAGAGATCAGAGTAATGTAGCTACTGGCAAAGGAACACCATGGATTGCCGGCAACAATGGAAGCCTGAGAGAGGCAGGGAACTTTTTCTCCCTCTGGAACAGAGGTTCTAGAAGGCACTGACCGGTTGACACTTTAATTTCAGACTTCTAGCCTCCAGAACTGGAAGAGAAAACATTTCTGTTGTTTTAAGTCCCCAGGTTTGTCATTTTTGCTATGACAGCCCTAGGAATTGAATGCAGAAGGCAAAGAGATAAGGAAAAGGAGAAGGAGGAAGCTGATTTAATTATTATAACAACCAAATATTTCTGTTGTTTCCACTGTTATTTTTTAAACAGCTTAATTGAAGTATAATGTCCATCCAATAAGATTCACTCATTTTAAGTGTGCAGTTCAATGAGTCCGGCAAACATGTGCAGTCACATAACCACAACCACAATCAAATGATAAGGCACCATATTGTCCCATGTGCACATTGAAAGTTAATTAAAACTAGTTAAAATTAAAAATTTATTTTCTTATTTTAACTAGTTACATTTCAAATGCTCAATACCCGTTCTGTGACTAGTGGCTCCCATATAGGACAGAGAAGATTATGGAATATGTCCATCAAAATGTCCTATTGGACAGTTGCTGATACAGAATATTTTCATCACCCCTCAAACATTCTATTGTGCCCTTCCGCAGTCAATTCCCTACCCTCACCCCTAGCCTCAGGCAATCACTGATCTTCATTCTGTCACTATATTTTGGCCTTTTCTGGAATTATACACAAACAGACTCATACATCAGATACTCCTCTATGCCTCACTCCTTTTTCTGAGCATGACATTCTAGAGATTCTCTGTGTTGTTCCGTATTTTAGTAACCTGTTTCTGTTTTTTTGTTGGGTAGTGTTCCACTGAATGGATATACCGCCATTTATCTATTCATTAGATTTAAAAGATTTGTGCTATTTCCAAGTTTGACTTTTAAGAATAATGCTGATACAAATATTTGCTTGTCAGTTTCAGAGTGGTATATGTTACATTCATTTTAGATTGCTCTATAACAAATTACCTCAAGTGTATAGGTTGTAAAAAGCACCCAATTATTATTTCACAATTTCTCTGGGTCAGGAATCTAAGCATGACTTTGCTGGGGGTCCCCTTCAAGGCTATGTAATCAGGGTGTTGGGCAGAACTGGGTACTCATTACTAGGCTTAACTGGGGAAGAATGTTTTTCCAAGCTTACTAAAGGAGTAGCAGTATTTCTTTCCGGTTTTGAAACTGAGGGCCCTAACTTCTTGCATTTGATAACAAAAGACTGCTTTTAGATCCTAAGAAGCGGATCCTGAAATTCCTTGCCACATAATATGCTTCCCCAAAATGGCCACTTATTTCATCATGCCAGCAAGGAGAATCTCTAGCATGAGTTAGGTAGAAATGGGGTGGAGTCTTAGATAACGTTACACAATCACAAGTGATTGATATCCTCTCACCTTTGCCATGTTCTATTGGTTAGAAGCCAGTCATGGGCTCTGCCCTCACTCAAGGAAATAGAATTCTATAAATGCATACATTCCAGGGGTGAAGTTCATGGGGCAGACACTGTGGATTCTGCCTGCCACATGCGTTTTCATTTTTCTTGATATCTATAAGTGCTATTACTGGTCACATGGCAGGTATATGCTTAATTTTATAGGAAAATGCCAAATTATTTTCCAAGACAGCCATATTATTTTTCATTCTTGTGAGCAAGGCTTTATTGCTTTTAATTTATATGTGGTGCTTTTTGGTTTGGGGCTTTTTTTTTTTTTTTGAGATGGAATCTCGCTCTTTCACTCAGGCTGGAGTGCAGTGGCATGATCTTGGCTCACTGCAACCTCCACCTCCTGGGTTCAAGCCATTCTCTAGCCTCAGCCTCCCAAGTAACTGGGATTACAGGCACGTGCCACCATGCCCAGCTAATTTTTTATATTTTCAGTAGAGATGGGGTTTTGCCATGTTGGCCAGGCTGGTCTTGAAGTCCTGACCTCAGGTGATCCACCCACCTTGGCCTCCCAAAATGCTGGAATTACAGGCATGAGTCACTGCAACCTGCCCTATATGTGTACTCACAGAATCTTTCTCTCCTAAAAGAGGAATTTTCTGTTTACATCCTTATATTTTTTCACAAATGAAAAAATAAAAATCAATTTGGGTAGAGAGGTGGAGCCAAAGCCATGTAGGACTAAGTTCATGAGAGAACATTAGAGGCAGAAATGGTAGCAGTATGGTGCTTTGGCAGGGGTAAAATTTCATTATGTTCTATAGATGGGAGACTTTATAATATGTTTGTGCACTGATATGAATAATCCAGTAAACACAAGGGGATGAGTGGCAGGTGGAGAAAGAGTTCATGCATTGCCACAGGAAGAAATGCAATGTATATACATTCAAATGCAGATAGCTTAGCAGAGTTTTTTGTGGTGGAAAGATGTGTTCACATAGCTAGTGTGTGGCCAAGCCAGGATGCCCATGCAGGCCCTCTGAGTCCATGCTCCAAACTGCTTCACTGTTTTTCAACTATACATTTCCTCAGTTATGCATCTCTTAACTTAAATAGTTAAATAACAGAAATACTGCAATGCAACAAATTAATTCTGCCTAAGGCTTTGTTTCCTTTGATAAGAAAAACAGACTTTACTAACAATATACTCAATTCTTTTACTTTTCAACCTTTTGGGTGAATTCAATTTTATGAACTGTAGGGGTTTTTTAGTGCTTTTTAAAAAGCCTGTTGACAACCCTTCCCTTGCAAACTTCTATACTATTGATCCTCCTCCATCAAAGGCATAATTTTTGCAATTGTATTTAACAGTCATGGCCTCACTTTTCCTTCACCCATCAGTTCACTGCATTATGAATTTATGGACTTTGCATCCACCTCTCCTCTTATATTCATCTCTAAAACATTACTGAGATTTTTAAAAGGTCAGCTCTCTCGGGTTCATCCTGTTTAACCTCTCTTCAGCTCTTGACTTTGTTGAAAATATGTTCTTTCTGAAGATATCTTTTATCTTAGATTATATCACACAACTTACTCTTGCTTCTGTTTCAATTTCTTCTTGAAAATTAAAGATTTGTATATCACAGGCTTTTTGTACTTAGCCATCGAGATTTAAATGTCACATACACACCCAAACTCTAAACTCCACAACTCCAGTGTCAGCATTTCCTCTGGTTTAGTCACATAGATCAAACTGCCTAATCTTTTAGCTGGTTCTTATAAGACCTCAAAGTTTGCATGGGAAAATATAGATCATTATCTCCCATCTTCAGTAGCGAAAGGTATATAGCCACAGCCTGTGCCCAGAACCTCACAACCTCTGGCAGTTTACAATAATATCCTGTTTTCCTATAGGAACAAAAAATGCAAATTTATACATTGAAAATTTCATTGACAAATTGAGCGACATAAAACTGACCGATATTAAAGTTATTGTCAAATAACTTTACTAATTACACTTGATTGGATAGAAATGAAATATCCGCTCAGTGGTCCATTCATGTTTTATATCTAGAATAGAGAAAACCTGGCCGTATGAATGTTACTTTTCATCATCTCTGGGCTACTGTCTGACTCTTAAATAAGAAATGAAAAGGACTGTTTGAAATAGAAAACTTGGCAGCCTTTCTTCTATTGCATGATGAAGGTTTTCGTGGTAGTTGGAGGATTTCATCATCTGTGCATCACTCTTTCCAGAAAAGGACTGTGCCAGAAGTACTGAAGTGGAATACTGCCTGCCACCCAAGAGGTTGCTCCGTAAGTGGTGAGTGGTGAGGAAATAAGACGTTCATGTATTGTAGCTTTCATGGTGCCACAGCACTAGGAAACATGAAGAAACTGATCTCGAGTAGTCAATGAAAGTTTTCCAGACATTAGGAATTCAAACAGAAACTATTTACATGTATGCCTTTCTATATCCAAAAGAAGGATCCAAGAAGCACCAAAGGTTCAATCCTGCCATTGTCGTAGTATCTAGTGGCTCTCGACCTTATTAGGCCCAATGTCCTGGTTCATATGACAAATATTTTGTAGTGCTTTACTCTCCTAAAATAAAAATAATGAATATGCATGCATAATTTTAAAAACTGTACAAGAATAACAAAATGTAGAAAAATATAGAAGCAATTATTTATAACAAAATGATATATGCGTGTATGTTCATGTTCAGGGGTAACAACACAAGAAAGACAACAAAGCAATTGGATGCTTATGATACGCAAAATTATCACAATGTGACGGCTACGAAGGCAGAGTGAGAGACACAAACATTTCATTAGTGACTCAGATATAGAGTGGTGGTGTGTAGTTATGTGGGTTTCCAACACATTGAATAACACCTAATAATTTTTTTAAAATTTTTGAAATAAAATTTCAAAAATCTTCCTTCAAGTTGAATGAGAGTTTCTATTCTTAGAAAATTCACTATTAATCAGTCGTGTAGAAAATTTTTGTGTTATATGTTAAACAAAGATATATTGTAAGTGGCCAAAACTTTGAGCAGGTTTGTCATATATATTAAAGTTCAGTGGGATATTTTAAGGTTGTGTACAGATTTTGGTGTGTGATAAAGAATCTTTTATTATCTATTTATTTTAAGTGCTATCCTGTGCTGTTCATTATTTAGCACCTTTAGCATTCTCTCATTAATTAAGTGGCACTTCCCTAATCATTGTGACAACCAAACAACTCACAAATTTCCACAGTACCCTCTAGGAGCAAAGTACTACTTTTGCTGAGACACTTTGATTTAGAATTAGCTTGAGAATTTTATTAAAATCAGGAAGAGAAGAGAGAAGGTGGAGCCAAATGGTTAAACAGAAGCTTTCACTGATTTTCTGCTCCTCAGAAACACCAAATTGAGCAGCCACACACTTTCATGAGAATGAGAAACACTTTCATAAGAATGAAAAATCGGGTGAGTGATCACAATACTTGGCTTTCACTTCATATCATTGAAAGCTGCACTGAAACAGGTGGGAAACACAGTCATGAATTGCTAACACCACCCCTTCCCACCCCCAGCAGAGGCTGTGGGGCTTGGAGAGAGAATCTGTGCACTTTGGGGAGGGAGAGCAGTAATCATGGGACTTTGCATTGGAACTCAATGCTGCTGATGTGTTGTAACAGTCAGAAACACTAGGCAGAACTCAGACGGTGGCCAGGAGGGAGCATTCAGACCATCCCTAGCCAGATGGGAATTACCAGCTCAGCCATAGTACAATAGGGTACCAGACAAAGTCCAGAGGTCCACATTCCAGGTCCAAACTCCTTTACAGCATTTCTAGATACACCATGGGCCAGAAGGGCATGTGATGCCTTGAAAGGGAGGACACAGTTTGGGCAGGATTCATTATCTCCTGACTAAGGAACCCTTGGGTACTGAATAATCAGTATGGGTACCTAGGCAGTTCTTGCTGTGAGTCTTGGGTAAGACTCATAAACATACTGACTTCAAGTATGATGAAGCACATTCCCAGCTGTGGTGCCTATAGGGATGGGTTCCTTTTGCTTGATAAAAGCAGAGGGAAGCATAAAGGTGACTTGATCTTGCAGCTTAGGTACCAGTTCAGACACAGTGGGGGAGAGCACAGAGTAGGCTCTTGGGGTCACCAATGCAAGGCCATGGTTCTTAGATGGCATTGCTGGACCTGCCCTGGGCCCGAGGGAAGTTCATTTCCCTGAAGTAAGAGTCCCAAGCCTGGCAGCATTTACCAGAAGCTAAACAAAGAGCCCTTGGACCTTGAATGAGTGTCAGCAGTATCCAGGCAGTATTTGCTATGGGCCTGAGGTAGTGGTGGTCATAAAGAAAGACTCCTCTGCTTGTAGAAAGGGAAAGGAAGGAACAGTGGGAAGCACTTTGTCTTGTCACTTGAGTGCCAGCTAAACTGCAATAGAATAGAGCACAAAGTAGATTCCTAAGTTTTATTCCTTCAATCCCTGGCTCCTGGACTGCATCTCTGGATGAACCTGGGATTGAAGGGAACTTGAAGCCTAAAGGGAAGGACACAAGACTGACTGGCTTCATCAAGTGCTGACTGTAGAGTGCCAGGACCTTGAGTGAACATAGAAGGTAGCCAGGTAGTGGTTACAACAGGGGATTGGGGACATCTAGTGCTATGCTGACTTCAGGTTTGACACAGTGCAGTCTTAGTGGTAGTGGCAACAAGGGTGCTTGTGTTACCCCTTTCCCAGCTTTAGGCAGCTCAACACAGAGAAAGGGATTCCATTTGGGGGAGAAAGTAAGGGAAGAGAACAAGAGTCTCTGATTAGTACCCAGATTCTTTCATTTCTTATCTAAGACCACCGAGGGAAGTACTTCTATGAGTCTGCAAGAGCCACAGACTTGCAGACTCACAGAAGAGTATTGGGGTGCCCCCTAGTGCGGCTATGGCTACAATGACCAAAAACTTAGATCACAACACCCAAGTCCCTTCAAATACCTGGAAATCCTTCCCAAATAAGGGTGCATACAAACAAGCCCAGAGTGCAAACACTAAAATAGATACATAACTCCTCAACACCCAAGCACCAATGAACATTTACAAACATCAAGACTATCCAGGAAAACAAGACCTGACCAAGAAAACCAAATCAAGCACCAGTGACTAGTCCAGGAGATACAGAGATATGTGACTGTTCAGACAAAAAGTTCAAAGTGGCTTTTGAGGAAAGCTATTTCCTTTCTGTGTTATCTTTGAGTTTCCTCAAAACTCAATAGAATTCAAGATAACACAGAAAGAAATCAAAATCCTATTGAAAAAAGTATATCAAACAATTGAAATAATTTTTAAAAGTCAAATTATGGAGTTGAAAAGTGAAATTGACTTAATAAAAAATAATACATCAGAGTCGCTTAACATCAGAACTGATGAAGCAGAGGATAGAATCAGTAAGTTTGAAGACAGTCTATTTGAAAACACACTCAGAGGAGACAAAATAAAAAAAGAATAAAAATAATAAAGAATGCCTATAAGATCTAGAAAATAGCCTTAAAAGGGCAAATCTGGCCGGGCACGGTGGCTCAAGCCTGTAATCCCAGCACTTTGGAAGGCCGAGGCGGGTGGATCACGAGGTCAAGAGATCGAGACCATCCTGGTCAACATGGTGAAACCCGTCTCTACTAAAAATACAAAAAATTAGCTGGGCATGGTGGTGCGTGCCTGTAATCCCAGCTACTCAGGAGGCTGAGGCAGGAGAATTGCCTGAACCCAGGAGGCAGAGGTTGCAGTGAGCCGAGATCGCGCCATTGCACTCCAGCCTGGGTAACGAGCGAAACTCCATCTCAAAAAAAAAAAAAGGGGGGGGCGACCAATCTAAAAGATATTCACCTTAAAAGGAGGTAGAGCGACAGATGGGGTAGAAAGTTTATTCAAAGGGATAACAACAGAAAAATTTGTAAACATAAGAAATATATCAACATTTAAATACAAGAAGGTTATAGAGCACCAAGAGGATTCAATACAAATAAGACTACCTCAAGACATTTAATGAACTCTCAAAAGTCAAGGACAAAGAAAGAATCAGAAAAGCAGTGAGAGGAAATAAACAACACAAAATGGAGCTCCAATATGTCTGGCTTCTCATACTTAATCATGAAAATTACGAGACCCAATATGACTTCTCAACAGGAACCTTACAGGCCAGGAGACAGTGGCATGACACATTTAAAGTGCTGAAGGAAAAAAACACCTTATATCATAGAGTAGCATATCCACCAAAAATATCCTTCAAACATAAAGAAAAAAATAAATATTTTTCTGGACAAACAAAAGCTAAAGGATTTTATCAACATCAGAAATGTCCTACAAGAAATGCTAAAGGGACCTCTTCATTCTGAAAGCAAAGGATGCTAATAAGAAATTAGAACTTATCTGAAAGTATAGTACTCACTGGTAAAAGTAATTACACAGAATATTATAATGCCATAATTGTGATTTGTCAACTACTCATACATTTTGAGTAGAAAGACTGTAAGGTGAACTGATAAAAAGTAAAAATAATGACTACAACAAATTTTCAAGACATAGATTAAGACAGTACGATAAAGTATAAATATGGAAAAAAAGCTAAAAAGCAAGAGAACAAATTTAAAGTGTAACATTTTTATTAGTTTTCTCTTTGCTTATTTGTTAGTTTGGTTATGCAATCAATGCTAAGTTGTCATCAGTTTAAAATAATGGGTTACAAGATATTGTTTGCAAGCCTCATGGTAATCTCAAATCAAAATAACCTACAATAGGCCAAATGTGGTGGCTCACACCTGTAATCCCAGCACTTTTGGAGGCTGAAGTGGGCAGATCATGAGATTAGGAGTGCAAGACCAGCCTGACCAACATGGTGAAACTTTGTCTCTACTAAAAATACAAAAATTAGCTGGGCATGGTGGTGTGAGCCTGTGATCCCAGCTACTTGGGACACTGGGGCAAGGAGAATTGCTTGCATCTGGAAGGTGAAGGTTGCAGTGAGCCGAGATCATGCCACTGTACTCCAGCTTGGGCAAGAGAGTGAGACTCTGTCTCAAAAAATAACCTACCAGAGATACAGAGAAAATAAAAAGCAAGAAATAAAAATATACCACCAGAGAAAATCACCTTCTCTGAAGAGAAGACAGAAAGGAAAAAAAGAAAGAAGTCCACAAAGCAGTCAGAAACCAAATAACAAAATGCCAGGAGTAAGTATATATTTATGCATAATGACATTAAATGTAAATGAACTAATTGCTCCAATGAAAAGAGAGAGTGACTGAATCATTAAAATCACAAGACCTACAAGAAAAAACACTTGACCTATAAAGACACACACAGACTGAAAATAAAAGAATGGGGGGAAAAAAACCCCTCCATGCAAATGGAAACCACAACAGAGCAGGAATAACTATATTTATAAGAACTAAAATAGATTTCAAAATGAAAACTGTAATAAGGGACAAAGATGGCCATTATATGATAATAAAGGGGTCAATTAAGCCAGAAGGTTTAACAATTGTAAATATATATGTACTTCACACTAAAGCCCCCAGATACTTAAAGCAAATATTAGGACTAGAGAGACAGATCATGTGGGGCGGAGATTACAATACACTGGAGATTTCAACACTCCACTTTCAGCATTGGACAGATCATCCAGATAGAAAATCAACAAAAAAATATTGAACTTTATCTAACTACAGACCAAATGGACCTAACAGATATTTGCAGAACATTTCATCTAACAGCTGCAGAATACACGTTCTTCTCCTCAGCACATGGATCATACTCAAGAATAGATCATATATTAGGCCATAAAACATGTCTGAAAAAACTCAAAAAAATAAATTACATCAAGTATCTTCTCTAACCACAATAAAATAAAACTAGAAATCAATAACAAGAGGAATTTTGGAAATGATACAAACACATGGAAATAATCAGTATGCTCCAGAATGACTAATGAGTCAAGGAAGAGATGAAGAAAGAAATTAAATAATTTTGTGAAACAAGGGACAAAACATACCAAAACCTATGTAACACAGTGAAAGCAGTATTAATAGGAAGAAGTATAGATATAACCACCTACATTTAAAAAGTAGAAAAAGTTCTACTAAAAATAAACAATCTAATGATGTATCTTAAAGAACTAGAAAAGCAAGCACCAACAAGTCAACCCAAAGTTAGCAGAAAAAAAAATAATAAGATCCAAGTAGAAATAAATAAAAATTAAAATAAAAAAATAAAAAATATTAATGACATGAATAGTTGGTTTTCTGAAAACATACAAAATTAAGAAACATTTAGCCAGACTTAAGAAAAAACATGAAGACCCAAGTAAATAAAACCAGAGATGAAAAAAGAGACATTATAACAAATACCGCAGAAATCCAAAGGATCATTAGAAGCCATTATGAGCAACTGTATGCCAAGAAATTGGAAAATCTAGATGAAATGGATGAATTCTTAAACATATACAACCTACGAAGATTAAACCATGAAGCATTTCAAACCTTGAATAGACCAATAGCAAGTCATGAGATCAAATAAGAAGTCTCCCAGGAAAATAAAGCTCAGGACCTAATGGCTTCACTGCTAAATGTTACCAAACATTTAAAAACTAGTATCAATCCTGCTTAAACTGTTCTGAAAAACAGAGGAAGGAAGAAATACTTCCAAACTCATTCTATGAGGCCAGTATTACGCTGATACTAAAATGAGATAGACACATCAAAAATACAAAAAAAAAAAAAAAAAAAAAAAAAAACAACTATTGAGCCATAAAAAAATCAGTTATTTGCAATAACATGAATGAAACTATAGGTCATTTAAGTATATGTAAAGTAACATGGAATGTAAATGCTGAATGAAGTGAGAAATCAGAATGGGGCAAAATTAACTGGGAAGGCATTTTTATGTGAAGATTTAAAAATTATGCTGGAAAGCATAGAATGCCAGAAAAGATAGGATTGCATTTGACAAAGAGCTCATGGAAGATGAAAAGCCATAAGGTAGAAAACAGTTGATGAGGTTATCCAAGTTAGCAAGTGAAGCAATGCTTCAATTACTAAGGTCTAAACAGTAGGTAGAATTCAATTATTTCTCCTTTGCATAAGGTTGATTTTTCCCTAACTTTGATATTTTTCATTTATTTAATAGGACATACTAATAAAAACAGGGTCTTGATCATACTAACTAGACTTTTTGAGCGATTTAACTTCTTAACTAGGGCATTGATTCCATTCTTAACTTTTATACTCTAGTTTCCTATTTTATAGAAATATTTGAATATAGGATTCTTTTTGAGAAATAGCAAGTATTATCTGATTATTAAATGACAAATTCAGAACATTATTCTATACCACAGTAAAAAGCCATTTCCTCCCAGAAACACCAGTGGTTCAGTTTGTAGTCTTGGACAACTTACAAACATGTAAACAGCTCACTGCTGAAATTCTTACCTTGGACTTTGTGTAGTCAACATTATGTTTCCATTAATTTACAATTTTTGGGTCCAATGATTCACTATCCCTACTTACTCAAATTCCCAAACAACATAGATGTTTGGTTATATTTAATATATATGTGTGTATTTATGTATGTATCTGTACACACATATATCTGTATTTATGTACATGTATGAGTGTATACATGTGTGTGATACATGTCATGCACACATATACACATACTATATACATGTGTACATGTATATATAGTGAATATGAGTTAAATTTACTAAAAGAAACTACATCTATACATTAGTTTAATAAAGCATCTACTACTGGAATTATAAAATTTCTTTTAAATTTTTTCAGTTGATTGCTAGTTTTTAATAATATAAACCGAAGAAATATAAAGAAAGAGGTCACATCAAAACACCACCTTTGCTTAATTTCAGATCAATTATATCGCTTAAGTTTTCTAAAATTTTAAGTAAAATTAAAAAGAGGGGAAAAACACATCAAATATAAAAGAAGCTTTTCAATTCAAGGACATAATTAATGATCTAAATTATCCTAGCAGGTTTGGTAGTCTTCTTTGTATGAGCCACCTGCTTTTCCCTTTCTTGTCACCCTGGCTTTTTATAGTCATACCCATAACCCTTTCATTGACCATGTTACCGTTTAAGAGCTTTGTGATTTTAAAAGGATGTGTGTGGGTCATGGTTAAGCCATTGTCAGTTGCTATTATAATTACAATGATTGTTATCTAGTGAAAGCTTTTCTGGCAGAATTCCACCAGAAGGCTAAAACTTGCATCCAAGCTTATTTTCATTAAGCTACTGGGGTTTGTCACTTTATTTAAAATGAGATTTCATTCCTTTTTTTTAAATGTAAGCATTATTGAATTCCACAACTATCTAAAAGGACTTTCAAATTTATTTGAAAATCAGTTGATTGTCTTAAAGACTGTCACAAACCAGGACATTAAATCATTTGATACATATTTGTGATATCAGTTCTTAAGATGGGTACATACGTAAAATATGGTATTATTTATTTTTCTGAACCAAATTTGTTTATGAAAGAAAAAGTTTCTGAAACCATAGACTATATGGTTAAAAAAAATTCATGTTATATAACCCAGCAATTGAACTTTTTTTGTTTATGCAGAGTAGTTGAAAACTTACATCCATATCCAGAGATCCACTGAACAGAGATGTTTATAGCCGTTGGGAAGCAGTGGTTGCCAGAGTGTGGGAGGAGGAAGCGATAAATAGGTGAAACACAGTGGAGTTTTAGGGCAAGGAAACTACTCTGTGAGATAATGTATTGCTGGATACATGTCATTATACATTTGTCCAAACCCATGAAAAGTACAAGATCAAGAGTCAACCTTATGTAAATTATGGACTTCAGGTGATTATGATATATCAATGTAGGTTTGCTGATTGTCACAAATGTACCACTCTCAATGGGGGTTATTGGTGAGGGGGAGACTGTATATGTGGGCTATGAGGTATGTGGGAAATCTCTGTAACTTCCTCTTAATTTTGCTGTGAACCTAAAACTGCTCTTAAAAAAAAGTCTTTTAATAAAAAATTAGGTTTTACCTTGTGATCAGTAAAAATTATGCCCAAGAATATATCTAGATGCATAACTAATTCCAGATCATTACAATAATTCCTCTGAGAAAGTTTACTTTTGTTCACTATTGGTTACATACAAGAAAAAGTTGATGGGTTTATAAGGAAGCTATTTAGTAATCAGAACTGAACATGTGTATGCTGTATTTGATCAGAAAATACCTAAAATTATCTATTATCTGGAAATATTGGTTAATTCATCCTATTTGTATATGTACCGTGTATGGTGAAAAAAGAGGGGAGATGAAATAATGCCAGCATCCTGAACCTGAAAGTCCAGCTTAGACTTGTTCTTCATGGATTATAAAACCATTGATTTAATAAATCCTTTCATCAAAATTATCTTGTAAGTTACAATTCAGCAAATAACTTCCTTCAGATGTGGATACACAAAAGTAAGACAAATGAAAACCAAAATACCTAAGGCTACATGATGGCTAGATAACACTTGGAGAACTAGAAATGCAAGAAGCTTATTCTCCTATATCCAGCATTTTTATAGACTTCCAAAATTGTTGTTTGTATCCTAGTCTATAAAATGGTACTGATATAATAAGCTTGTGTTGTGATGTTTTCACCAGTAAACACTTAGGTCCAAGAATTAAGGAGAGCTAATACATATTAATTGTCTAATATATACCAACACTAAACATTAATGTGATGATATTTAATGCCCTTGACCACTCCTCAGACTTCCTGTACATGTCTCTTCTCACAGATGGAATCTATAAATAGCAAGGGATTGTTGATTTTTAGCCCCAGTGCTAGAAAGCTAAGTTAAATGCTTTGTAAAGACTCTGCAAAGCTGAGTCATTAATAAAACAATTGCTGATAAATTAAAAGAGTACAAACTAGGATCACCTAGTCAAGAGTGCATTATTTTAATAAGCAATTGATGTTTAGGTTTTATAAAATGAAAAACAATTTGTTTCATTTTCTATCCTGGTTATAAAATGAACAAAACATAATCTTTATTAAACAAATTTAAAGAACAAATAGGTAAGCTTTACATTTAGCAACTACACCAACTGGCAGACCTTTGGGCTATACTGACAATATTTGAAATATGTGCTCATGTGTGTAGTTAATAAAACACAAGGATTTTTTAGTGTAGTGGCATAGTGTTAATGCATTTGGCTGGTTGAATTGTGAACTACATATACTATATTCATTTCAAAAGTAAACTTCCTAAATAAAACACACAAACATTTAAGCAATATATAGCATTATGATGTTACCCTTAAAATAATCTCTACTCTAATATAATATTTTAAATCCATATTCCAGAAAGAAGACACTACCATCAAAATCCAGTAATTCATCCATCTGACTTGGTAACAGTGATGTTTGGAGTTTAGGACCAAAAGGTGCAATGGTAGGTAGGGAATATCCTGTCAGAATTGTAGGGTTCTCTTTAAAATAAGGATCTATAAGCCACTCTTAACAGATAGATGTATGGGTTATTAGTACCTCCATTTTTAGGTTTTTCTACTTCAGAGAGTCTGAAATATTTGCTCAGTGTTAAAGAATATGATGTTTCTTGCTCAATAGTGAAAAAGAGATAAAGGGAAACAGATGAACATCTCTTTTTTTTTCCAGTTGATGTCATTAGGTCACATTTAACTTGCATATGATGTTGAGAAACCACACACTTAATTTTTTTGAAAATTATAGGGTGCAAGGATTATCTTCTACTTTAACGGAAATGATTATGAATATGCTTTGAAATTTGACAAATGCTAGTGAAAATAAAATACTATTGCTATATTATTTTTCATTAGGTTGTGGCTTTAAGAAGACCCTTCTAAGCAATACAGTTTTTATAAATAATTTTAATTATCTTTGAAATGGTTCTTTTTAAGGTATTTATTTAAAACACCAACATTATTTTTAAAAATTTTAAGTATAATCTTACAGAAAAATACTGTATGAAATATTCTAAAATGGATGGATGCAGCAAACTACCATGGAACGTGTATATCTATGTAACAAATCTGCATGATCAGCACATGTACCCCAGAACTTAAACGTAATTTAAAAAATCTAAAACACAAATTTATCTTTTTATGTATTAAAAAATAATTTGTTTCTATTTCCTTTTCCAGTGTCAGTTTGGCCTCATCTATACATAATTTGCAGTTAGAAAAAGTATTTATATGTGTATTTGATAAATTGATTAAATGCTAAATGGTTTTGACACCATTCTTGTAGTGGAATCTGTACCTTTTAAATACACACTAAGTAGATTGACAAATAGAACAAAATCACTAAAGGAATCAATTCTATTCTCTGCTTATTGCAATGTAACTAATTAAATATGAAGGAGACATAAAATGCTAGTACAATGAGTCAAAGAAACAGAGAAAGAAAAAAAAAGAATCATTTCATTTTTCAATATGTCATTTCATTTTTCAATATGTCATTGTTTCTTAGACAAGAACAATAAATCACTGACCACAAATGGCTTAAATTAATCTCTAGGTACAGCCTCTAGTGTTCTCCAGATTCAAACTGACATTTGATGACAATATAAGACATTTATCTCTTGTGAATGTGTTGTTTAGTTTGGCCTCTAATTTGTTGCTCTAGTTATAAACCACAACAAATTTGGGTTTTCAGAGAATCAGAAATGGAGTAAGAATGAAACAGTGTATGTTCTAGATCACAGGCCATCTCTATATGCATGTTTCTCAAGTATAATGTTGATGATGCTTATACAATGTCTTTATATGTAGAAAAGATACTTCAAATTTTAGATAGATGAACATATCAACAAATGGCAAATATTGTATTTCTGTCAAAACATTAAATTTGGCATGCTTTGTGTTTCTACAACATGGAATGATCATCAAGTTAAATGGCTGGAAAACTTAAGCTGAGAATGGTGGTATTTACATTTCTTCACAGAAGCAGCATTATAAATACCATATTATGTATATATGTGTATATATAAGTCACAGTGCACAAAACAGAGGGAAGATACTTTTCACCGATATTAAAACCAGGTGAAGATAAGCCAAAATAAGTTTTCAATTAAGCTATTTCCTAAATACTTAATAATTATCTTTTCTAACTATAAATCTCGTCATTGAATACAAGATATAGTAGCTGTCTTGTGGACGAAGGATGTCAAAAATGTTTTTATTCTTACAGTCAGCACCTGTACATACCTAGAAAATGACATACATACAGCAAACACTCAAAATATTTGCTGAATAGAGAAATATGAAGCTATGAAAAAAAACTGCATGGCCTGATATTTCAAAGAATATCTTTTGGGTACAGAGATTCTTATAAATATACAGTTTTAGATGTTGCGAGATAAAGCAATACATACAGATTTGAAAGGCGGTCGAAAGTGAAATGACATTTTAATGACTCAGAGAAAGAATACATACATGAACGTGGTTTTTCACTGGAAACTGCAATAGTTACAAGGGAGACAGTGAGCATCAGCCCTCTGGGTTGTCGCCTCCGTACATTTCAGAGAGATTATCCAGACAATCGTGACTTCTTGGGTGAGTGGAATTTTTCTGATAAGAGTGAATCACTGCCCTAAATGAACCACCCCAGAAATGGCCAGACTTTCACGTATAATCTTGGGTTAGTTGTCTCATTGAGTAGAATAGAAAAATAGCATCAATATGAATTATTTCTTAAGGAGGTAATTTTAGGATTTGTCTTCTGAGCCACAAACAAGAAAAAAAGAAAGAAAGAAAAGAAAAGGAAAGAAAGAAAAAGAAAGAGAAGGAAGGAAGGAAGGAAGGAAAGAAAGAAAGAAAGAAAGAAAGAAAGAAAGAAAGAAAGAAAGAAAGAAGCACTGACCACAAATGGCTTAAATTAATCTCCAGCCACAGCCTCTAGCTCCAGATTCAAACTGATATTTGATGACAATATAAGGCATTTATTTCTTGTGAATCTATTGTGAGAAATAGGCAATTGATTTCTTTACGTTTTTTTAGTAGTATGGACTGAATTGTGTCTCTTCTTCCCAGAGTTCATATGCTGCAACACTAACCCTCAGTACTTCAGAATTTGACTTTACTGGAGACAGGGCCTTTAAAGAGGCAGTGAAGTTAAATGAGGCAATGAAGGTGGGCCCTAATTCAATTTTAATGGTGTTCTCGTAAAAGGGAAAATCTGGATGCTCAGAAAGACACCAGAAGCCCATGCACAGAAGAAAGATCATACAAAGACCCAACATGAAGGTAACTACCTGCAAGCCAAGAAGAGAGGCTTCAGAAGAAACCAAACCTACTAGCACCTTGATCTCGGAATTCCAGTCTCCCAAACTGCCAGAAAATAAACTTCTGTTGTGTAAGCTGCGGAGACAATGGCATTTTGTCATGGCAACATTAGCAAAATAACCCTATTAGCAAACAAATGCATATGAAATCTCTGTAAATGCAGCAGGTATCTTTTTAAAAAAAACTCTTTATTTTGAAAAATTACCGTTCTACAAAAAAATAATAAAAAAGATATGCAGGATAGTCCTGTTTACTCTTGACTCAGTTTCCCTCAGTAGTAACATCTTAAACTACTAGGAAAATGATGTTGGTACATTTCACATGCCTTGTCAAAATTTAACCAGTTTTACATGTACTAATTCGTTTGTTCTATTCGATTTTCTAACATGTATAGACCCATGTTGCCACTACCATAGAGAAAACACAGAATCATTAAAAAATCTGGAGACAACAGATGCTGGAGAGGATGTGGAGAAAAAGAAACACTTCTACACTGTTGGTGGGAGTGTAAATTAGTCCAACCATTGTGGAAGATGGTGTGGCGATTCCTCAAGGCCTTAGAAATAGAAATCCCATTTGACCCAGCAATCCCATTACTGGGTATATATCCAAAGGACTATAAATCGTTCTACTACAAGGACACATGCACACGAATGTTCATTGCAGCACTGTTTACAATAGCAAAGACCTGGAATCAACCCAAATGCCCATTGATAATAGACTGGATTTGAAAAATGTGGCACATATACACCATGGAATATTATGCAGCAATCAGAAATGATGAGTTTGTGTCATTTGTAGGGACATGGATGAATCTGGAGAACGTCATCCTCAGCAAACTGACACAAGAACAGAAAATGAAACACCGCATATTCTCACTCATAGGCGGGTGATGAAAAATGAGAACACATGGACACAGGGAGGGGAGTACTAAACACTGGGGTCTATAGGGGGGAAAAGGGGAGGGCCAGTGGGAGGGGGAGGTGGGGAGGGATAGCCTGGGGAGAAATACCAAATGTGGGTGAAGGGGAGAAAGCAAACAGAACACACTTCCCTGTGTATACCTATGCAACTGTATTGCATGCTCTGCACATGTACCCCAAAACCTAAAATGCAATAAAAAAAAAAGAGAGAAAACACAGAATCATCCTGTCACTAGAAGCTTCTTCATGCCATCTCTTATACTCATTCTTATCTCTTTCTCTAGCTCACCCCTAATGTCTCACAACCACTAATCTGTTCTCCATCTCTACAACTCTGTTATTTCAAGAATGCCATATAATTAGAATAAAAAGTTAAGTGAAATTTGGGACTGCCTATTTTCATTCAGGGTAATTCTCTTGAAATTCAGCCAGGTTATTGTGTGCAACAATAACCTATTTCTTCTTGTTGCAGACTAGCAGTCCATGTTATGGATGCAGTATAGTTAACCACTTCCTAGGATATTTCAGTTGTTTACAGTTTGAAGCTATTATGACTAAAGCTGACACTAACATTTTTATACAAAAATATGTCTCCATTTCTCTGGAAAAACTTCCCAAGGGTATAATTGCTGACTCAAATGGTAAATGAATATTTACTTTAAAAGTGTTATACAGGTTTTTAGAGTGGCTGTACCATTTTACGTTACCATCAACAATGAATAAGAGGTCCTGTTTCTCTGTATTAGGCAACAGATAATGTATGTGCTATGTGTATGTCTCCAGAACATGAAAGGATAGGAATCTTCTCTTATTATGTTAGCGTACGCTTCACACTCAAACCTTGCTATGTGCTGAAAAGGTGATTCTCTGGAATATAAGAAATTTAAAACCCCTGATTTATAGCAAGTGCCTATTTGCCAGATGTGGCTGTTGCCACCATGATTTTTTTTTTTATTTATCTTTTCTTTTTCTTCCTTTCTTTTTTTTTTTTTCTGAGATGGAGTCTTGCTCTGTCACTCAGGCTGGAGTGTGGTGGTGCAATCTCGGTTCACTGCAACCTCCACCTCCTGGATTCAAGTGATTCTCCTGCTTTAACCTCCTGAGTAGCTGGGATTACAGGCATGCACCCCCATGCCTGGCTAATTTTTGTATTTTTAGTAGAGACGGGGTTTCACCACATTGGTTGGGCTGGTCTCAAACTCCTCACCTCAGATGATCCACCCGCCTTGGCCTCCCAAAGTGCTGGGATTACAGCCATGAGCCACCACAGCCGGCCCCCACCATGGTTTTCAAACTACCCACATGACTTAACTGAAAGTGAATTAAGAAAAAACAATACTCACGAGTGGTTCTCACTGGTACAAGCCAGTTGTAGCACACTGTTCCACATACATACACATATACACATGCATACACACATGTATACACACATGCATATTCACATACACGTACAAACACAAATGAGTAGAGACACCAGATTTATCTCCTTCATGAATATATGTGGACAATTAAATAAGACAAGATGAATTTAATAACATGACATAATCAAATATAGAGACAGATATGAGTAGAGTATGAAACAATTTTGGAAATAAAAGTATATTAATTCACAAATATATGTATAGAATATGAGACTGAAAACATCAAAATGTTAATAGTGTCTATTTCTGGGTAGCTGGATGACAAGTGAATTTAGTTTTTTTGGTGGTGCTTTTCTTTATCTTTAAGAAACATGTTTTCTTTTAATCAGAAAGAAATAATTATATATATATATGTAATATATATCACATATATTCCATGGGAATATATATTTTGTCTTAAAGTTTAAAATCTGAGGAAACCATGTTAATGAAGAACTTGGAACCAAGTAAAACATGGATAAGTGACAATATTGTGGAATGGGGTAAAAATTCAGCTCAGAAATAATGAAGCTTAATTTAAATAAAGATCATATAGATAAAAATAAAATCATATAGATTAAATTAGATATATTTCCAGGAAAAGATATGTTTGAGCATGACTTTCCTCTCCTCCCTATCTGAGGAAAATTCTGGAACAGACTCCATACATATCTATATTTGTATTTATGTCAGAAAAGAGAGAAGTAAGGCCTGGGAGGCCGCTCGTTATTGTGAAAGAAAAATGAAGTCAGATGATCCTAGATTTGAATACTCTTTCTTACTATTTGGGGCAAGTAAGTAAATTGAGGCTTCACTCCCTCAAAGGCTCAATTTCTTCTTCTCTGGTATGAAATTAATATTCCTGATTCATTAAAAGTTTAAACAAAGCAATTTTTATGAAGAAAAAAGCGAATTTTACAAAGAAGTCTTTCTTTTCCTTTTCCCATTTTATTCTAAATTATAGTATGCCACCCAAATCCCAATGAGAGCTTTTATAAGTGAGTGACATTAAAAAGCTTGTGGAACAGGAAATATTTCACTTAAATGAACTAGATGAGATTTTTTAAAAATTATATTAATATATTTTACATTATGGAAAGAGATATAATGATGAAACAGATGTGTATTATATTTAAGGAATTAGTTATAGAAAGTAAATATTTTGTTTTTATGTGATTCATTCATTTGTTCATTCATTCAACATATATTTATAGAATACTGATTCAGTGAAAACCAGCATTAGTGCAGGAGAAAGTATTAGGAAGTACAAGATAAATGACATCTGTGACCACAGAATTTTCAATAATATCAATAAATGGCATTTTGTATAGTTCAGAGCAGCAAAATAAAATAGTAGTATAGTCTCTGCATCTAGTTCTTCTGTGTGAATATATACATAGAGACTCATGCCAAATAATGCCTAAGGTTAGGACAAGCCTTTTTATTCAGCTGATAATAAAATAAAATATATAAAGAATACAATGAATATCCAAATGTATAATGATCTATTCCGGAATTACTCAATCTATGAATTATTAAGGCATGGTAAGGACAATATTAAAACTGTTTTGCTACCTCTCCTTAAACTATTGTTTCATGACAATCCTTTAACAACCCAGTAGTTAACCATGACCATGTATTAGGTTGCTTGGGTTGCTATAACAGAATGTTAATACCATAGACTGAGTGGCTTAAATAACAGATCTTTATTTCTCACAATTCTGGAGGTTGGGAAGTCCAAGATCAAGGTGTCAGCCAATTCTGTTCCTGTTAAGGCCCTCTTTTCTGGCTATAGATGCTGCCTTTTTGCCATGTCCTTGCATGGCAGAGAAATATATTCCCTGACTCCAATTCTTGCTTCTTTTCTTTCATAAGCCACTGATAGCATCATGACAGCCCCATCCTCATTATCTCATTCAATCTTAATTATCTTCCAAAGGGCCCACATCCAAGTACCATCATACTGGGGGCTAAGCCTTCAACATCTGAGTTTTGTAGGGATACAATCTGGTCCAGAGCAACCATCACCTTGCTAATGTCATCTGGCTCATGAAGTATTAATAGCAAGTCTGAGACTTTTCTCAGCATTCAAAAAGGAAAGCTCAAAGAGATTTTGATAGTTTTGGGTTGTTTGTGAATATATTCAAGCTAAATAGAAGTTTTAGTGTAAGGATTATATCACCCCCTTCTCACCACCTACTCTCAAATTTTGTAAGCCATTATTTTAGAAATAAATATCCTCTTGGTGTTGTCAGTGTTCTTGAGTACACAATAATTGGTAATATATTTTGCAAATAGAATATGCACCATTGAAAGGAAATACTACTTTTTCATTCGTCCAAAAAATTATTATTGAGCGCTACTATTTTCCAAGCACTTTTCTGAATGCTAAGAATACAGGAAGAATCAAAAGAGAAAAACTCTTTTGTCTTAAAGAGCATATTGTCTGCGTTGGAGGCAAACCACAATTAAACAGACAAGTGAGTATCTATTTAGTCCTATGGAGAAGTATAAAGCAGGATAAGAGAAATGGGGAGGGCTGGTAGGAGGGAAGAAGCGTGGTTATTTTATGTAGGTAAACAGGGAACCAGAAGTAAATAAGGGAGTGAGCAATGTTGATGTCAGGAGTAAAATTTCAGAAGGTAAGGAGAACAGATGCAGGGACCACGAGGTGAGAGAATGCTTAGGTGTATGAAAACAGCAAAGAGCCCAGTGAATATAGACCAACTGAGCAAGAGGAAGAATCATAGGAGACGAGAACGGCAATGTAGGGGAAGATGATGCTAAACCCTGAAGGTTATTGTTAAGAGTTTTAGCTTTTTCTGTGGGTGAGACAGGCTGCTGGAGGTTTATGAGCAGAGGAATCTTATCAGATTTAGGTTTTTAAAGTTAATTGTGTTGGTTGTAGAAACAACTGACTTTAGCCAGATAAGGCAGAAAAAGTGAGAGTAATTGCTAGATTGTTGCAGTAATCTAGGAGTTAGATGGAGGTTGAATGAATAAAGGAATAAGGGAGGATAGGTGGGTGAGAAGGAATCAGGTTTTAGATATATTTAGAAGAAACAGCTAGAGCCCACAGACAGCATTTGCTAATGGATTGCAAGTGAAAGAAGGGAGTCAAGGATAATCCAAAGAAATTTGGTATAAACAATGGAGACACAAAGTTGCCATTTGTAAAATGAGTAAGTGTGAGGAAGGAACAGGTTTGGGAAAAATGTGTGTGACTCAGTTTCCCACTTATATTGATGACCATTCATTTTAAGTGGCTCCATAGTGCTACCAAGACATTTGTGGTAGGAAGAAAAATGGTCCCCCAATGATATCTATGTACTTATCCTGGAACCAGTAAATACATTGCCTTACATGACAAAAAGGACTTCACAGATGTGATTAAGGACCTTGAGATGGGGAGATTATTTTGGATTACCTAGCTGGACCCAATCTAATCACATAAATTCTTAAAAATGAAAGAAAAGGAAGACGAGTGGATCAGAGAGATGTGATCTGAGAACTTGACCCCACCCACCATTGCTGGCTTTGAAGATGGAGGAAGAGGACCAGGAGCAAAGAAATGTGGATGACCTCTAGGAGATGGAAAAGACAGGAAAAGGGATTTTATTTGTTTTTCCCAGAAAAGTCTAGCAGCCTATGTGTGAAATCTGTGGAAAGTTAGATTTAACCAAGTTTATAGTTTTATCAGAGACATAGAGTCATATGCTGCTTAATAATGGGATATGCTCTGAGAAATGTATCATTAGGTCATTTGGTAATTGTGTAAACATAACAGAGTGTACTTAGACAAACTTGTATAGTCTACTACACACCTAGGCTATATGGTACAGTCTATTACTCCTAGGCTACCAGCATCCACTTCATGTTACTGTACTGAATACTGCAGGCAATTGTAATACAACAGTAAGTATTTGTGTACCTAAACATATCTAAGCATAGAGAAGGTACAGTAAAAATAATTTTTTATAAAAAATGGAACTACCATTATATTGACCATCATTGGTCATTGACCTAAATATTGCTATGTACTGCATGACAGTGTAAGAAAAGAGAGAGGGATAAAAGCTTGATAATAAAAGCAAGGGAGTAATATTATGATAGATTCCAATACCTTATGTGAATATTGAGAGAAGTAGCAATGGAGGTGGTAAGGGATAGGGAAAATAGTTGAAGTGAATCAATGGATGTTGGAGTCAGGTGGAAGTAAAATATTTTGAAGTCAGAGAATAAGAGATGATGGTCAGAGAATGGGAATTCAGATTATGGATGGGGTACAGGAATTGCTGAAGGTCAAGGATATTGGATGTAATGAATTCAAAAACTGAGGGGGCATAGGATTCAAAGAACCATTGATGAAGATATTAAATTAATCAAGAAAGACACAAGAAAAAATTTTTGAGTGACAGTAAGTCAAAAGCTAAAATCTCCAAGGTATGGCGGGAAGTTACTCACTGGCATCTAAACACCTGCAATGAGAAGGGTAAGAACAACAGAGTATGAAGCCTGAGCTTGCATATGCCAAAGATTTTAAGGAAGAGGGAGGAGTAACTGTCTAGAAATAGAAATTAAAAGCAAGGAGGGCTTGCCAAATAAGGTGTGGGTAAGAAAGCCACCATTTGAAAAGGCTACAGAAGAATGCATATATCCAGGAGAGGGCCGGATGTCAAGTAAAGAAAGAAGGTAAAGGGAATTTGCAAAGAATTAGTAGAGAACATAGAGAAATTTGCTGACAGTCAATTGTGAGTTCTAGAGGTTCCTGTCCAGAATGGATTTTAAGAGTTGGGAAGAGATGGGACCTGTGTTTCGTACACAGGATATGGAGAAGTATCTGGGCATGGATTTCCAGTTATAAGAGACAGCCAGGGAGCATCTGCCTTCTCTCTTAGACCTGTCAAAGTACAAAAAGTAAACAAGCATAAATGGAGTGATGACAAAATTCTGGTTAGGCCAGAATCCCAGAGAAGGGTAGAAAGTCTGTGAATGTCAGAGAGGAGTAAGGATTATACTGTGTGTGGAGCTAGACATGCAGGCCAGAGGTGGGTCAAAGGTACCAAAAACATGTACAATTTAGGCAAAATGCATATCAGCTAAAATGTTTGATGTTGGGTTTAAAACATGACCAGTGAAGGGGTAGTTCTACTGTAACCTTTTTAAAGTAGGCAAATAATACCAGCACTAAATACTTTTATAAACACACATAGTTATAAATGTATGTGTAATATAATAATAATTCCTAAATTCACATTTAATGGAAGTGCCTAAGTATAATTTCCTTTGTAAAACACTTAATTGTGAAAAATTCAACTTACTCTGAAAGTATATTAATATGATAAACTTGCCGATACTATCATCTGAAATTAATAAATGCTAGCATTTCATGGAATTTGCTTCTGACCATATTTTAACTAAGAAAACTCAGCAGTACTCTGATCTATATTTTGCCAGACCCATTTCTCTTCTTTCTTTCTAGTGGCAATCACTATCATGAAGTTTATTTATTATTCATATTTACATTTTTTATATGTTTTAACATAGGCGTTTGTCCATGAGAGGTGATAATATTATTTTGTGAGTTTTAAAATTTAATGTGATACATTTTTATCACATCAAAATCATATTATTTTTACCAGCCAACAGAGAACTAACTTATTTTCAGGTAGCATTATACTTGAGATCTATTCCATCATATAAGTATACCATAATTTATGTACATATTCATCTGTTGATAACATGTAGATTGCTTTTAGTTTGTAAAATCCCAACAATATCACAATAAATATTTGTGAATATGTCTCCTTGAACATATGTTCAAAAGTTTCTCAAAGGCTAACATACTCAGAAGAGAAACGCTGAGTTGTATGGAAATTTCCAACTTAACTTATTATTGCTAAATTGCTGTGAAAAGAGATTATACCAATTTCTACTCCATCAGCAAAGTTTGAGAATGCCTATTTACCAGTACTTTTGTTTATACTTGGGATTGTTAAACTAATACACTTCCCAGTTTCAATGGGTAAGATATTATATCTCATTGTTAATTTGCATTTCCCTGATTATTAGTGAAATTGAACATCTTACCATTTGTTAATTGACCATTCATGCATTATCTTTTGTGAATTTCCAGTTTACATCCTTTACTAAGGACTATTTTCGTACATTTATAGTGTAGTACTATAAATATGTTTCAATATTGGTTTTAATCTGCTATACATTTTTCAAATGTTTTTAGTGCTTAGTTTTAGCTTTATGATATTACTTTAAGATTTTCAATGTGATATAACTGAATTAATTAAAATTTTCTACTTAAAACTTTTTTTGTCTAATTTGGCCTAAAGTCATTAATAATTTAATTTTTAATAGAATCCATGAAAATGGTTCACACTATTATTTCATGGGTAGAGCTAGCTCAGCACTGAAGACACAACAATCAAAATTGTATGACCAGACTCAGAATAGTCATTTTCTGGATCTAGTACTAACCATCCTATGTGAAATATGTTATTGATTACAAAATACCACTAAGTAGGCTGGACTGTAAATTCTGAAGAGAGTAAGGATTTCCTATCCACTTTGCCTTGTACATGTTTTATGTATAGAATAAGTTTGATTGATGAGCTTTAAAGTTGTTACAGGAAATGTTTGGAACAGATACAGACAACGAAATCAATAGTTCCTGGATAGACAGGGTTTGTGTGAGCAGATTTATTATCTTGACCTTTGATTCCCAATTCCCTCTCTTATTTCTTTACAACAACAGCTAAATGTACTTATTTGTAAAGTAACAGAAAACAGATCACTTTAATTTGGCAACATTAACTGTTAAAATCTCAAGGCCTGAATGTATAATAATTTGTGAGCCCAAAACTATTTTTGACTTCTTTTAGATTCCATTCCCAGATGAAAAGCGTTCCATTATTTTCCATACCAAACTGCCTTGAGTACTCAGGATAATCAAATTCTGCTGTGTTTTTTAAGAAGCAGCTACATTATTTTCAGTTCCAAATGAATTCAGAAGCAGGGTGAGTAAAATTGGGGTATGCCAGAGTTAGTTGAGCTTACCTGGACTGTAAGTATGAATGAATTTGTTAAAAGGCAGAGTCAGTATAATCAATGTCTGTTTTTCAATAAACATAGGTAACTGTTTATGTGTGTACTTTAAGAATTTACTACTTATCTATGTACTTAAACATGCTGTATTTTTAAAATGTTCAACTCCTTTTACTCATTTAGTATATTTGTCAGTTTCATGGCTTGAAAAATATCTTCTATTTGGGGCGATTTACTCAAAATTATTTCTCTAGCCCGATCAAAGTTTTTTTGTCACTAAACACCAAACATACATTCAGTGCCCTACCCAACATCTCCGGTTGTGTGTTGAATAGGCTTGTCAAAGTTAATGTTCTGAAACTGAGTTTCTGACTCCTCCTACTTCGCTTTCAACCCTGCAGTTCTCATCATCTTTCTTGACTCGGCAATGGTTGTTCCATTCATTATCTTAGTCATCTAGGCAAACAGTAGCATCATTCTTTATTTTATTCTTTCATACATCACACTCCCACCTTGAAAAGCATTTCATCACTTCTGTTATTGTATTATTCTTGGAGCCAAACACTTCTTGCCACCTTTCTGGTACCGTCCTAGCCCAAGCAGCCGTCAGATAATCCACATATTAATTATTGCTCCAAGTTTCTAGCTACATCTGGAGTTTGACAGTGTTTTGGGAGGCGAAGAGGTAAAGTAATGCTGACTCAAGCAAAGTACCTGGAAGTCATGTCTGCTTAATATTCAGAATACTAAATTTGTCAGGGAAGTGACAAGAGTATTCCAAAATATTGGAAAAAATTGTCATATTTGAGCAAATTAGAAGTTATCTCTGGCTCTAGGGGTCAGCACAAATACAGCATATTAAAGGGGCATATTTTTGTTCAATGTGAGGAAGAGATTATTTAGAATTAGACTATCTCCATTAAAAGGAGGGTAGTTAACAAGGTAGTGAACAACTGGTAACATTATTTTTCAATTAAAACAGGATGTTCCTTTTTCACAGGGATATGGCAAATGGGATCCTATGACTAATTGGCAGCTGAGAAAACAGAACTATGAAATTATATTCTCTCCTCAGAATATGTACTGAAAGTAAAACACCCAACGAACAAACAAAAAGAGGAAGCATAGTGCTGTGCACATAACAGATGGCCAATAAATCTATGTAGATTAATAGATTAAAAAATGGAATAGGTTGCATCATTCAAAGGATCATGGAGACATTTTCTCCATCATCTTTGATGGATTTAGTTGTTGGGGCTTACCCAATTCTGTATTTGGAGATTATAATTTCTGCTCATGTACTTTTGGAGTTAAGTTACTTAAAATTTCTGTGCTACTGACTTCATGTAAACCATAACTTAATAAGTCCCAACGCTCTAGCATTGTATTCACCCTGTAGTTTTATGTTCTATCCAATAGTCATTAGTGCAACTTATACAAAATAGACTGGAATGCTACTGTCTTTAAGCTCAGAAGATATGCTATGGAATTTATTATTTAGCTTTCCACACTTTTTTTAGAGAAAGAAATTTCACATAACAGCTGGTGAAATCCAAGGAGCTAGCTACCTTGGGGATTCTCCACGGTTCCTTGAAAATCTGTGTAGCATAAGTAAGGTCTTTGTTTTTTTTTTCTTTACATTGCTGTCTATACAGACTTTGAAAGTCCTAAAATGATGAAAATTGAACCTTTGTGTTCTAAATGCTCTTTAAAAAAGTGACTGAAGAATCTCTTGAGGCTAGATATGAGTTGATATTAAGCTTCTAACAGCAAAATTGCTCTTGAGAATTATGAATTAAATAATCAACCTTGGCTTCTTTTTCATATTGGCATTTATAAATAGGTTGAATGACTACGTAAAACATAAAAATCAATTTAAACAATTTGCTACAAAGTACTTCTATAGCCTCACAACTGAATATTTGATGCTTCCCCAACCCTGCTAGCTTAATGACATAGAGATAGTCTCTGACCAATTTATTTTGTCAAAATTATTATTAATGAGTTTCTCTGAGTGTTCCACTATAGGAAACAAGTGATATATGGTCATTTTTGGAATTATAGCTACTTATCTTTATTTGGTCTTTTTTCTTTTATCCTCTAATTTTACCTGTCCTTATCTTACATCTTTAGTTTTTATAACCATCAGAACATCATATAACCTAACAATAAAAATAAATTAATTTTATTTTTGATTGATAACTTGTACAATTGTTGAAAGGATGACAATATTCTGAGGTGCTGTCAAATGGGATTAGTAATTTGTGATTCCTATCAGCTGGTGTAATGCTTACATAGCACTTTCACAGGCATTCATCCTTTTCATGTATATACAGGTCAACTCAACAAGCCCCTTGAACAAAGTTGTTACTGAATTGCTCCCCAGAGAATATGTGATTGGAAGTATTTGAAAATTCATCAGACATTAGAAGACTATAAAGGGACCATCTTCACTTCTAGGCTTTGACAAATCTTAATAAAGTCTAAAGAAACACATCGAAGAAGCATAAGGTTTTAGGACTAGCTCATCTCTGCTGTAATTTTATTGATAAAACAATTAAGGAGAGTCCTAAGTCATTCCAGTTATCATTAATCTTTTTCAGCCAAGCATCCCAGTCAGTAACTAAGCTCCCAAGAAATTTTAAACAAATCTTTTTCTACCTTTTCCTTTGCTATCTTATACTGTCTTTCTCGGGGTATAGAACAAAAAATCCAAAAATTGGTAGAGTGGAACAGACACACAGTAATGCCATGTCAACATTTATTTATGGCCTGCCAGTTAAGATGGACAATTTTTTTTTAAAGCCCAAAATATTTTAAAAACAATACTTGCCAAGGATTCCATGATGAGGTAGTACATCCCACTTGTCAAGCTGGAAATGGAGACAGTACAGTATGTGATTATTTGTGTGGGTACACCATCCACTTTTCCAGATCCTACATTAATCATTTTATTTCTCCTTTCAGGCCGTGACATCCTACCTTCAGAATTGAAAACACTTGGCATTTATCTTTTGAAATTCATCATTTCTATAGACCTTATTGGTTTTACTTTATGATGCACCAAAAGTGCATGCACCTCTATGTCTAGAGGTAATATTTCTTTGTGCTAATCATCATTTATCATTTTGTTCTCACATAGGCATAGGACTTTTCCAAATGTCCATCCAACCATTTATTCATTAATTAATTTAAAAATATTGAACCAATGCATAATAAGTACTAGGTATTAGGATTTAATAGTGTTTATAACATTATTCTTGTTACTCAAACCCATATGGCATAGCACAAGTAATTGAAAAAGTACTAGTCAAAAACAACAATGTAATAAATGTCATCCCCTGTCATGGCAGGGCAATGCAGGCATTGGTCAAGGGAAAGGCAGGAGGCAGAAACATCGGTGTTAGGGGCGATTACAATAATTCAGGAGGGAGATGGTGTTCACAGATGAGACTAAAATTAGCCAGTATTAAGGAGGAAAGGAGTCCAAGATGATACCCAAGATTTTGGCTTAGGCAACTGCTGGATAGTAGATTGGGAAGAAAGAGTTTATAGTCCAGCTACATTTTCATAAGAGTGGGCAACTAAGTTCAAAGATGCTAGTTTTCTGGTTGAGATAGACATTTAAAGTGGACTTTTCCTCATTGTGATCAAGTTTTTCCTAATCTCTTGATTACTAGTTTCACTAATTTATGTAGTCACGTATCAAATTAAAACAGGATTTTTTTCTGATTAAATTCAGTTATTATCAGGTTGAAATTGCTGCATTCATTTTAAGGTATTATCTCTTCTCTAACCTAATTCAAATGAAATATTCATCATTGTCTTCATCTGCCCAAGGTGTTGAACATAGTTCACAGTTATTAACTGCCAAAGCAATGGGGTGGCTCAACTCAGCTAATGGAGCACTACGTAACTTTTATTTTCCTGGAATACCAAATATATAAGGAATTTGTGCAATAAAAAAACTTGATGTTCAGAATGATTTTACTGTGATGTGTTTCTATGCAATATTCTTCCTTATAATGTATTGCAAGTAACCAACCTGAACATGTGACATTGCATATGAAGTCATAACCTATTTACTTAATATGTTTTCAAATAAATGAGTCACAACTCCCTTTGGGTGGAAAATTGCAGTTATCATTTCAGAATTTTTGGCAGGCTAGGGTACCTTGGGAAATAAACATCCATCCATTTTATTAGGCTCAAATTTACATAGGTTCAACAACAATAACTTCTTAAATTTCATATAAGATGGGGCTCATGCATTTTGGTAGACATCATCAAATATCCTTTTCTGTAAAGCTGACTTTCAGTGCAAATTTCACACCTTTAACTTGTTTAATAATCAGGCAACTCATTCAGTTTTATTTTGGGTATTACTCTTTTGGTAATACATTTCTGTCTTTATCTTTCAGAGTCTGAATAACATACAGTCCCTTGCAGATTTGACACATGACTTGCTCAAACATATAATTGCTTCACTTCCTGGTACATTTCATCTCTCCAACTGTCACTCCAATCCTTCCAGCTCTTGAGGATGTGTTTCTTTTGTTCATTTTTACATTTTGCCTTTGGTAAGTACATTCTCAGTCAAACCATGATTCCTGAATGTGTTTATCCAATGCAGTGTAATTTGACACAAAATTGTGTGCTTCAACTTTTATCTATTTATTAATGTTTCCTTGTTACCTAATTTATCATTTATATTTCCACGACTGTTCTCTGAAAGAAAACCACTTTCCCCACATTTATTATCACTTTTTCAAACATTGTCAACTTAAATTAGTACATAAAACTCAGAAAAACTTATTTTTTGTTAATACAAATTGAATGAATCGATTTTCTTGAGTTCTTCTGAGAAAAAATAATAGCAATTTAAAAGACTATTCATGTGTTCGTTCTCTCTCTTTTAACGACAAGATTCAACGTCAGTGATGAAACCTTATGTAGCAAGTGCACTAAAACCACTTACAGTTATTGCTTTTCAAAAGCAATAACAACAAAAACAACAACAAATATATATATATTTTACTATCCGAGATGGCTGAGCTTAGGAGGGGAATGTTTTAAATCTGGTTAGGAGTTTATGACAGTTGGGAAATGAGCCATCAATGTTAACCAAAGCCTTTTTTTTTTTTTTTTTTTTGATCTCCAGTGCTGGACACCTCCCACAATAAGCAAACCTGTCTGTTTTGTTCTCATAAAATACAGAAGAAAAAAAAGCCTAATTAAAACTTTAACATACTTACAGTTACACTTGCCAGACTATGTTTACCGTATCGTGAATTAGATATTGTTTTGCCATTACTAAGTGAGTTCATCAAGGTGATTAGGTCAGAAAATAATTTCTCATGATCCACAGAGCTTACATGAATAGTCTCACTTACCACTACCTAAACCTGTGAAAACCCCATTTTATACTAAGGTTTGCTTCATCTTCATGGAAAAAAGCATGTGACAATTTGATTGCAGAGATGAATTCATAATATCCTTGTCTACATCCAGAATAGTACTAAGACTACAATGACATGAAAGCACCAACTTACAGTAAGAGGTTTGGATTTGAGTCTCTGCTTCTCCAAGTACTAACTATACAACCTGAAACAATAAAATCAACTTTTAGGAATCGTTGTTTTTCATTAGTAAAAAGAGAATAATTGCTATTTTAACACAAAGGATTTAAAAACTAATTATATAAAATCATATATACATATAACCTATAAACTTCTACATTAATATTATACTTATTGAGTGGGAGACTCAATATGATGGGAAACAAATTTTTGTCTTTGTGATATATTGATTTCTTTCTCTTTGGGTAGATATTCAATACTGGGATTGCTGGATCAAATGGTAATTCTACTTTTAGTTCGTTTGGAAATCTCCACTGTTTTCCATAGAGGTTGTACTTATTTACCTTCTATTCTCACCAAAAACATGTAAGATTTCCCTTTTCTCAACAGCTTTGCCAACATCTGTTATTTTTTCTGATTATGATAAGGTGTTATCACACTGTAGTTTTAAATCTGTATTTATGTGATGATTGGTGATGTTGAGCACTTTTTAATATACTTGTTGGCCATTCATATACCTTCATTTTAAAAATGTCTGTTCATATCCTTTTTCTACTTTGTAAGCTCATTCTTTGTTTTGGGGATAAAAGTCATAAATTCTTTGGCCAGATTAATTAGGCTAGATTTTCAGATGTTTTAAAACAAGGTCATATTAGATGTAAAATAAATAAAAGTGCAATTTTTCTGGTTAAAGCAGAAGTAGGGTTTTTGGTATCATCTCAATCAGCCCCTGAGATACTTCCAGGGAATGCTGAGATTGTTTAACAGTTTGAAAGTTCCTGTTATCCCCAAGAGACCTGCTCTTTGGAGAAACGTCCAACTCCTAAAAAACAAAATCTGTATATATTTCAGTAGGAAAAATAGACACTAGCATTATAAACATTATGAAATAAGTTGTTTTTGATACATTGAGCAGAACTTTTATTACATAAATATGTTGATTGAAATGGCCTTTATAGTATAATTCTTCAAAGTCCAGGAAAGGAAATTTCAATATACTGTAATTTGTTAAATATATATTGGACGCTGGCCTAAATAATGAATTCTGTTTGCACTCCAAAAAATTAAAAATAAAGAAACATAAGCCACACATGGAAGGAACTTAATGATTCTGGTAGGATAAAAATAAAAACAGTAACAGGAACTAGGAATAATATTTTTTGATGATTTAATTATTAATAGAATTTCCCAGTTAATGTTACCTCTGTCAATATTGTATTAACATGTATTTTGTTTTTTTTCTTGAGATAGTTATTCCAAGGGAAATTCTACAAAAGATTTTATACATCTAGGAAAAATTCACTCACCCTGAAAGTGCCCATTCCTTCCAGGTTTCCTTTACTGTTACTGCCACTTGGTTTGGGCCGGTGCTTTTAGGAAGCATTCAAGACAAAGAGGATGTTCACTGAAATGCACAAAAGGGAGAATAAGAAATTCAAGTACATCATCCAAAGATGTGAGCTCTTAAGAACTTTTCTGAATTTTTAAAAGCTTTATGTTAAATTTATACTTGTTCTTAAAAAAGTTTGTCAGTTTTTTATTGGCAAGTTAGAGTAGTTCTTAAAAAGAAGCAATTTTATGATGTTTGTGGGTTTCATTTCAGCTTACAGATGCTTGTCTTTAGAGAGACAGTAGCAATGTCAGGATCTGAAATGCCAGTTCTGTCTTCCTTTTTGTTTCAGTCTGTATTAAGCTAGTTATGGCACACAGGCATTCAACTGGTCGCATTTTTCACAAAATTTAACTGTAGGATTTTCCTGTTTTTCTGGGCATAGTTTTATGGGCTTGCTGTCAGATCATTTAAAAAATAGATTGTTTTTTGCATATGTCCATGCATAATAGAGTAAGAGGGCCTACACTTGGAAAACACTAGGACAGAATGATAAATCTCTCTGCAACCGACCCATCTTTTGTAGGAAGGTGTTACAGTTCAGTCTACGTTCTAATTCCTCTGTGCGAAGGAATTTGCAGGTATTTAATGATCCTTATCATTTCCTACAAAAAGGGTGTTATTACACAGTTGAGGAGATTTTTGAAGTAACTATCATATGGGCTGGTTAATATCTTACTGGTGAGTTCTACCCAGTCATAAAGAGGGGGAAGATGTGAGTTGTGTGCTATAAATTTAGTTCACCCCATATTTTACTCTGCTTTGTAAGTTTAAGCTCTTGTGTATCTGTTTTTTCTGCATATATGTTCACATTGCACGGAAGTATGGATTAGATTGAATAATATCCAAATATATATCTATTATAGAGATTCTAGAGGAATAGATATCCTGCAATATTATTCAAGGGACATAACAAACTCCTCTAGAAATAAAACAAGAACTACAATCTATTAAAAACCAGTAATACATCTTCTCATCTATTAAAATTATCACAAATCTTGGGAAGCCAATTTTATAGATTATAAATCAAAAATAATTGGTAATATATCAATATGCATGCTGAAGAAAATAAACAATATCCTACTACTTTGATGAATGTGTAAAATCCATTTTTTTCAAAACAGATGCCACAGATTCTCATATAAACCTTCCTGAATACTAATGAAGTGAACTGTGCACATTGGCTATAGAAATTGACCAAGGAATGGAATATGGTCTCTACATCTCCACTGACAATCATATAGAGTAGAACCTCAACCCATGGTGCCATTATAAAAGTAGCAAACAAATTAATTCTGAGTATTAAAGAAGAATTTAGGGCATGCTTTTCATTAAGGAGACTTTTCAGAGCATGCTCTTGTATGACCCTGACATGTTTTCATTTTTGCATTGTTTTGCATTATCAGCAGGCCACACTGTCATCATCCCTAAGTATACGTGTGTGTATACACACATACAGTAATATGTCACTTAACAATGGCGATACGTTCTGAGAACTGCATTGTTAAATGATTTGCTCATTGTACAAACATTATACACAAACTTAGATGGCATATATACTTTTATTTATATCTACTATATGGAAAACCAAATGTCCAAGCACCATCACTGAATATCCTTTATTTAATATGCAACACCAATATCAAGTGCCATTTATCAGGTTTCCATGTGTGAACCATTATAATCTTATGAGACCACTGTCATACATGTGGTCTGTCCTTGACAAAAACATTGGTATGCGGTGTATGACTGTATATATACAAGATGATAAAGATGATATATGCAAAATCTGTTTTGTTACTCTTGAAGAACCAATTCAACCAGCAAAGCCAAATCTCTTTGGAAGAGTCATTTATTTTATCATAATACGTGAAATTTATCTTAAAGATTTCATTTTCTAAAAGTTTTCTTTGAATAGTATGCCTTCTACTTCAATTGATAGGACAGTTTATTCTGTTCAAGAGCATTGCTTACTGTGCAGAGAACATTTTAGATTAAAAAATATATAGTAACATAGGAGCCTTTATAAAGAACACGGAGAGCAAGGAGATATAAATGATACCATTATACCTTTGATGAACACACTTTTCATAACTAGCAACATAGCCATGATAATAAAGAAAATGTTTTTAAATAGTAATGCTTTTTTTTCAATGTAGAGACTTCCTTCAACTCTTGCTTGCTTTCATTTTTGCATAAAACATCTTTAGAAGAGAGTGAAGCATGGAACTCTGGAAATACGCAGACTTCCCCATGAAAGCTCTGGTGCTATGGCTCTGACCTTAGCCCCGCGGGGGTCAAGAACCATCTCTTCCTCCCTTACTGCCTCCCGGGTTCAGTGATCTCACCAGCTGTCTCAGACTCTTTCTGAAAGCAGCCGTCTGTCCTCTGTCACTTTCCAGCAGACATGTTACACAAAGGAAATCAAGGTCACCAGGAAAAAGGATTCCAAAACCATGCTTTCCAACCCCTGGATGAACAACCCTTAGACACTCCTGAATTGCTTCTCTGTCATTTACCCTCGAATCTTACATTTTGGCTGAGACAATTTTAAGCAGTACTTTTTCAGATGAACTTAGGACTCTACATAAGTCCTTCAAATGAAGGTCAAGTATGTGTATACACAATTCAGTATAATTACTGCAGATTTATCTCCTTCTTCCCTTTTAAGACCGTGGATATGAATTCATCAAACATACCTTTTGGACATTGTTGATGCTGGCACACATTCCTCTGTATTCATCCTATTCTACTTTCTGGCAATTTTAGCAACCAAAATTTTTTAGAAACTGAAAGCAAAGGCAGACTTCTAATTATTTTACTTCAGATACTAGTACTATTTATAAACTATCACTAAAAAAGCAGCTCTTGCCTACAAACGTTCTCGCTCTGGAGTTACTCCATTTTTTTTTAGGGTCAAGTATTCTAGGACTGAGGAAGCTGCAACTCATTGCTCTCCATTCTTCTCACAACTTAAGCCCTCTTCATTATGGGTGTTCATCTTTTTAGTTAACTCACAGAATTCTTGACACTACCAGCAGTTTCACCCTGACTTAGACACTACAAACTGACTCCTGGCCATTACTCATCAAATTCAGAGTATAAACTAATAATACACTTGTGCATTTTTACTTGTTTTAGTTTATTAATTCATCTTTCTTCTTTGAATATAGGGAATATACCTGGACCACCTTCATCTTTTCTTATTGGCCAGTTCACCAATAATTCTTGGAAGCTTTTCAGGTAGCAGGTACCTAAAAAATATAGTTTGCTTCTGGAGTTACTGGCTAACTGGAATTAATCCTTTTCCATTAATGCACTGCATGAGGCTAAGATATTTTATCTAAACTTTAGTTAAACCTAGAATACCCTGATGGCAAATGTTATCTTTGACAGAATTTATTAAGATAAACTAAATGCTATAGCAAACAAAACCAAAACCTAGTAGTATAAAACCACCGAGATTTATTTCTCATCCATGCAATAGTCTCATGCAGGTGTTTACAGGCAGCCTTCATTGCAGCAATGCAAGAACTTGTACTCCTTTCATTTTGTCACCTACTGGCACTTAGAGTCCTGAGGTTCTCTGCTCTAGGTCTGCATCCAGTAGGCAGACAGGGGAGAAAGATTCTGTGAACATATTTTTGGGCCAGCGCACTTCTTCCTGCATTGAATTGACAGAACCTAATCACATGATGACATCTGTTTAGTTCACTTAGTTAGAATGAACTCTTTTCTATGTAATCTTTCAGTACACAGGTAGAATAGGAGACAGGTTTTGATCATGCATTGCTGTCCCTGTAACACCTACTGATCACCATGTGTCAGAACTGTGAGATCCTTCCAGTGCTGCTTGCAGCCACAGGGATTCAGAGAAGCCACAAGAAGCTTATCTTTTGAACATCAGAGTTAAACATTAATATTTAAGGTTTGAGAGGACAGAAAAGTAAGGGTTGATTATTCAAGCCACAAGTTGTAAGAAGAATAAAATGCATTCTTTCTAATGAATATTCTCAGGGTGGAAAAAAGGCACAGCTCATTTAATTTCATCATCCAATATGAGGAAAATGAACAGAAACAGATAACTTTCCATTATTTTTGAAATGGCTGGATTGGGAATAAGGTCTTTATGGTTCCCTGTGCATTTACAGACATCCCAATCCATCATTACACACATGCCAGAGTTTCTGCAAGCATCAGACGCTACCTCTAGAGCAAAGATTCCAAGTTCCCAGCTAATGTATTGATAACTTGAAAGTCTCTTCCTTCAAACTATCAATTTTCCATCAATAAGACTTACAAATTTCTCCCTTTGTAGTATTTATATTGACTCAATTTTACTTTTTTTGCTATCTTAAATAATTTTTCTTTAGATTTATATTTGATAGTAAAAAAGAAAGTTTAATTGTAGTACATTAGTAACTTATTTACCATTTATAAGTATCTTTACCTACATTGTATTATTTGACTATTTCCTAGAAATGTTGTAAGGTATTTGCTATTATTTTTAGTTTCCAGATGATAAAATTGAAGCTTAAATATTTGAGTGAACTTGTCTAAAATATCACAGTGTCTCAGGATGCAGGCTTCAGAATGAGGACCCAAACTTAGGTTTTTTCATTGTTTTTTCTGGCTCTAAGTCTTATGCTTACAATCTCTTTTACTAACAGGATTATTATATGTGTTTACAAAGGTACTATTAACATAGAAAAAGTATTGTGAATTTGTAGACAAATCAGATGTCAATCTTTCTGTTTAAATGACATTGAAGATACCCAGCCTTCTACTCTCTGAAACAAAAAAAAGTCATAACATCTCATAATAAGAGCACAAATGTTTTGAGACCTATTGAAAAACCCCAGTGCAAAGAATATATGGTGAAAGTGATGGATAAATATGAGTTCTTTAATTGATAAAATGATTTTTTTTATGTCAATATTCCATTGAAATATATATTAATCAATATGTTTTCCAGAATGGTAACCATGATAGCTAGGGATCAAAATAATAGCTGTTGTTAATTAAACAGGTGTTACATATGCACCAAATATTCATGTTTTGTATAGTCTTTATGGAAAATTAAACTGAGGCTCTAGGAGGTTCATGAACTTGACCTAGCATCAGTTGAGATGAAAACCCAGATCTGTTTGATTCCAAAGTCAAAACAACTCCTACATTTTTAAAACAAGAATATTTTCAATGAGTAAAAATGTTATACATATATATATATATATAATTAAAAGTGAATATAAAACTCTACTTGTAATCTATAAATAAAGACAGCAAAATAGCTTTGTTTTTATCAGCATTTGATATTCTCAAAATATAAAATACTAAACAGAGGAAGACAACTCCAATATTTAAATTTTTATTAAATGGAATAGTTTCTACATTATAACATGAACAAGAATTGAATCACACAGGGATGTATTATAGTGGAAGGTGTCAAAGTTGACCCACTCTTATGTAGAAGAGAAAAGCAACAGGCTTGTAGAGAGGGGGTGACAGTTGTCTTCACTAGGGATGTTCTGTAATTATTTACAGGAGAAAGAAAGGCAAGCAAGGCACTGACAGAAGAGATTTGAAGCAGGGGCTGTTTTGGAGTCTAGGAGAATGGTCATCCATTAATAACTCTATCTGCTATTTCTGAGATCCAGGCCCAAGGCTGAGGTTCAGGAAAGCAATCTCAAAGTCTAGCATTTGTCCCAAAATTACTAGTAAAATGGAGGTGGACTCTCAGTTTTAGAGAAACAGGGCAGATTACCTAACAGGAATTAGACACTGACACCAAGACAGTACCTCAACTTTTCATCTGGAGAAGGATTCACAACTAAAGGACCTGCCAGAATTGGGATAAGAGTTGAGAAGTGGCTGGAATGCAAGGACGACTGTCTTCTGGATACTCTAGCTATTGAATTAGAGAGCCTTAAATTGTCTCCAGGTTAGGTCCACCTCCAGATCTGGAACAGGCATCACCTGCCCATGGGATTCAAATGGCCCTACCTGAGGACAAAAGACAGGTAAAGGATCAGAAAATGGAGGAGATTCTGATACATATAATACTAAGTATGCCAAGGGTTGCTTTTGAAATAAGACTGATCAGAAATTTGCAATGGGTAAATATGACTTATACTTAAAATATTGAGTATGACTATGCAGCAAAATATTGATTGCATTAATTGAAGTATTCTTAAACTATCAAGAAAGTAGTTTTTAAAAAGCCATTTAAGGCTGGGCACAGTGGCTCACACCTGTAATCTCAGCACTTTGGGAGGCCAAGTCCGATAGATTACTTGAGGTCAAGAGTTGGGGACCAGCCTGGCCAACATGGCAAAACCCCATCTCTACTAAAAATACAGAAATTAGCTGAGCACACCTATACTTCCAGCTTCAGCTACTTGAGGGGCTGAAGCAGGAGAAATACTTGAACTTGGGATGCAGAGGTTTTAGTGAGCCAAGATTGCGTCACTACCCTCCAGCCTGGTGACAAGGTGAGACTCTGCCTAAAAAAAAAAAAACCCCAAAACCTATTTCTTTCTTTCTGTTTCTAAGATGGAAAAGAGACAACAGTGGAGTGGAGGGCCTATGCAGAAGAATGCCCAGGAATCTTATTCTCCATGACTGTAGAGGACAGAGGTAGGACAATTTGTTTTGAAGTTATTGTTTTTAAAAGAGAAAGGGCATATTATATGTGTTGGGAGAAAAGGTAGCTGGGGATGCATCAGGGTCACTTAGGAAAATATAAGTGAAAACAGGAACAAGAGCCTTTATTGTGGTTTCAGTGGGAAGGAATGAGTTATATAAAATAGTCAGATTTAGGATTAGCTAGTTTGAATAATTGCAGTGGGCTTCACGGACTAGGGCTCTTCCTAGTTATCTAATATCTGGCCCCGTGATATTAGGGCAGGGAAATAGTAGCTCAGAGTATAAAAGCTTGACAAAAGAGGTAGTTGGAAGTATTAGCTCTGGATTAGCTGCCTTGCATGTAAAAGGCATGCTTACTGGCAAGTTTAACTCTAGGATTTGGCTAGCTCTGAGGAGGTGGAGTGAATTTTCCAGGATAAGCAAGGCCCCAAGATGTCAAAGCATCAGCAATACAAACTTAAAAAATACAATTTATACAATCATATAGGGACATCACTGGCTTATGTTTTTCTGAAATAACTTCTAAATGCAGAAGAGCTCTCTCTGTCTTCACCGCCTTCTTGAGAAGAGCTTAGGACCGTCCCAGTCTCTTCTTGCTATGATTAAATATTTCTCAACCTGGAAGATTTCTCCTGAGTAGTGGAGTGGGACCCATTCCCATCATTTCTTGCATATAACTTCTCAAAGAAATAAAAAGATTTGCTAAAACATTCTGGGATTTTTTTCTGACAACTGGGAATAGAAACAAAGTAATAAATGAAGGCAAGTTACAAATTCATTAGAAACCTTAAAAACATTTTTTCTAAGTATTATTTTTGGACTTAATTGGACTAAATATAAAGATGAACTTCATCTTTCTCAACACTTTTCTTAATTCTTTCTCCTAGGGTTTCTTCTGTATGTCGACCTTGTTCCATTTCTCTAAATCCCATCTTATCCCAGGTTGACTATTTAAAATTTTCTTTTCCTTTACTTTGACCTAGCTGTGTCTAACAAAGTGCCTCTAGAATGTGAGATAAAAATAAGCCATCACCATGAGGGAATGAACAACCTTAATGAGATACACAAGGTATTTATTTGTAATACAGAAGAATCAGTAAAACTATTGAAAAATTCTCAGAAACACATGGCTTGTCTTTCAATGTAGATGCATACTACTTGTTTACAAGGTTAATCTCAAGGGTCGCTGGGTATAAACCTCACTGAAAACTTCAAAAGAACGAACCAGGGCTCCTGAAATGATTCTATGAGCTATTGGTAGGGACTTGAGATACTTCCAAGACATACTACAAGAAAACATCCCTTCTAGTGGGGAAGCAGGGAGCAGTGAACATATAAATAAGACCTCAAAAGTGTTTTTAGTATGTCAACCAGCTGTCTATAAGGCTAGGAGCTCAAAGCCTTGAAGAATGATCAAAAAGACATTGTCTAAAAGCCTAAATGCAAGAAATCATTAATTCAACAGACATTAATTGAATACTTCCTATTTATCTTTATATCCCCAGTATTTAGATGGTATGTGATATATCCTGACTTGCCTGATTGAATTAAAATGCACTGGATTGGCAAAACAAAATGCTGAGCAAAGTGAGATACTTAAAAAACATTACATCTGACTCTAGCCAGGATTATATTTACCGTTCCTGCTTATAATTTTTATGTCTATATAATGCTCCCAAATGTCAGTGGCATTAAAAAAACAAACAAACAAAACAGAAGAGTCATGCTTGGGGATCTGTGACTACAGGTATGCATGGAGTAACCTGAAGAAATGATTCAGCAGAGTATTTCTCCTGAAGAGGACAGTGACAGGAGGCTGTTGTTCCTATTGAATATCTCTTTCTGAAGTTTTCTTGATCAGGCACTCCAAAATATAACACCTGCATAATTAATAGATTCCCAAGAATCAGTGTTTGAGCCATTGGGAGGTTAGTTCTTTCAGGTAAACCATCCTCCTGTATCGGGAACCATGAACATTTTTCATCCTACTGCGTTATTTGCCATTTAAGTGCTTTAAAAGGTAGGGAGTGGGAGTACTGGTGCTATGGTCTGAATGTTGCGTTGCCCCATCTCAAAATTTATATGCTGAAATCCTAATTCCCAAAGTGATGGTATTAGGGGATGGGATCTTTTGGGAGGTGATTAGTTTATAAGGGCAAAGCCCTTATGAATGGGATTAGTGCCCTTATAAAATAGGCCAAAGGGATCCTGTTTGCCTCTTCCGGCCATATGAGATCATAGCAAGAAGTTGATAAAAAGGGCTGGCACCCTGATCTTGTACATCACAGCTCTCAGAATTGTAAGAAATAAGTTTCTGGTTTTACAAGCTGCCCAGTTTATGGTATTTTGTTGCCGTAGGCCAAGTGGATTAAGAAAACTTGAGTGGAGTTTGGGGGAAAGAAAATCATGGAGTTCAGTAATAATCCTTCAGGCTGTAGTCCAAACCCTATAGATTATAGGAGACCTTCTTTTATTTCTCTAATGCTTAACACATTCTCTATGTTTTGAAGTGTGAGAGAATGTTTTCTACTTAGCCCTTAATTATTTTATTCATGAAAATTGTTCATTATCTATCATTATCTAATTTAATTATCTATTTGGGTCAGGGACAGTATTTTATTCTGTTTGGCAGAGCACCCTCCCACCCTCTATCCCCGCCCCTATATACATCAATACAGGTAGAATCCTACCACCACAAAACATGCAGGTGCATGCTATGCTCTCCTTCTGCCTCCCCTTACAAAATTTACACCCTTCATACTTCTCACCCAGCTCCCTGAATTATGTTCAGTTAGCTAGTAGAAAAGCCAGTACTGATTGATTGTTAGGATTGCCTAGAGTTTCAATGAAATGTGCAATTTTATTGCCACGTTTTGTTGCAAAATTAATAATTCTGTGAACTTGATTTTTTTCTTATAAACAGCAATTAAGTAGTCATACCCCATATCATTGTGATAGAATTAACTCTATCTCATTCTTATTTTGTATGATCTTGGGAAATAAGAAAAAATGAAAATATGCCATCCCTATGTAGAAATAGCTTCTTTTAAGATTATATTATGAAATCGACCTTGGTTTATATTTTAAGATTCAAGCTTAAATTGCCAAGGCAAGACAAACAATTCTCTGATTTCCATTGGAGAACCAAACACCCCAAGCAGGGCTATCTATTTAAGTCTGCAAGACTATAAGATTCAGAAGCAGCAAGGTATTCCCATGTATAAAGCAAAAACCAAGATAAGATTCTACAGAAAGGTGACCCTAAGTATTTGGAAGCCCATATATCTGAGCATCTGTGGGGCATTGGAGAGACAGTGGGGCTAGTGTTTGTGTGTGTGTATGTAAGTATCTTTGTATGTATGTATGTTTGTGTATATGCTGGGGGATGAAGACTATGTAAGAGAGGCCATCATAGCTTACTGGTTAGCCTCAGGGACTCTGGAACTAGCCTGAATGAGTTTAAATTACAGCTTAGTCATTTATTAATTATGTGACTTTGGGCAAAACAAAGGCAAAATGGTAACTACCTCTTAAGACTGGGGTCAGCATTACATGGGTTAGTACATACATGAACAGCACTTAGAACAGTGCCTAGCAAGTCATGAGCACTCAATAAATACTAGCAACTGTCAGTACACCAAATGGAGGCAAGTGATGCATCTAATACAAACTTCATCATTTTCAAAGGGAAGCATATATTCACCTGAAGTGTGAAATATGAGCCAAAAAGGATGAGGAACCTGACATTAAATAGAAGAATTATTAAAATGAGTTTCTCTAAGCCATTGAAAAGATCTGGCAAAGTATAGGTTATTTAGATGGGCTAGACAGATTGCTTCCCCCAAATCACTCACCTATGTGAGTGCTCCCATCACTAGATGGCAGTGTAAAATTCTCTATTATATCTAAATAAACTAATTATGTCAGATATCCAAATACTGCAAAAATAGAAAAAAATCCCAAAAATTCACATTAAATATTCTCAGAAATTTTTATCATTAATGTCCCTTAAGTAATTAATAATACACTCATTTCGAGCAAAAGAAATAATGGCAATTTAAAGATATACAGCACATAGAACAAAATATATTTATGAATATTAAATGTACATATATATTCTGTCAGAAAATTGAAATGTATTAAGATGATTTCAGTTTACCTTTATTCAGTCTATTGTTCACTATATTTCGATAATAAAATTTCATGAGCATTATACTTAAGGAGTATTTCAAATTTATTATATAAAGTTGGTTCCTGAAAATATGATGAAAATCAACTAAAATATGATACAATCAACTGAAATGTGATGCAGTATTCTAGATGGAATCTTAAGATAGGGAAAAATATTAAGTAAAAATTAAGGAAATCTGAATAAAGGATGGACTTTAGTTAATAATAATGAATCAATAATGGGCCACTAACAAATGTACCATACTAATGTAAGATGATAATAATTAGAGACACTGGGTATGGGGTTTGTGGGGACTTTTTGTACTACTTTCACATATTTTTTTGGTAAATCTAAATCTATTCTAAAATGAAAGTTTAAAAAGAAACTATAATGCCTTTAGTTTCCACTCAGTGGATTCTTTTAAATAATTTCAACTCTTATTTTAGAGTCAGGGGTATGTCTGATGTTGAGGTTTGAGGTACAATTGAACCCATTACCCAGGAAGTTAGCCTAATACCCAACAATTTTGCAACCCTTGCACTCAGCAGAATTTCAAAGAATTGAACATCTATTTTGAGCAGAACTCTTGCCTGCCACAAAGACCTAAAGAGCAATACTGAGTTCTCACCATAAACTGAAATATTCAAGATCCCTTATTCGAAATTGATTTTCAAACCTCTTAAAGGAACCCTTTCTGCTCACTAGAAAGTTAATTCAGTAGTAGTGATCTGAAATTCTCACGTGCAGACAAGCAACTGAAATTGAATTAGGGCCACTGTTTATAACTAAACTCTCTCAGAGGACCTAATGCCACTTGGCTTGGCTGGGGCTGCTGTGTAGCTATCAGGTCATCTTGCACATTGCTAATGATCTGTGCCTGAGTCCAAAGGTGGCTTAGCATCTCTTGTCAATTCACCTTGATAGCCACGTCATTACTGGGCGAAGCCCAGACCATGGGGAGGGAACACTATCTCTCCACTTCTGGAAATGATGACTCTGCATAGCCACACTCAAATTACACTGACCTTTTTGATAGTCATGTCACATCCTGCAGGGACAGTCACTTAGGTTGCCCAGCTCACCCTAGGGCTTTTTTAATCACTGGAAACTAATAAGATTTTGTGTGTGTGTTATTAAATGTCTGTATTTCTGATTTGTGTCTCCTTGCATTGATGTCTATTTCTTGGCCCATTTATTTCGGAATTTACAGCTTTTCCTTTTCTAGTCACTTTTCTCTTTGATGCAATACTTAATTTGTGTTAGGAAGAAATAAATAAGTTACTGTTTTAAGATGCCAAAGACCTAAAATCGCACTGAGATTTGCTGTTTCATGAGTGATTGAAAATCAAAGTTATACTTAAGGTGTGATCAAAAGACATATAATGCTTTCCAGCCTAAAATATGTATTTGAGATTTAGGGGTAGCTATATATATATATAAATGAAAAAATAATTGCTGCTTTCTTTCAGTATTTTCAGGAGGAGGCATTTCACTCAGAAAGTCAAGGTAGGGGCCCAGGCACGGTGGCTCACACCTGTAATCCCAGCACTTTTGGAGGCTGAGGTGGGTGGATCACTTAAGGTCAGGAGTTGGAAACCAGCCTGGCTAACATGCTAAAACTCTGTCTCTACTAAATATACAAAAATTAGCTGGCCATGGTGATGCATGCCTGTAATCCCAGCTACTCAGCAGGCTAAGACAGGAGAATTGCTTGAACCCAGGAGGCAGAGGTTGCAGTGAACTGAGATCGTGCCATTGCACTGCACTCCAGCCCTGGGCAACAGAGCAAGACCCTGTCTAAAAAAATAAAAAATGAAAAAGAAAGTCAAGATAGGCTTGCCACCAGAAAAGCCTTCAAAAGAGAAGTACTTGTTTCTCCAGGGGAGAGTCTTTCTGAAAAGGGATTTCATGACAAGTATATTGAAACAGCCATAAAGATGAGGCATCTACCTGATAAGTTCTCAGGGCCTACCAGTAAACCACTGGAAGACTTTCTTTACAAAACACAGAGGTAACACTCCACTGAAGCAAACGTATCACTTTGCTTTTTTGTTTAATTTGTCTTTATTGCTAAAATCATTACCACCATGGAAAAGCATGCATTAATTACCAATGGTTCAGAATGTTATTCTGAGAAGCTCACAAAGATAACTGCATACATCTGGACTGATACTCTTTCAGTCAATACTTCACAAGGCATAAAATGAGACAGGTGCATCCAAATAAAGCTCCTGGATGGCAAGAATTATTTTACTTATCCCTCTATTTTCCAACATATTTAGCATACTGCCTTGTTGGTAAGTGCTTTAGAAATATTTGTTGCATGAAGCCGAATTATAGTGAGAAGAGGCAAAGTGTGTGTATCATGCCAAATCCCTTAATTCCCCAAATCCACATACTGCCAACAACAAACTGTAAATCAGAACTGCTACAGATATATTTGAACTTCTGTTTGAATTCCTAAGTTAGTGCTTTAAGCTTAACACTCTAGTCACATTTCTGGCAGGAGAGAAGCACCAAGATGGAAAATTAGAGAAGTCTAGTCTGGTGCTCATCTTGGCATTGCCATTTGGCTGCAGAAGCCCCAGGGCAAGAGGCATAATGCTTCTCAGCCTCAGTTTTCTTACTTAGGTGGTAAGGGGGGAAAAAGGGAGCAAAAGCTAACTTTTTAAACTTTTTTTGTCACTTAAAAAATCGAAATTTTGCACATAACTATATTTAACTGTCATTTGATGATATTCTATCATTAGCACCATGTTAACGATCAAAGACCAACTTTCAAAAGGAAAGGAGCAGTTATGCATCTTAAAGAGTCCAGAGTCTGATGCTTAGAAAGGAAAGGACATTTGCTAATTGCCCATATTTTAGGTTGCAAGCCTGGTATTTAAGAACCAGCATCATATGAATACAACACTGGGAGCTCACTCTGGGTTGCCTGGACCACATGCTAGCAGGTCCTGGTGATTCTTCTTTTCTCAAATAGGGTAGTGGGGCAGAACCCAATTTGTTTACTATGGAATTGAAGACTGCTTCTCTGAGTAGGGCTCTGCAACCCAAGAATGAGCCCCAATATTTCCCAGCTGCTCAGAATTTTTCATATCAGGCAGTTGATAATCCTAGAAAACTCTTGTAAATATTTGACACTCAAAATCTGGACAGCCTTGGGCCAAACAGTCTATATATCTCATCTTAATAAAGTTATTTTCTTAAATAAATATAAAGAGATAGCCATGGGCCTCCCTAGTGGAATAAAGTCAACATTATATATGATGTAGATTTCCTGACCTGGTGTGCCTCTCCACAGAGAGATGGTAATGCTGGGGGATTTTCAGTATCCCTGGCTTGTTTGCCCTGGCCTCCTCAATGCATCCTTTCCCCTGCAAATATTCTTTAATGAATGTCATGTGATGTTTTGCTTGGCCTCTTCCTCCACCAGTAGAAATCTTTAAGGGATCATCTGGCACCAAAATACCATAGAGAAAAGTATAGGGACTTTGGTTTCAAAATCGATTACTTACTGTCATAGATGTGTTCATAGATTTGTTATTTCAATTTCCTTAGTCTTGGTTTCTTCTACTTAACAATGAGACTGATCATCCCCTCAATTTGATTTAGAGATTAAATAAAATGATAAATGTAAATCGCTTGGCATGGGCACCGATACAAAGTTCTTGTCCACGACTCTTTCAATGTCTTCCGTAATCTTCCATCATATGTACCTTTTAGTTCTAAAATTAAGATGGAAAAATGAAAGAATAAGGAAGAGAACTGAAGGACACTCATCAGTAAAAGAACTAGAAGCGGAGAGCAGCAAGGCAAGGAAGCAAACTTAAAAGAAGGTTGGCTTCAGAACATGAGAATAAGACTTCTGGGAAGCTTTTTTTCTGACTTCAGTTTGTTTCGGTATCACTCTAGGCCTAAATGGAGAGCAGCTGCAAATAAGTTTTCTTATTTATTCATCCTCAAATAAAGCTTGATAAAGATGAATTCTCTACATTTTCAGGTACTTGAGAGATTTGCCTGGTATTCAAATTGCACCCACCCTAATAGGTACCAAAGGATGCAGTAGCACTTCACAACACTATGGTCTGGGCTTTGGGAAAGCATCACTATTCCATTTTATAAACCTTCCGCAAGCTAAGTGGTAACAGTTCCCAAATAGACTATGCTATACAGAGGCTGTCATGATGTGCTTTCATTTATGACCTTATGATTTACATTGGTCAATGACAACAGTGTCATCATAATCACTATGGAATTCTACTTAGGCTTATAACTCTTTAAATCCATACAGTAGCTTTCAATCTGTCAAAAAACAGAAATAGTTTATAACAGTAGCATTTTAGCAGGATAAGAAAACAGAGTCCTGTAAATATCAGAGTGAGATTATTAACTCACTGTTAATATGAACTGCAGTGTTTTCTAAGCATGAAAATAAAGCAATTTCTATTTTTTGTTTCTCTTTTCTAAATCTGTTTGACCTCTTGACTTGAAATATTTATTTATAAATAATATGCTCACAATCAAATGTAGAGGGAGATCAGACCAAATACTGAACCAAAAGAGAGGGGCTCTATTATTATTGGTATTTGTCCTCAGAGCTGAACAAATATTGTGTTTTGAAAATTATATTAGCTTTGGTCCTGAACATCCCAGTCCACAAATAATAAATTCCTGTTCAAGTTGTTTTATCTTGTTCAAGGGATCTTTATGGTGAGTGCAGAGGAACTCTGAAAACCATCATCCAAACAAGAATTACTGACCCAAACGGGAGAAAAATAATTATCTCTTTCTCTGAAGCCAGTCTCAGATGAAGGTAGATTATTGAAAATTATATCTTGAAATTACATGGACTTTGCAGTTTATAGAGTACTTGCACATATTTCACCTGGGAAGTGCATGTCCATGTGTACTTGAGGACATTTTAGCTCTCCTGAGCCTCTTCAGCCCCAGATTTCTTATCCATTGGCTATGTCACAATGCATGAAATTTCCATCTAATTCACTATGGCAAAGTGCAGAAAGTGCTGCATTTGGAATCAGCAGTCATGTGTATATGCCTCATCTTTGTCATTTACCTGTTTTATCAGGTTGGTGCAAAAGTAATTGTAGTTTTGCCATTAAAACTAATAGCAAAAGCCGCAAAACCTTTGCACCAACCTAATAGTTTACCATGAGGCAAATCATTTATTTCTGAAGTCTTTGCTCATTCCTAAAATAAAATTACTTGAACTTGATGCTCACAAGAACCCCTTTTGTCTCAACCATTTTGTGATCAAGTATTCTCTCCTTTTTATTCACACCTAAGTAATGAGTATATGTTATATACTAGCTATCTATTTGTAACCAGGAGGAAAGGCAGCCACAGCAGAAGTATTTTAGAATGCAGATTCAAAAGCAGAGGCAGATTCTAAGAATGCCTCTTCAAGCCAAGGGAAGGACATTAAGGATTTAGAGTTGAGAATGGAGTCAAGGCAGAACTCATAAGTATCTGAGGCTTGAAGGACCAGTGATGTGACTAAGAGCAGAAACACGCCTTGTATTATTGTGTATATAAAAGTGCCGCACAATAAGTCACATTAGGAATGTCTAGGGAAGCCTTACAGGAAGTGTCCCAGGAGGTATGCCCTGTACACTCTTAATAGTAGCCACATCGTCCTAAAGAAGGACTCAGATAAGGGGCTGGAAGCATCACTGTAGACCATATTTGCCTACTTTTCAAACTTTATTGATCTTGGAAGACTGCCTGGTGGCTGAAAATAAGGATATTCATGGAAATGAAGAAAGATGATTTATATATTCTTATTTTTTAAATTGCTGTATCACTTTTTAGTCTCAAGCCTGTTAAAGATCCATAGGCAGTCAGATAAAATGACATGCTTGGCAGAAAATTGGAAGAACCAAGTAGGAAGAAAAGGAATCTGTGTTTACATTGAGAATACTCATTTGAATAATAAAGAGTCACTAAAATGAGAGAATTTTAGTATTGTTTTTACTATTTCTTTTTTTAAAATGCCTTTTGAGATTTTTTTCAAGGTTAGCCTTCGATCTGTAGATTTTTTTGGGTAACACAGACATTTTAACACTATTATGTCTTCTGATCCATTAACATGTGATGTCTTTCCATTTATTTGTATCTCCTTCAATTTTTTCATCAGTGTTTCATAGTTTCTAGTGTAGAAATATTTTGCCTCCTTGGTCAAGTTTATTTCTAAATATTTTATTCATTTTGATACTATTGTGAAGAAAACCATTTTCTTAATTTTTTTTGGATGGTTTGTTGTTAGTGTATAGGAATATAATCTACTTTTGTATGTTGATTTTGTATCCTGCAACTTTACTGAATTCATTTATTAGTTCTAAAAGGGTTTTTATGTAAAGAACATTACTTGCAAGAAAAAGCTTTTGTGGATTCAAGGACTCGTGACACATAGTGGTTAAAAACCTTAATTGAGGTGTCATGGCTTAAGCATAAAACTAGTCCTAGAAACAGTAGTCAGCAGTTAATAGAATTTAAGGTATTGATCATCTACCAAAAAAAAAAAAAAACCAAAAAACAAAAAACAGCATTCTTTCTGTTATCCAGCATGGACTTCCCTACAGTTATCTTATTCCAGAGAACATCAGAAACATCAAGAGTTGAGCATCTGAGTTCAAAGAAAAGTAGATTCAAAGAAATAAAAATATTTCCTAATTTCAATGACCACAGAATATAAATGAACATGAGAACAGATAGAAAATGGCCCTGATGTGTTAGATATACAGTCATTATATATCTTTGACATCATAATGTTTTAAATGACATAATGTATAGAAGGGAAAAATAGATTTCATGATGTTATTACTTTACTGAAGAGGCAATTTTAATCTAAAGGGATCTGATCCATTGTGATGATTAATCATTTACTTTTTCCAGAAAAAATATTAGACTTTAAAAAGACCTTAAAGGTCCCCTACCTGCCCCAACACACCCAGGCACTCATTTTGCATTAGATTAGATGAATCTGAGCATTCAGAGAGAACGGATGCCAGATGAGATTGGAAGAGATGCCCTGGGACTAGACCTTTTTACTTGGAATCCAGACATCCTTTATTTTGCTTTTTAAAAAGCGGCTCAAAACCAGTTTTATTAGTTTCCAATGCCATTTCTCCTCCATGTTTTCTTTTTTTTCTTCCTTTTTTTCTCTTCTAATTCTTCTTCTGATTATGGTCATTGTTTATAATTTTAAAATTCCTTGTTAATGGAATTTCAATCCCAACAATTCACATTATTTACTAAATATAATAGTTTACTGAATGTAATAGTTTCTTTTTGATCTCTTTCCATTTCCAGTGATTCTAACATATAAATCAATGGCAGACTTTTACATTTTTGCGAGAAATCATCAGGATTAAGAGAAAGATAATATGGTACCTGCTGTGAGGATTTAGAACATTTCAGTTAATAAGTCAATGAAGTTATCAAAAATAGATCTGAAGAGATTACAGTAACAGCAGCTCTTGGAAAAGTGTGAAATTAATCATCTGGGAAATAAGATAAAGCAAGAAATATCTAGGGAGAGAGTCTGCAGTAGGGCTTTAGAGATTGATTCTTGGATATTGCAGCCCTTGTGTGCTACTAGAAGGAATTCCTGGAAATAGTATTAACCCAAATCCCAGCAGTGCATAAAGAGCTCTGGGTGTAGGCTCTGGACACAGAACAACAGTTTGTGTGGGTAACAGCATAGTATATTATAAGAAGACAAATGTCATATACAAATTTTAGTTGTCTTAATTATAGTCTGCAGCTGTTATGCAAGGCTAAAAATAAGGTAACTGTCACTGTCAAAATGCATTTTTTTCAAAGGGGAATGTCTTTACAAATGGCACTGTAGTGAATATAACTACTAAATTTAAAAGCTTCCAATTTGAGGTGGATGACTAGGTTCTCTCATGCAGTCAGTGAAACTTGTTAAGATCTTCATTTCTTTCAAGACCAGGAAATATGCTTTCAACATGAATCAAGTCCTCTGTTTGAGTGCTCATAGACTTCTATTTAGGTGTAGCTTCTCACATAATTGATAGCATATTTGCTATGCATTTTCTGACTTCTATTAAAGGTCTCCCTCTGCTGGGGGGTACTTCAAGCATATAACCTTTTTTTCAATTTTTTTCTTTCAAAATGATAGTGCTATTTGGAAACAAGAGGTTAATAAAGAAATAGAGAAAAGTAAGGATTTCTGTCTTAACGTTTTTTAATTGTCAGGTACTTAAGTATAGACTTAGATAATTGTCACAGCAAGATAGAATAATATCCATGAGAAAAATGTCACAGATAATTTCTATTATATAAGACTTCATTATACTCTTTTAGTGAAAACTGCAGTATCAATTGGTACATTCAAAAATTCACATGATTATAATTTCTTTTTCAGTATTTAGATTACCATATGCCACTTCTTCTCCCTAAAGTGTAGAAATAGATCTATGCTTTAAAATGTTTTCACCATCAAAAGAATTACTAGATAGTAAAAAATTTCCACTAACCAGGGAGTTTTCTTCTTTCTTTCTTTCATTTTAATGATTGTTAGGAGCTGATTTGATTATTTTATGCTGAAATTTTTGTATCTCTTGGTCAGGTTTTTGTTGGACCACAGTCAATGCTGAACTATTAACATGTACTTGGTACTTATTACATCATATTATAACAGCCAGAAATCAAAATAATTGGGGTATATCGGAGTAACATCTGAAGAAATAATTTTATCTTGTATTCTTTACAAATATAACCAATTCAGAGCTGAAAACAGTAGAACATTTTTAAAATATAAGATTGTACCTTATTTTATGATACATTTAATTGTGAAGAAAAGGAGTTTGCCTTTTAAACATTTTCAAATCCTATATTCATAAAATTTGCACATTTTTTGAGACAAACCAATAAAATACAGATAAGCTAGAAAAAATGAAAGTATTTCACCATATCCTATAATCCTAGCCTATTGGTTTAACACCACAGTCAGATCTGTCTGCCTGAGAAATATCTTCCTTTATATATTGCTAGTTTCATGGTTAAAATACTGTCATGAAAGAACAAACCAATTTTTAGATAATAAAGATAAATATCTCTATAGAATACATCATGATAAAGAAAGACCCATATTTCTTTTGGCTGGCATTGAAAGAGAGAACTATTTTTAATCACAGATTTACTTGGGAATCCATTAACAACCTAAAACCAATGGACACTTTGGCGTAATCCTAAATACTGTTCATTTAAAAATGCAAATGAGAATTGGTCCATGGAAAATGATTTAAGGGGTCAAACCTTAAAAACAGAAATACCAGAATGGGATTAGAAATGAAGATGCATTGTCTTCAGATTTACTAGAAATATATAGCCTTTCCAAAATCCTAAATGAACTAACACAGAAGCAGAAAACCAAATATCAGAAGTTCTTACTTAAAAGTGGTGGTGCAGTTTCTTCATTGTGTCGATGCTTTTAACCATTTGGTACATTTTTGGACTGCTTGGAACTCGTTGTTCCTTTCTATGTTTAGTGCTTCTTTCAGGAGCTCTTGTAAGACAGGGCTGGTGGTGATGAAATCTCTGAGCAATTGCTTGTCCGTAAAGGAGTTTCTTTCTCCTTCACTTATGAAGCTTAGTTTGGCTGGATATGAAATTCTAGGTTGAAAGTTCTTTTCTTTAAGGATGTTGAATATTGGCCCCCACCCTCTTCTGGCTTACAGGGTTTCTGCTTAGAGATCCACTGTGAATCTGATGGGCTTCCCTTTGTGGGTAACCTGACCTTTCTCTCTGGCTGCCCTTAGTATTTTTTCCTTCATTTCAACCCTGGTGAATCTGATGATTATGTGCCTTGGGGTTGCTCTTCTTGAGGAATATCTTTGTGGTGTTCTCTGTATTTCCTGGCCTTGAAATTTGGCCTGCCTTGCTAGGTTGGGGAAATTCTCTTGGATAATATCCTGAAGAGTGTTTTCCAGCTTGGATTCATTCTCTCTGTCACATTCAGGTACGCCTATCAAATGCAGAGTGGGTCTTTTCCCATAAGCCCATATTTCTTGGAGGCTTTGTTCATTTCTTTTCACTCTTTTTCCTCTAATCATGCCTTCTCATTTTGTTTCATTGAGTTGATCTTCAGTTTCTGATATCCTTTCTTCTGCTTGGTCGATTTGGCTATTGAAACTTGTGTATGCTTTGCAAAGTTCTCCTATTGTGTTTTTCAGCTCCATCAATTCATTTATATTCTCTAAGCTCTTTATTCTTGTTAGAATTTCATCAATCCTTTTTCAAGGTTCTTAAAACATGTCCTTTTAGCTCAGAGAAGTTTGTTATTGCCCACTTTCTGAAGCCTGTTTCTGTCAATTCATCAGACTCATTTTTTATTCCACCTTGTTCCCTTGCTGGTGAGAAGTTGTGATCCCTTGGAAGAGGAGAGGTGCTCTGGTTTTGGGTGTTTGCATCCTTTTTGCACTGGTTTCTTCCCATCTTTGTGGATTTTTCTACCTGTGGTCTTTGTAGTTGGTGACTTTTGGATGGGATCTCTGAGTGGACATCCTTTTTGTTGATGATGAAGTTATTTCCTTCTGTTTTGTAGTTTTCTTTCTAACAGTCAGGCCCCTCTGCTATAGGACTGCTGGAGGTCCACTCCAGACCCTGCTTGCCTGGGGATCACCTGCAGCGGCTGCAGAACAGTAAGGATTTCTTCCAGTTTCTTCTTCTGTTATCTTTGTCCCAGAAGGAGACCTGCCAGATATCAGGCTGAACTCTCCTTTATGAGGTGTCTTTTTGGATATACGAGGGTTGGGGAGCTACTTGAGGAGATAATCTGTCCCTTATAGAAGCTCAAGTGCTGAGCTGTAAGCTCTGTTGTTCCATTCAGAGCTGCTGGGAAGGTACACTTAAGTCTACTGCAACAGAACTCACAACTGCCTTTTTTTCCCAGGTGCTCTGTCCTAGGAAGGTGGGGCTTTATTTATAAGTTCCTGACATGCTGTTGCCTTTTTCCAGAGATGCCCTGCAAGGCAAGGAGGCTGGTCACAGTCTGCCAGCAGAGGCATTGCTGAGCTGCCATGGGCACTGCCCAGCTGCCGTGTGAACTTCCTTGCAGTTTTGTTTATAGAGGTATAGTTAGAAATGCCTCAGTAAAGGCGATCTGCCTCGGTAATGGTGGACTGCCTCAGTAATGGCAGAAGCCCTTCCCCGCCCAGAGCTGAACTGTCCCAAGTCCACCTGTGCTTGCTGTGAAACTCTCAATCCAGAGCATTTCAAATTGCTGGTCTTTGTAGGGGTGGGACCTGCTGAACCAGATCAGCTGGCTGCCTGTTTCAGCCCCCCTTTTTTCAGTTGAATGGGTGGCTCTGTCTCCCAGGCATTCCAGGTACAAGTTGAAATGGCCGCCCAGATTTGCGTGAGTTTTTGTGTGGAGACCCACTGTGCCAGCTGAAATAGCTGTGCTAGAGACTCATGGTGGTTTTCCACCTGGGAATCTCCTGGTCTGTCGGCAGTAAAAATTTATTTGGAAATATAATTATCACTCACCCTCTGTGTTTTCACTAGAAACTGCCCTCCAGAGCTGTTCCTATTTGGCCATCTTGGATATGAACAGACTCATTTCAAAAGAGGACATATATGAGGCCAACAAACATGTTAAAAAATGCTCATTATCACTGATTATTAGAGAAATGCAAATCAAAACTACATTGAGATACTATCTCCCATCAGTTAGAATAAAGATGATTAAAAAAAAATCTGGAGACAACAGATGCTAGAGAGAATGTGGAGAAATAGGAACACTTTTACACTGTTGGTGGGAGTGTGAATTAGTTCAACCATTGTGGAAGACAGTATGGGGTGATTCCTCAGGGCCTTAGAAATAGAAATTCCATTTGACCCAGCAATCCCATTACTGAGTATATATCCAAAGGATTATAAATTGTTCTATTATAAAGATACTTGCACATGTATGTTCATTGTGGCAGTGTTTACAATAGCAAACACCTGGAACCAATCCAAATGCCCATCAATGATAGACTGGACAGGGAAAATGTGGCACATATACACCATGGAATACTATACAGCCATAAAAAATGATGAGTTTGTGTCCTTTGTAGGGACATGGATGGACCTGTAAACCATCTTTCTCAGCAAACTGACATAAGAACAGAAAATCAAACACCACATGTTCTCACTCATAGGCAGATGTCAAACAATGAGAACACATGGAAATAGGGAGGGGAGCATTACACACTGGGGTCTGTTGTGGGGGGAAGTAGGTGAGGGACTTTGGAGGGTAGGGAGTGGGGAGGGATAACATGGGGAGAAATGCCAGATATAGGTGATGGGGATGGAGGCAGCAAACCACATTGCCATGTATGTACATACCTATGCAACAATCCTGCATGTTCTTCACATGTACCCCAGAACCTAAAGTGCAGTAAAATGTATTTAAATAAATAAAAGTGGTAGTTAAACAAAGGAAATACATAGACATAAAAACGGAGAAAGTAGACTCTGGGAACTTCAAAAGGGGGAAGAGTGGAAGGGGAATGGGTGTTGAAAGGTTACCTGTTGTGTAGAATGTCCAATATTTGGGTGATGGGTACATTAGAAGCCCGACCACCACCATTGTACATGTAGTACTCATGTAACAAAGAAGGACATATACCCCCTGAATCTACAATTTTAAAGAAGATGTTTATGGCCTTTAAAGGGCAGTTTTAGTCACTCCAGGAAGGTGAAACAATTAAGTGTCCAGGATCAGAAACTTTTAGATTTGTTGAGCCTCGCAAGATTCAGTCCATTGTGTAATAAAGCTTCCCAAATTTGTTTCTGTAAACTTGTTCTCTGTCTGAGGTATACCCTACTCAGTCATTGGCAAAGTCTCCTGCTGAGGACTTGCATGAGTAATTGTGTCTCAGGCGCCAGCTGAAAAATCATGTGTGTTGTACTGATCTTCCTGGCAAGAGACTCAAGCCTCCATGGACATAGGGAACCTGGGAGCCTGTCTCTCTGCTTCATGTTAAAAGCAGCATTCCTCTTTCCTCCTGTCATCAACCAAGTTCAAACCCAATCACATAAGCTCAACTCTGTAAACTGTATAGGTTATACAATTCAAAACCACACTGGGCCCTAAATAGAGGATTTCCAATCCACCTAAGGTTTTCAAATATTAAAGTTTTCTCTGTATTTATACAGAGTTGATGTTTAGAGTTGAATTTATTATAAATGAAAAACAGTTCTTAGAGGGAGCCAGAGATTCTGATGAGAAGTCTGACTTCTGAGTTCTATTTGTTTTTTTTTTCTTGAAAATCACTACTCTTTCTTTTTTGCTTTTTACTCACAGAATATACTATCATTCTGGTAATGATGAAAACCTAAACGACTGTTTATTGAATTCCTACTAAACTTATGCACTATGCTTTTCATTTTACATTTTATATTCAATATGTCAAATCCTTTTATAAATTTTATATGGCAAAAATTAATAATAAGAGAAAGAGAAATTCAGGATTAGAAAGAAAGATGCTGATGATAAAAACTAATGGTTTTGCACTACAGCTTTAGAGGAAGAGAGCTGAGTCAAAACTCACCAGAGCTGAAAGGGAAAAAAGGTGAGCTGTTCTCTAGTGGTGGGATGGGACCCCACTAAAAGAGCTTACTGAGTTTCACTCTTCTCTGGCTAAAATCATACAAATAGAAACACGGGCATGACTTTTCTTTATGGGATTCTCCCTAAAGTTGCCCTAAGACTTTTCCTTTCTAGAATATTTGCAGATTTAATAAAATGGTGGATATTATTATTATTTAATAAATGTGAAATAATATGATGGAGCAAAATTAGGAAATTGCCCAAGGCACAGCTTCTCATTATTGGGGCATATAAATCAGTATACATGTCCACTTTATTAATGAGCTTCCTTAAATCATTCCAAACACTACTATAGTCCTCCTTATGCTGAATGTTGATTAGATGTATGCAAATCTGTTGCCTTTCCTAAGTTTTGAACTATTTTACTAAGTTTGTTTATTTTTACATTTCTGCCACCCCCGTTGTACTAAGTACTGTTTACCTATCTTTTCAATCGATATTTACTGAGTTGTGTGGCACTGTGCCAGGTATGTTCTCTGTCTCATGGAATGTTGAATAGAGTTGGTACTACAGACACTAATAAATGCCAACAATAATTATAAAACCACATTTGTAATTAGGACAAAGCATGGCAACCAGTTCTTAACTATGAATACATTTACATACCTCTTCCCTCCTTATGGTGGAACTCTCAAAGAATTATTAGAAAGAAGAAGGTCTGAAGTGAGATCTCTGATGCAAGCTTAGCCTTGCTAACAGCCAGAGTGCTGAGTAGTGGATCAGGACCACCAGGCATCCTTGGATCCCTTTCAGCCTGGCAAGCTTCTGCATTTGGCCATTATCAGTCTGTTTAGCATGTCTCAGATGAGGAGAAATAAGTAAATAATACTATCAATGATACTTTTATTAGATTTTAAAAATAGTTCCTGGAAAAATAAATTCTGGAAAAAAAATCAATGGAAGTTTTTTATCTTTTTGCATTCTCTAATGTCCTTCATGGGCCTTACACATATTAAAGAAACATTCATGCTAGAATTGAAGATAATGGTTATCTATTCATTCTATTTGCTGAAATTGGTAAGAATTTAATTCTTTTTACATTTAAAATACATATAATTCTGTCTTATAAAAGCAGCACATTTTTATATTATAAAAATCCAACATCAGAAGTAAGAATTTTATTTCTTTCTTTAATATCTCCCATATCTACAATTATATTCCCTTCCCTAGGTATATCATCTCAGGTATATACTTCAAACTGTACTCTTCACAGTTAATGATAAACACATGTATGCACAAAATAAATAACATAGATTCTGTTTTTACATAAATGGAATTGTACTTTACACATGTCTTTCACAAAGATAATTTTGTCTTCCAGAGACATTTGGCAATACCTGGAGAGATTTTTGGTTTTCACAATTTGGAGTGGTAGGTGGTTTTGCTGGCATTTATTAGAGGCCACGGATGCTGTTTATCACCCTACAGAGTACAGGATGGGCCCCTACAGCAAATAATTACTCAGTCCCAAATATCAATAGAACTAATGTTGAGAAACAGCTCTATACAATGTTCTGTAACCTGCCTTTTTTTCTCTAAATGTCTATACAGATCTACTTCATCGATTAAGCAATGGCATAGTATTTGCTTTTACCATATGAATTTTCCATAATGTATTTTTATTTTAAATTATGATCTGTTTCAAACATAGTACATGTACTCATGTAATCATCATCCATATAACAGTTTAGATATTCTTAAATGAAAATATTATAGATGCAGCTGTCGAGTCCCCTGCTATCTAATCATCCTCTTGCTCTGACAAAAGTCAACCTCTATCCAGAAGCAGTTATGTTTCCTACACATCTACATATTGTGCTTTTGCTACATATGTATCAATTCAGAAATAATATAGTATTGATTTTTATACATTTAGAAGTCACATGAATGATAACAAACATTAGGCACCCTTTAGCAACTTGCTTTTTCTCCTAACATAACTTTGATATATATGCACATGGTTCATTCATTTTAGCTACAAGTTGTTACTCCATTTTATAAATGTACCACAATTTATCAGTTTCTCTCTTAAAGTAGGATGTTTTTCTTATGTTGTTTTTTATTTCTTTTATTTTTATTTATTTATTTTTTTGAGAGAGTTTCGCTCTTGTTACCCAGGCTGGAGTGCAATGGCGCGATATTGGCTCACCGCAACCTGCGCCTCCTGGGTTCAAGCAATTCTCCTGCCTCAGCCTCCCGAGTAGCTGGGACTACAGGTGCGTGCCACCATGCCCAGCTAATTTTTGTATTTTTAGTAGAGATGGGGTTTCACCTTGTTGACCAGGATGGTCTCGATCTCTCAACCTTGTGATGTTCAGTTTTTTACTGGTATATGCAATGCTGTGATGAGTATCCTTGTTTCTCCTTGCCAACATAAACCAGGGTTTATAATACTTAATCATAGAACCATTGGTTACGGGGTAGAAATGGCTTCAATTTATTAGATACTACCTAATTGTATTTCAAATGTATTGAATTAATTCATATTTCCAGCAACCATATGTGAAAATTCTTGTTTCCCTGTATCCTTGTCACATCAATACTTGTTATTGTCAGACTTTAAATCATTGCCATTTATGAATATGAGTTGTCTCTCTTGTTAGCCTGCCCTTCCCTAGCTACTGGTAAAGTTGAGGATTGTATCAGTTAGCTGTCAACACACTAATGCAACGTCACAAGTGACCCACAATTCAGTGACTTAAAACTACTCATTGATTCATCATTCTCAGTCAGTTGTTTTGCTGGCAGTTAGCTGATTTAGACTGGGCTTGGCACGACAACTCAGCTGGGCTTGTCTCCCTGTTGAGGCTTGGACTTGTGTTTACTCCTTCAGTTGCTCAATTAATTAATTGGACACGTGTAGTCATTCAGCAGCATAAGCCAACAACATGAAAGATCTCTTAAGGCAGATACTTGCACAATTTCCTATGGCTTCATCTTAGAACTGGTATGTGCTCACTTTTGCCATACTCTTTTGGCCAAAGCAAATGGCCAACCCCAAGTCAAAGGGTGAGAAAATATATTCTTTCGATTTAGTGGGAGAAACTGCAAAGTCATATGGAAAAGGGCTTTGATACAGGGAAGAATGAAAAATTTGGCTGCTAGTGTAATCCTCTACAGGGTTGTTCAGGCTTCCTTTTCTAAGAATTGCCTATTCACAGGTTTTATTCCTTCTTGGGATATTTGTCATTTTTTATTGAGATATAAAAATATTTATATATTTTAGTTACAAATTTTGTATCCCAGATTTTTTTCAGCCATGCCTGTTTACTTCTTTTATTCTTCCATTATTGATATAGAAAGTTTTAATGTAAATAAATTTGTCAAACTTTTCTCCCATTAATTAATGATTTTTAAGTTTTCTATGCAAAGCTCCCAAATTACTGTTCTGTTCCACTGGTTCATTTGCATTTTCCCGCACAGGTAAAATTACCATAAATTCATAAAAATTCAACATATATAGTAGTATAACCCTATACTCATCCCATTCTTCTTTTTCAAAATGTTCTCAATGACTTTAACTCCTCACTCTTCCATGTGAATTTTAGGATAAGCTTCTCATATTAAAAAGTTTCCTATTGTAAATTAAAATAAAATATATTAAGTTAATAGAATTTATTGGAGAAGAAATACTATCACTAGTAAAGTAGTTACTCAATTATTTAAAAACATTTTTCTATTATGTGTTTTGTTCTAATGTGAATAAAAATCTATTTCAAAAAACTACAGTTTATAATTGGTTGTTTCTCTATAGGAAAGTGATTTTTATAGATGGATCTCAAATGCTGCATATTTGTGGGGCTATAATTTTCACAATGTATCAATAGATTCTTTTAGAATTTTCTATGTTGATACATTTTTGTCTGTGAGTAATGGTTTTATATATTCCCTTCAAATTTATATGTTTCTTATTCTTTTCTTAATCCAATTTTGTGTCAATAAGTTTCAATAAAGTTTTAAATAGACCAATAATGGAAGGAATCTGGCTATAATCTCTTACACTAAAGGAAATGCTCCTACTGGATATTTTTATTGTAGGTTTTTGGTAGGAATCCATTAAGTAAAGAAACTGCATTTTACTTGTAGTTTTCTGAGCATTTGTTATTTGATTAGAAATATTACTCTATTTCTTCTTAAGTCAATTTTGCTGTTTTGACATATTTTATCTATGTTTTAACATTTATTATTTTTGGAATAGAGTTAATAGTTAATTATAAATTTCTCTATTTGTAGTTATGGCCTCATTTTTTTATCAGTAATGTAAGCGAATTAGGTATTTCATTAGTCTTCTCAAAGGATATTTGATTCTGATGATTATACTACTTCTTTGTTTTTTTATTTCATTTTAAAATGCGCACTTTATTACAGAAGCTGTCTGAGTTTATTTTTATCATTTTTTATTGCATTTTAGGTTTTGGGGTACATGTGCAGAACATGCAAGATAGTTGCATAGGTACACACATGGCAGTGTGTTTTACTGCCTTCCTCCCCTTCAACCACATTTGGCATTTCTCCCCATGTTATCCCTCCCCAGCTCCCTCCCCCAACTGTCCCTCTCCTATTCCCCCCAATAAACCCCAGTGTGTAGTGCTCTCTTCCCTCTGTCCATGTGTTCTCATTGTTCATCACCTGCCTATGAGTGAGAATATGCGGTATTTCATTTTCTTTTCTTGTGTTAGTTTGCTGAGAATGATGTTCTCCAGATTCATCCATGTCCCTACAAACGACACAAACTCATAGTAGACCGATTTATAGTCCTTTGGATATATACCCAGTAATGGCATTGCTGGGTCAAATGGAATTTCTATTTCTAAGGCCTCGAGGAATTGCCACACTGTCTTCCACAATGTTTGAACTAATTTACACTCCCACCAGCAGTGTAAAAGTGTTCCCATTTCTCCACATCCTCTCCAGCATCTGTTGTCTCCAGATTTTTTAATGATCGCCATTCTAACAAGCATAAGATGGTATCTCAATGTGGTTTTGATTTGCATCTCTCTAATGACCAGTGATGATGAGCATGTTTTTCATATGTTTGTTGGCCTCATGTATGTCTTCTTTCGTAAAGTGTCTGTTTGCAGCACTGTTTACAATAGCAAAGACCTGGAACCAACCCAAATGCCCATCGATGATAGACTGGACTGGGAAAATGTGGCACATATACACCATGGAATATTATGCAGCAATCAAAAATGATGACTTATTTGGTTTTTTAAGTGCTTTTCTTATTTTAATAATATTGCATTCATTCTATCTTCTGTGGATTTACTATTTTGAACTTTTTAGTGCTTAGATTTGGTTAATAGTTTAACTTAGCATGTTGAGTTTTCTCTTTTTTTCCTATCAGCATTTTGGGAAAATTTTCTCTGTGTTATTTTATGGCATCTCACATTTCCTAATACATACTATTTCTGCTGCTTTGTGTTCCAATTATTTCATAATATATATTATGACTAATTCTTTGGCACAGAAATTATTTTAAATATGTTTTCCATTTTTCATATGTGTAGTATTTTTGCTCTTCTGTTACTTATTTCTAGTTTTATTGAATTCTGTTCCGAAAACAGTGTATACCATATTGATTTTTTTAGTTTGAGACTTTGTGAAGTAATACCTAATTTTTTACCAGTGTGCTGTTTATGAGTCATAGAATGACATATTTATCATCATGCAGTCCCACATAATATTGCCTTATGCTAAAATAGCTCAATTACTCTGAAGCAGGTGCAGCAATGAGCAAGTAATACTGGGATGCATTGGCTCCATCATAAACTGCATTACCCAGGAGCTGCCAGACTCAGAGTAGATGAAATGGCCTTTTGATGGAGTAGCAAAGGGACTGGCTTAGAGATGACACCAGTGAAAACCTGTGGGCTAGAGCACTGTTCTTCAAGATGTGGTTATGCATTTTTTTCTCCAAAGAAGAGTTTTGCTTCCCATAAACACTGTAGTCTACAGTGGAGCCATTCTAACAAGCTAGGAAATATAGCCTCCAGCCAGAAGCAGGAAGCAAACACTTCCAGGGAGAAGAAAAGGGAATAGGAATTTATGTTGAGCAGGGTGGCTGAATATATGTATTTAATAAGCCTTAGGAGGCATAGTGAATATTTATGAAAGGAGAAACATGCCCATGAACAACTGTGCTTGATGCTTCTCCATGTTCAACAAAAAAGGTGGCAATCCAAGGCTGGAGGTTTTGTCCCTCTGACATCAAAAGGTGAGGCAGATGACATGAAAACCCTTAGTGCACTTTCTCCGTGTCGATCTCTTATCAGCCAAAAAAAGAGGGCTGGCATCAAGGGATTGGTTGATATTAAAGGTGGGGTCTTTTGAAAGGGGTGGTTTCTGTTTAGTCTTTAGCCTAATCATGGTTAATGAGGGAGGGGATATAACAAGGTGAATCTGACCCCCACATCCTGTCCCGGCTGTCAGGTTTACTCTGGGGTCTCGTCGGCCAAGAAATGGTCTGTTCAGTCAGTTGGGGGTCTTCGAATTTTATATTTAGTTTCCATTCTTCCCCTTTTGGTCCAGCTCTGCCAGAGGCTCTATCCACCAAATGCTGTATCACCAGGTATCTCTTGGTAATTCTCTGTTAATCTTTGGGAAGCAGGAAATTCTTTATGGTGGAAATGGAATGGAAAGGGGCTACACAATGGCCCAGAAGGCAAAGTCCTTCAATTTGCTGGCAGCTGTGTAAGCATCTGTGTGCCTATTCTTGACTTGGAGGATCTGAACTAATTGTATCCCTCAAAACTATTCTTTACAATCTCAGGCATCAACCTCTTCTGCAATTGTCCCTGGGCCTAGAGAGAGGGTGCCTCTATAGTTTTAGCAACAGAGTGGTGGAAAGAAAACAGACCAGACACCATGGGATTCCAAATGAGAGAGATTTAGAGGCCTTGCAAAATCATCTCTAGTCTTCGGAATACCATGTGTATTAGTCTGTTTTCACACTGCTGTAAAGAACTGCCCAAGACTGGTAATTTATTAAGGAAAAAGGTTTAACTGACTCACAGTTGAGCATAGCTGGGGAGGCCTCAGGAAACTTACAATCATGGAGAAAGTTTAAGGGGAAGCAAGGTACCTTCTTTACAAGCTGTGAGGAAGGAGAAATGCTGCGCAAAGTGGGAAAACCCCCTTGTATAACTATTAGTTCTCGTGAGAAATCACTCACTATCACAAGAACAGCAAGGGAACTGCCCCCGTGATTTAATTCCCTCCACCTGATCTCTCTTTTGACATGTGGGGATTATGGGGGATGTGGAGATTACAGTTCAAGATGAGATTTGAGTGAGGACACAGAGCCTAATTATGTTCCCATGATTCTAGTTTTCTCTGAAGAAGCAAAACAACAAGAAACAAATAGCATTAATAATTTGGCATTCAAAAGAGAATCTCTGTGTCAGAATGAAAAAAGAAACCTATCCCATCAGGGTGCCAACTCAAAATATCCTGAAGAAAAGTATAACATGATTCTTTTTTAGAGGCATATTGTAGCCAAGAAATAATTCATGATTCAATCTGCACTCAAAAGCGAAGGTCAGGGATGGAATCTAGTAACAAGTGTGGTATTTCCCCTACCTAGAACTGTAAAAGAAGGCATGCAAGTCTGCCTTTCAGGCAATATTAATTGAATATGCTATATGGGAAACAGTAAGGCTGCCTGAGTGTAGCAGAGAAGTGGAGGTGCTGGTGAAAAAAGATTCTCACTCTGATTGCTCTTTGTGGAGCATTTACTGGGGATTAAGCCTGTGATCACCTCCCAACAACTCTTGGGACTTTGGACTAGAGAAATTCTGCCTGAGGGGCATTTACTGCCTTGTTATGGGCATTAACTGAAACTACCCCTATGACTGAGGGACTTGAATTGATCTTGATATCTGAAATACCCAGGCTGTCTGCAGAGATGTCAGAGAAATACTCTAATAGAGATAGCAGTGCTCAGAAGAAATGCCCAAAGTTCCATAATAAAATGGAAATGGTTATATAGGATCATACTACTTGGGGATGTAAGATGGAGATGTTCATAAGCGTGGAGCCTCTGTTTTCCTAGGACTGACTGTGGAACTGCATGGGGAGCTGCTGGACTCTGTAATGCCCAATAAACAGCTCTCACCTGACTGACAACCAGTTGACTTGTTTGCAGATGGCAGTTCCCAGGCGAACAAACAGTGTGTTCATACTCTGACTGTATGGTTTTTGTTTTTATTTTTTAGCAGAATTTACCTTTTCCTCTACTCAAGTTCTCCAAAATACAAAAACTATTCATCACTATTCTTATTTTATGGTAATATAGTAATTGGCATTTGTCCAGTGGGAATCTATTTTCTTTTGAAACAGGAAACAATTGGAGATGATCATTATTTTACCAATATTTTGACTAGAATAACATAGTTTCAGGTAATGCTCTGGCAAAGACAACTTAAAGAGAGCCCATATGGCCAGTCAATTCTTGCTATACTTTATGCAAATAATAAGGCCAAGTAGAATAAGCCTGAAACTTATTTTGTACACAAATTGGCCTTACTCTATTTTCTCTTTGGTAGAAAGGGATTGGAGAGAGAGAAATTATGTTTCAGAGGTTTATGCTTTTAACCAATGTCAATTATGATACTCTCTACACAAATGCATGAATCTAGGAACCAAACGTGGGCATAGAAAGGAGCCTGCTCCCTTGGTGAACTTTTGTTTCCTGTTCCCTCTCCACAAGTTCAGGCTCTGTTAGGGATTCTTTTTCCCAGAGGAAGGATGTTTCTACCAAAAGATGCAGTAACTATTTCAATAACCTAGGGTTTAAATCATTTGTTTGTCACATTGAGCAATTCATCACACCAGGCAAACAGAAAAGGAAGAAGCTACTACTATACTGGCAGAACTCATCGGTGGAGATTATCATGAGGAGGTAGGATGGATGCTCATTATGCTGATAGAAAGGCATATGTCTGGAACTCAGAAGACTTTGCTGCTTCCATTTCCAGTAATAATCATAAAAGGGCAGTTGCAATAACTGGCCTGACAAGAACAAAAACCCTCAGGCGTGAAGGTCTGGGTAACACCACTGGCTGACAGTTCTCACCAGCACCAGTGCCATCCAAGAGTTAGTGAAATCTATTACAGAAAAAATGGGAGAAAAGGGAGATAATGCATATCACTATTGGCCTCAGGACTGCCACTTTTCATACTACATCTGTTGTAAGTTTATTTTGAAAAATTGTAACTGAAAATGCAGTGATAGGCTGTGGGAAATGTAATGTTGGGTCAAGTAAAGCAGACTGGTGCAAGGGGTGGGCTCTCACAGAATCTCTCGGTGTTTTACCCATCTCCAGTCTTGGGCTCTACTGGACTTCAGTGTCTTTATCTGCATCTCTGTGCCTATCACACAGCAGGCCCTAAAGTGAGGAAGAATTAGCTCTCTTAAGAGCAGCCCTCAATCAGCAACTCTTTGGAATTTGTGAGTACATTTTGTAACTACCTGGCACTTTGGGTGGGATAGTTCTAAGGTATCTATTTACCTATTTTTACTGCCAGTTGTCCATTGTAAATATTGGCTAAATGATGCATTCTAAATTGCCTGCCTTCCATTCCTGTGGCAGTTTTTCTTTCTCCTATTGATATTACTTATACTCTGTACTTGAATTATTGTTTTACATCTATTTCTAGAAGAACTCAAAATAGGACACAGGGTCTCAAATCAGATATAGGAGTTTTCATTCAAGCTCATGAAACTCAAAGTTTATATTCTTGTACAGGTGAGCCTATATAGGTGTCCTATTTATGATGGACCAACAGAGTGCCAACCCTGCCATTGGTTTCCCCTTTTGTTTTTTATACCACCAGATGTCCTATTTTAACTTTTAAGTTTAGATATGTTTAATTTAAGTTTCGATTTGTTTAATTTGTTTTTCAGAATGAAACTAAGACAAAAATGAGGCACCATGTCACTTCTATTAGCTTGACAATAAGAAGGACATTAGATAATGCCAGGTGTGGGAAGGGATATAGGGCCATAGGAATACCCACGTGTTGAAAGTGAATAGAGGTGCAGATCTTCTGCAGAAATATCTGCCGTTAGTTCAATAAGTTTATGCCTAGTCTATGAGGCTTAACAATTTTGCTCCTGTGTATAGATTCTCCCCCACCTCCACACACACACAAGACCCAGGGTACTTGCAAGAAGACATATAAGATAGCTTATCACAATGTTATTTTTGTTGGCAGGAAATTGCCACCAGTCCAGGCATTCACCACAAGGGCAGTAGATGGTAAGATTTTTTTTGTTTGTTTGTTTTTTTGAGACGGAGTTTTTCGCTCTTGTTGCCCAGGCTGGAGTGCAATGGTGCAATCTCGGCTTACCGCAACCTCCACCTCCTGGGTTCAGGAAATTCTCCTGCCTCAGCTAATTTTTTTGTATTTTTAGTAGAGATGGGGTTTCACCTTGTTGACCAGGATGATCTCGATCTCTTGACCTTGTGACCCACCTGTCTCAGCCGCCCAAGATGGTAAGATGTTTTATGGTCCACTTTGGAAAACAGTACATCAGTAGAAATGATAGACTAGTTGTATACGCAGCACATTTAATAGCTCTTAAAAGATGTTGTTAGATGAACAAAGGAGAAATCACAAGATATATAACATAGTACTTTTGTGTACTTTTAAATGTGCATACAAACCACTGCTCATGTCCTACAAGAATAAACTAACTGTTGTCTATTCAACAAACACATTGAAAGAAAAGAGGAAACAGAGGTGGGGAAGGAGAGGAGAAAAGAAAACAAGTGAACAAAACAAAAACTGAGCCTTGTGAAGACCAATAATAATAATGTACCTAGTACTGACAAGTAAGATTAGCACAATCCTTGGAACCTAAAGCACACACACAAATTTTTGTCGTATATTTTGAATACACATATAGGTTTGCCACAGATAAAAGCTTGAAACAGCATAGTTCAAGTGTTAGAAGTACATATATCACACTATAATTTTATACTATTCTATAATGTAATATAACTTTTCTATTGGTAGATTCTTTGGTTTTTGGTTCCAGTTTTCTGCTATTACAAACAGTGGCTACAATGAGCAACCCTCTGTGCCCATGTGCAATATAGGTGGCTCTACAGAGAGAAGTAAGGAGATGTAATGGTTAAGAACACTGGGTTCAGTGTTGAAATCCTGGTTTCTCTACTATGTGTCCTTGGGCAAGTTAGGGTAATTACTCTGAACCTCAGTTTCCTGAAGGAGATGATGTGTATAAAGCATGTAAATCAATGCTGGCACACACCTGAACACTCAATTAGCATTAGTTATTATCATGACTATTGTTTTAATATGTATTTTAATAAAACAAAGTTACAATGTACATGCATTTTTTAAATTTCAAATGGGACATATACATTTACCACCAAAGGTGTTAAGGTCTATTTACCAAAGGCGTGTGAAGATACTCTTTTCTCTACAGTAGGCAAAATCAGAAATCTTTATTCTTTTGGGTTTTGTTTCCACCTCATTACACTTTACCTTCTATTTCCTTGATTACAAATACTTACGTGAACCTTTTGAACTTTTGTGAAATATTCATTCAAAAACTGGCATATTAACAAAATTAATCCTAACCAGTTTTAGACAAAAGAGGCTTCAGTCAGCTTTTGTATTTATTTGGCTTATGACCCATAATAGATTCAAGCAGTACTAAGCTAAGCGTGGAGCAGCCCTACACACTACCTCACAGATTCTGCCATTATTTTATTTTCTGGCCAGATGGGCTATTGGGAGATATAAATGATCGTGATTATATCAGGGGGTTGTTATTATTGTTTTCCTTCTTCTAACATTCATACAAATAATCTTGATTAAAATCCAAAGCTTCTAGAAGTAAAGATAAATTAAAACACAGGATTATTAACATTGTATAACTTTATAACATTGCTCTTGCTTTTAAATTTTTTTCATGACACGTAAGATTTTAACAGCATAATTTCATCCAAATGCCTAAATTCTATTCCGTGACCTTAAAAGAATTTAAGCATTTATTCTATCCTTGATGGAATAAAATGTCAGTTCTTAAGGATTTAGGAAATGTCAGCCAATATAGCCAAGGGGGCTCTTTATTAAGAAGTTCATTTTGATTAAATAAACGCATATGTAGTCATAGGGTAATTTATACGAGGGAGAATAAAAGACTGCAAAAAATGTCACTTTCTATCAAAACTACCCTTGGTTCATAATGATTTCTTTTACTAAGTTTCTAAAAATGTTTCCCAAGAAGAGCATCTTTTAATTAGTGTGGTATTTATTTATCTTCTGTCCCAGATGCATACTTGATACACAAAACTCCTGCTTATTCCCCAGCAATTTCACCAATATAGAAAGCTCAAAGGGATGGGGAGAGAAGTAAGAGTAAGGACATGTGTTATTTCATCAATCTCTTGCTGTAGTGAAGGAAGAGGAATGATAGAGGAATTGTCAGATATTAGGATATTAGAACAATATTTATTTTACTGTCCTGTATTCTCAGCTTACCACCTGGAGAATCTGAGAAAACTCTAAGACTTCAGGTTTGTGTATTTTCATTATTAAACACGGTTATTGATTACTGCTGGCATAACTCTTATATTAAATATTTCTAAGCTCCAAGATTCAGGCTATATTTTAGTGATCTCATCTGTTCATAGCTCAAAATCCCACTTGGGAATTAATAAAATAATATATTAATAGTACAAAGCCTACAGACTTGAAAACATCTTGGCCATGAAAATTCTTCCAAATGAAGTTTTAGTCTAATGCCCTTTTAATTTATCTCAGGTTAAGCTAGTGGAGAATGGTTACTTTAATAGAGAGACACATTCCTTGCTGCATAGCTGGCACCTCTTTATAGAACATCTAGAAGACTATGATGAAACAGTGCTTTGAGGATATCCCTGTGAAGACCGATTCTCGTCGATGCATCTTTTGCATAATTCTCACTGATATCACCAGTGAAATAAAGCAGATAATTCTTCTCCAATGGCTTTTATCTTTTAGGAACTTTCTTCCTGGACTCAAAATCCTGGGCTCAAGTGATCTGCCCACCTCAGCCTCACAAAGTGCAGGGATTACAGGCATGAGCCAGTGCACCCAGCCTTACTGTGCATTTTAGAGGATTCACATGTAAACAAACTTCACTTTCCTCAGTGTGTCCAAATATATGTTAATTACTTGCTATGCAACACAGAAAGGGAAAAGTTCTGTAGATAGTTGGCAAGAATATATCATGCAAAAACAAAAGGAAGATTATACGTTCTAAGTGATTCCATTTAATTTTTTAAAACTTGTATTGTGAAAACAACATACATACCTATCAATCAAGGACTGGTGAAATGAATTATGGCTCATGACTTTATATCAGAGTATCGGTAATATATTAAAAATAATAAGAATATATATGGAAATATTTATTAATAAAATGATATACCATTAAAGTAGAATAGATTTTGAAATTGGCAAATTATCAATAATAGTGCACACTGAGTGGAGGTTATATGGGGGTTAATTTTCCTATACACTAAGTTAAATTTTCCAAAATAAAAAACACAAAAGGTAATAATTGAAAAGCTTTCTATGCTCTTATATGGAAATATTTCTGACATATAATGTGAATAAGAAGCAAGGAGCAGAACTGGGTGGGGTGCAATGAAGAGGTATAAAATGTATTTTATATATGCAAATACTTAAAACATTATTAAATGATTATACAGCTAAATGAGAGCCTTATGGTAATCACAGAGGAGGTATTGTCTAGTCTGAACCATGAAAGGTGGATGATATTTTAACTTATGAATGTGGAGCAAATCAATATTTGAATAAAAAAATTATGAGAAAAGTGCCTGGAGTAGGAGCATGTGTAGAGCATGTGGAAAATAGCCAGGAGTCTGATCTTTCTGGGACATAAGATATGTGAAAGAGACAGGTGGAAAACAGGGCAACAAAGTCCGCTGAGACCAGAGGGTAAGGGCCTGGTGTGCCATGCTAAAGAGCAAGGGCTTTTCTTGGCCATCGTGGGTTTTAAGCAGGGTATTAAATGTTTAGAATTATATCTTCCAGGGTGACTCTGGCTAGATGTTCAGGCTGATTGGAGTGGGGAGAACCTAGAGGCAGGAAAAACAGAATCTTCTTACAGAGTTCAGGGCATTTAGCCACAGTGGTTTCCAACAATGATCACGAATGAGGGAGGATTAACATTAATATTTTAGAGTGAGAGAAGAAACAACGAATAGTCCTCGCATTTAGTGATGATAAGAAGTCATTGGTGAATCTATTTTTAAGATATTGAGTGTCTTAGTCTGTTTGTGATGTTGCAACAAAACACCTGAGACTGAGTTATTTATAAATGGCGGAATTTAGTTCTTACAGTTTTGGAGATGGAAAGTCTAAGATCAAAGCACCAGTATTTGGTACCTAGTGAGGGCCTTCTTGCTGTTTCCTCATATGGCATGAAGGGTAAGCACACAAAGAGGGGGCCTACCTAGTTTACTCCAACCTTTTAGAAGGTCGCTAATCCCACTCATGAGGGCATCACCCTCATGACTTAATCATCTGCTAAAGGCGCCACTCCTTAATACTATCAAGTTAGTGATTGTTTCTACGCATTCCTTTTGGAGGACATTTGGATTCTAGCAATGAACAAGAAAGAGAAATAATATATCCCAAAATATTAATTTAATATACAGATAAGGGTATTAAAAGACTATATATATTTTTCCTACAATGATTACATATTACTTGTATAACAAAGAAAATAACAATGAAATGTCAACAGTCCTTGGTAGCATTTAGATGGCAAGAACACATTAAAAAATTCCAAAAGCAATCCATGAAAGCCCTGTTTTGGGTCAGAATTATTTCCTTCAGCAAAACCTTCTAGGCTCCATTTCTACATTTACAGTGCTTTGTCCTGCCAGGAATTTTCTTCCACTGAAGTTCTCCTATCTGATTGAGGTTTCATCACCTGTAGATCTATGGATCACACCTAGTGGCCAAGGCATTAATATCTGAGTCTTTAATAACCTCACATGAAGAAGATAATCCTTATTTTCTACAGCTTCTCATGCTCAGTGTTCTACAGAGGTCTCTGTTGCTGACTTCCTCCCAGGCAATTATAATTAAAACAACTATTTGTAATTGAGTGATTACTGTGCAATGTGCACTTTAACAGTTGATTTACATACATTAATTACAAGAATTCTCACAATGACTCCATGGCATCCCTGCTACTATTTTTTTTTGTTTCACTTAGGAAGAAGCTGATATTTTAGGGAGTCTTAGGGACTTGTCCATAGCAAGCCAACCAATAAGGAGTGAAGTGTATATATCATTCCAATCCTCATATCTTTTTGACTTCTCTGGAAGGGAATTGGGCAATTTCTTTCCAAAAAGCCATATGCTAAATGATTCAATGTTTCATGGATAGCACAAGTGTTCTCCAAAAATTACTAATATAATTCCTTCTATGTGATGTTTAGTAACATGAGATTATGAAAAGTCAGAAGAAGACCAGTGTTCCAATTCTACGTCTTCAAGCATGTATATATAGGATAACCACTTCATCCCCCGGGTCTTCAAATTCTCTTACACAATAATGAGTTAATACTTGGCTGTTTATATCACAGTGCTGCTGGTAGTTACAAAGATAGCTCTGTGAAAGTTTTTCTTAAACTATAAAGCGCCTTAAAATTATCCAGATTTTCCTATAAGCCTCCTTGCTTTTCTGCTCTCCACCCCCTGGAGAAGAACATTCCAAGTCTATTTCTAGGGGAGTGCCTGCTTTCTAAAGTATTTATAAAAGGCAGGGCTCTGAACTATGTCCCCACTAAACAGGATTATACTTGTAAAATACTCCTAAAGCTTGGATGAAAAGAGAGATTATAGTATTAATGGTTTTACTTTTCAAAATACTACATTTTTGGTTGAATCCAAAGGTTGAAATGCTAAAATTCATACCAGGGATTGTAAGGTTTCTAGTAATTTTTTTTTTTTCAGGAAAAACAAACAGCCTGTTCTTTTTCAGCCACTTCAAAACTCCTATATCTATCTTTTCATTTATTCAACATCTTTGAAAACCTACTCAAGTGTCTCATAGCCCAGTGCTTAAATAGGCAAGAATATAATATTAGTCTTGGCTTCAGATCGAGAAAGGAGCTCTGGGTGGATTGAATAGGATGTACAATGGCTTGGATGCAGAACAGTTTAGAGAACTGAAAGTAGATCTGGAGAATTAGGGTGGGATCAACGGATTTTCCAAAAAATGACATTCAAGCACTAAAGAGTCAAAGCCCTTGTATTATATGTTGAAATTTTGGACTTTATCCTCAGGATAATGAAGAGTCATTGATGGATTTTAGACATAAACCAATTTTTATAGTTTTCAAATATCACTGTGGTTGCCATGAAGAGAATATTAGATTGAATGGATGAAGTCAGATTTGTCCCCAGGTTTCTCCTGTTGCAGCCTCACTTATTGCTTTTTAAAAAATTAATGTTAATGCGATATAATTTACATAAAATGCACCCAGTTCAAATGTACAGTTAAATGCACCTAGAATAATATACATGACACCACAATTAATATATAGATTAGTTTCATCATCCAAAAGTTCTATTCTGCCCACCTACTACTAATCTCTTCCTTCTTTCCCCAGCCCTCACACCTGCCTCTGGAAAAGGAACCACTGATTTGTCCTGTGTCACATTGGTTAGCTTTGGTTTTCTGGAATATCATATGAATGGCATGAATGGCATCTTAGTAGAAGCATTCTTTTGAATCAGGCTTGTGCTCTGCCTAATGCTTTTGAGATTCACTCACATTGTTATATATATTACTAGTACATTCCTTTTATCATGTTTAGTATTCTATTTTATGACTAGGTCACACTTTGTTTTTTCAATTATGTGTCTATGGACATTTGGTTATTTTCCAGTTTCCAGTTATTATAAATAATGGCTCTACGAACATTTGTGTATAAGTATTTGTGTAAATATAAGATCACATTTCTCTTGCAAAATACCTAAAGAATGAAATGGCTGGGACATTTGGTAAGTAAGAGTTATATTTAACTATATAAATAATTACAGAACTATTTTCCAAGAGATTATGACATTTTACATTTCCATCAACAACATGAGAATTCCAATCATTCCACACTCTTACCAACACTGGGTATTGTCAACCTTTCTAATTTTGGACATTCTAGTGGGTATGTAGTTTGCAGTGATAGCTCATTAAGGTTTTAATTTGCATTTCCCTAATAACTAATGATGTTAAGCACCTTTTATATACTTTATTGCCATACATATATCTTCTTTAGTAAGTGTATATTAAAATTGTTTCCCTTTTATCTGATTGAATTCTTTTGTCTTATTATTGGGTTGTAAGTCTTCTTTTTTTTAACATATTCTCAGAATAGCTTACTTCTGAAATGTGTATTGCAAATACATTCTGCTAGTTTGAGGCTTACCTTTTGATTTTTTTTAAATGGTGTCCATGAAAGAGTAGAAAGTTTAAAAGTTTGACAAAATTGGACAGCACTTACCTGAATAGCTAAAAGGCAGAAATTGATAGATGGATAAAATGTAATATCTGATATGCTGGCTAGAAAGATATACGTTAAATATAAAGATATAAGTAGTTTAAAAGCATATGAATGGGAAAAGATACATATGCAATGGAAGAATAAGAAAGCTGAGGTGACTGTTTTAACACATGAAAAAATGGTTCCCAGGACAAAAGGTATTATTAGAGATAAAGAGGGTTATTTCATAATGATCAAGGAAACAATGTATCAGGAAGACATAATAATTATGAATGCATTTTTCTAAATGGGAAAACAGGTAAATTCTTTGGATAGCATACATTTAGCATGACTTAGAAAATCTAGACATCATATCAAAGCTTTTTCAATCACTAAATATTATATAGTTTAGGATAGGATACCTAAAACTCTGTTTCTTCCTTCTTGAAATTATAATGAAATAACAATATTCTAATGTATTTTATAGAGACGTAATCTGGTGAAATAAGCATCAAAATTCCTTACATACTTGCATAAAAGTTTAATGAACAGTTGCATAATAATGCAACCTATAATTATTATCCCGATAATAGCAATGTTAATCTTTTAAAAATTACATGAGAAAATCCTATATTGCTCTCATACAGAATCCTGATGGTGTAAGTAATCAATTAATATTATTTCCTTTCCACTGTCCATTCTCTTTCTTGAGAAGTAAACTCTGCATTCAGACAAAATATCCATGTCAAAAAATGTGGAGAGCAGTCAAAAGCAAAAGAGCAGACTTCTTCATGAATATTTAAAATAGCCAGTATGAAAGCACACTTCAATGTGTGCTAATTTCTGTTATTTAAAAAGTCATTTGTGGTTTTAGCTCATGGAGGATGAATCTTAAAGAATTTATTTTCCTGTGCAGAATAATCAGGTTGCAAAGAAACAGTCAATGAGTGACTATAATGCATTTTGCTACTATCAGCTAATAAGAGAAAATCTGATTTACAACTCACAGTAACTAGTCTGATTTTTAAATTAGGGCCTTGGTTCCTAATCTCAGAAAATAAGCAAGCTACTCCTTCTCTGTCTTGATAGAGATAGATAGATAGACAGATAGATAGATAGATAGATAGATAGATAGATGATAGATAGACAGACAGGCAGATAATTTTCTTTCTTGTCATACCAATTATAATGACCAATGGTAATTTAAAGCTAAGTATCCAATGACTAAACAGTGAAAGGAAGAGATTACTGAGGCCTGAAAGAATCCTATTGTGCTGCCTCTCTTGGGCCCTAATATATATTCACTGCGTAAGAATGAAATATCAGATCTGAGTGTGGTATTTCCATTTGTGAGCAGGGCACCAGCTGTCTTCTTAAATTTCCATGCCACTTAATCTAGCTCTAAGCTTGGTTAGCTTTCAATTCACAATGAAGGCAACAACAGCTACACGGGGTCACATTTTCAGCAAGGTCTCTGAGGTAATGAAGTGTACAAAGTATGCTAATAAGGAGAGCAGCTAAGTTCATTCCTTGAGGCAGGTGCAAATACATGGTTCTAGGATCCACTTTGAGGTGCAGTGCAAGAAGTAACCTGTGATGAATGGGAGAAGTTAACACTGGAAGCCAAGAATTTTAGCATTTCCCAGCATTGTTTGGGGATTACCACTTAATACCCCGCAGGTCCCTTTCCACCTGCATAATCCTCAAAGGGTCAAACCCCACAAGGTGATCATCTAGAGAACCACTCACATCAAAATCATCTTCTGCTTTAGCCATCTATATTCAGACAATAAACTAGCAAAAGAGAAAATATTGATATGCCTATTCTAATCACCACTAGGATTTTCATCGGCTATTAGTATATTTGTCACAATTCAAAGTCCTTCAAGCCTACACTAGGTCAGATGAATAAAAGGAGATATTTAAATGGGCTTTACATCAGTGTTTTTAAGTAGTCAAGTAATTTTGTAAGAATATGATGTAAAGGGTTTGAGGTGAGGACATTCTTTGGAAAATAACTTCTCAACTTACTTCCTAATATGCATTTGTCACAGAAGATGGTTCCTCAATATTTAAATCATGTAATTAAACCTATATCACATAAGCACACACAGAAAATACGTGGAAAACAAAAATTCTAAAAGTTACCAAGAAATCATTTATCACTCATAGGTATAACTTATGCCATTAAGAGAAATAAATAGCTGATAGACATAATCTAGAGTAAATCAAAGAATTAGAATCACAGAATATTAATGCTACAAGGTATGCTGGCATATTGCTTCCCCTTTACCACTCTAAAGCTGTATAACAAAACACCCCAAAACTTAGTGTTATAAGATGACAAATATTTGCTCTCATGTTATTAAGTCACTCAGCATGTGTCCACTTCCATCTATTAGCTGTGGGACTGCTAATGTTCTACATCAGGCTATGAATCAACTCAAGTCTACCTCATGAGTCTCCTTCTAGTACCCTAGCTATCTCAGGATGTTCTAATGACAGAGTTTGGAAGGTCCTAGATCAGTAAATAAAAGCATGTGATGTTTCTTACAGCTTAGGGTCAAAATTCTAGCCTTCGAAACTCACACATGGTTACTTCTCACATATTCTTCTGGCTGAAGCAAGTCCCAAAGAGGAGAAGAAACATACTCCTCCCAAAGAAGTAGGTGGAGGAGTGATTACTGCTGAACAAAAAGTGATTCTATTCAACCTGTAAACAGGAGCCAAATGCCTTATTTTATAAGGAGGTATCAAAAAATGTGTGTGTTTGTGTGTGTGTGTGTGCCTGCGCGCGCGTGTGTGCTCACACACCCACACACATGTGACAGAGAGAGAGAGAGATCCAAGGGCATACTACATGTTAATTTAAGAACTGGAATAATAACAATATACTTCATGTTTTTAAATGGGAAATTCCATTATACATACTTTAATACAATGCTCTATATTCTGTACCCACTTGGAAACTGACATTTTTACCAAATGATATATGAACAATTACATCTTGACTATTTACTGGAGGATGCAAGAATATATTTTCAGGGCTTTTAAAAATTGATAGTTTCTTTCTCCATACCCAGTAGACACACACACACACACACACACACACACACACACACACACATACAGTAGAGGGAGGGAAGAAGAAAGAGAGAAAAAATGCAAATATAGAAATACAATTATTTAACAAATTCAAGCTAAGCCAGCCCTAACTGAATTTGGAGCTGCAATTTTATTTCTAGGCACTTAGGAATTTCACGAGCAAAATGGAAGCTGCCAGGTGATCCCGTTAACAAGTTTGTCATTGTTTAACATGAATGTGAAGTGTAGATTGGTAATCAAGGCAACAAACCTAACAGAGCCAAGAATTTGTGTTCCTTCTTCTTCAGTAGGGCTGGAAAACAATTTTTTAAAAATTTACATGACCCTTTTTTAATCTCTTAGGAAAGCAGGATGTGCTGATAAGATAGGTTAATCAGAAGCTATGGGAAGTAAGGACATTTTCTTTCTTGACATAATCCTATGAATATCCAAAAAGGAATTACTATAACAAAAAATACTATTACAGCTGTGACTTGTGATATGTACTGAACAGCCTGTAAATCTCACCTCACGTCACTCCGGAATTCTCTCACCACGCATTTACTGAGCTGCAGATGGTCTTCTTGCTTTCCCGATGGCAGATCTCTCTAAACTGTTGGAATTATCCAACACTTAACTTTTTAAACAAGTTTCAACAACTTTCTGCAGATTTTTTCTTTAGTGCAATGAATGTAGAAAAAGACATACAGTTCTCCCCAAGCACCCTAAGCAAAGCAATCCACTTGGGTTGAGAGATGTTATGTTGCTTTATTAAAAAAGACAGAATATAGAATTACATTTACACAGCAAAAGGCAAATTTACACTTTCTTGATAATAATGCCTCTATTTTCTTGATAATAATGCCTTTTCACAATTTTATGTTTGGTTTCTTTCCAATTTGTGTTTTGGTTCTTCATCCATTTATAATGCAACGCTATGGAGTTTATCTGCCAAATGTCTTCCTTGCTTTGAATTTCCATTAAATTAAAGGAAAAATACACATCCTCTAATAGAGACCCCTACATGCTCCCTATAGGCATAACTATTAATTTTTCCTCTGCAGGCATTTAAATTAATATTTTTTACTCATGAAAGGGGAGGTGTGGCTTAAAAGTCTTTAAGAAAAATTTGGCTTTTCTGTAGCTAAACATAAAGAAAATCTCTTCTTTTTCTTCTCTGTCTGTAGTTTGCTTTCATCTCTCAACATAAATAGAAGAGTTAATCAGTATGAATAAGAGTCTTTTTCGATGTGGCAACGAAAGGGATGCAGAAGGAAATGATAGAAAAGCCAGTGTTTTTACTTTTTATTAACTTTGTTATTTATGAAACCATTTTAAAGAAATGTGTTTTCCAAAGGAAGCAGCCCAGACACCCACTACCATGTCTAGCATACCTACGCTGGGTTGGAAAAAAGAAAATGAATGGGTTTTGGAGTCAGATGTCTCCATTTCTGCAATTCACAAAATATACGTCCTTGAGTGAGTTAGTTAATCTCTATGAGTTTTGATGCCTTTCTTTGGAAAAAGAGGGATAAAATAATACCTATTTCATAGAGTTGTTATGAGGATTAAAAAGTATGTGAGGTGCTTGGTCCTTGGTGGTACTTGGTGGGTACTTGGTCTTTGGTGGGTACTCAGTACATGATAGCATTTACTAATACATGGCAAGCAAAAAGAGTTTAACATCTGGAGTTAGAAAACAGCTCTAGGTTAAAATGCAGCCTGCCTCAAGGACTGCTGAAGGACTACTGGTGAATTTAGCCTGCATAAGACTTAATTTCCTCATTTTTATAGGGTTTAAGAAGAATTTCTGGCTCTTGGACCCTTGCTTGGTACACAGTTGCTATTAGTAAGTGATACTCATTAACACAGCAGTAGTGGTGGATGTCATGGTAGTAGTACTCATAATGAACCTATGAAAATTCTTATTTAATAGAATTCTTATAATTTAGTTTTCCTCATGTAATATTTTAGACCTCTTTCCAGATAAAAGTACAGTGAAATCTTTCTGAGAATCCCTCCTAAAACCACATTTCTGACACCTTGACAATCTCTAAACACATGCACTACTACAGAAGAACACTTGCAGGAGTGTCTTTGACCCCCTGTACTAGTTTCCACACTTTGACCTCCTATACTAGTCTCCTGTATATAC